>NW_012104365.1:771343-844276 GCF_000951045.1 Mandrillus leucophaeus | reverse complement strand
GTGAAACCCCATCTCTACTAAAAATACAAAAATTAGCAGAGCATGGTGGCAGGAGCCTGTAATCCCAGCTACTCACGGAGGCTGAGGCAGGAGAATTGCTTGAACCCAGGAGGTGGAGGTTGCAGTGAGCCAAGATCGTACCACTGCACTCCAGCCTGGGTGACAGAGTGAAACTCTGTCTCAAAAAATATATAAATAAAAATTTAAAAATAATAAAAAACATAGAAGTAATGGCACATTGAGCTGGCTCATACTACTCACACTGACTCGAGAGCCGATTATTAAATTTTCAAAAATTATGCAAGCCAGTTGTGAAACACAGCCATAATTAAAAGATACATTATACAAACTTACAATTAAATAATGTTAAAAACAAATAAATGACAACTGGATAATTCAAAATTGATTACAGACCTAAATGTAAGCACTAAAATCATAAAACTCTTAGAAGACAAAGGATTAAAACTTCATGACTTTTTTGGATTTAGCAATGGATTGTTTTTTTCTTTTCTTTTCTTTTCTTTCTTTCTTTTTTTTTTTTTTTTTTTTTTTTTTTGAGATGGAGACCTACTCTGTTGTCCAGGCTGGAGTGCAGTGGCACAATCTCGGCTCACTGCAACCTCTGCCTCCCGGATTCAAGCTATTCTCCTGCCTCAGCCTCCCGAGTAGGTGGGATTACAGATGTACGCCACCACACCCAGCTAATTTTTGTATTTTTAGTAGAGACCGGGTTTCACCAGGTTGACCAGGCTGGTCTTGAACTCCTGACCTCAAGTGATCCACCTACCTCAGTCTCCCAAAGCGCTGGGGTTACAGGCGTGAGCCACCACATCTGGCCGCAATGGATTTTAAAATATGACACCCAAAGCACAAGCAGCAAAAGAAAAATAAATTTTACTTCAAAATCTAAAACTTTGGTTCATCAAAGGACACTTTCAAGAAAGTGAAAAAACAATCCACAGAATGGGAGAAAATATTTGCAAATCATATGCATGATATACCCAGAATATATAAAAAACTCTTACAATGCAACAACAAAAGACAACCCAATTAATTAATTAATTAATTTTTTTTTGAGACAGAGTCTCGCTCTGTCACCCAGGCTGGAATGCAGTGGTGCTATCTCAGCTCACTGCAACCTCCACCTCCCATGTTCAAGTGATTCTCATGCCTCAGCCGCCCGAGTAGCTGGGACTGTAGGCATGCACCACCACACCCAGCTAACTTTTGTAACAACTCCATTTAAAAATGAGCAGAGAACTTGAATAGATTTTTTTTCTCCAAATGCCCAAAAAGCATATAAAAAGATGCTTCATACCATCAGCCATTAGGGAAATGTAAATCAAAACCACAATGAGATAGGACTCCAACCATGGCTATAGTAAATAATAATAATAAACTAATAAGCAATAAAATAACAAGTATTGGTGAGGATGTGGAGAATTTAGAACCCATAAACACGACTGGTGGGGATGTAAAATGATGCAGCCACTTTTAAAACAATTGAGTAGTTCCTCAAAAAGTTAAACATGTATTACCATATGATCCAGCAACTCTGCTCCTAGGTATACATCCCAAGGAATTGAAAACGGGTATTCAAACAAAAACTTGTACATGCATGTTCGTAGTAGCTTTATTCAAAATAGCCAAAAGACAGAAATGACAGAAATGTCCGTCAGCTGATGAGTGGACAAACGGCAATATACAGTACCGTAGAATCGTAATCAGCCATAAAAAGCAACGAAGTGCTCGCACATGCTAAAACATGGATGCACCTTGAAAACGTCACACTACGTGAAAGAAGCCCGACACAAAAGATCACGTGTTTTATATGAAGAATATATAATTCTTCATATAAAGAAGCATTTCTTCTTTGCATTTGTCTGAATAACCTGGAATAGACAAACTCATGGAAACAGAAAACAAATTACAGTGGTTGCCAGAGGAGGGGGAGAATGGGAAATGAGGCTTTAACTGGGTATGATGTTTCCTTTTGGGGTGACGAAAATGTTCTGGAACCAGACAGAGGTGATAGTTCGTGAAACTGTGAATGTACTAAATGCCATAGAATTGCACGCTTTCAAATAGTTAAAATGGTGAATTTAATGTTATATGAATTTTACCTCAATTGTAAACAGGTACTGTCTCAATTTTTTTTTAAAGTATTGTCTTCATTGAGCACAGGTACTCAATTTTTTAAAAGTACTCTGGGCTGCTATAACAAAAATGCCCTAGATTGGGTGGCTTAAATGACAAATATTTATTTCACACAGCTCTGGAGACAGGAAGTCCAAGATCAAGTCCAAGTCCAAGACAGGTTCAGTGCCTGGCAAGGGCCTGCATCCTGGTTCCTAGATGGCCATCTTCTTGCTGCCCCCTCACATCATGGAAAGGCCAGTAGCGCTCTCTAGGGTCCCCTTTATAAGGCACTTGTTCCACTCATGAGGGCTCCATGTCAGGACCTGACCACCTCCCAAAGGCCCCACCTCCTAATACCATCACATGGGGAGTAAGGATTTTACATGTAGATTTGGAGCTGGGGGGAAGAAACATCCAGTTCATACCAGCTCCTACATACTCAGAGCTCACCACCTGCTAAGGATTCTATGGCATCTTCCATTCTCAGGGATCTTGGGGCCATTTATGTGGAATGTGCTGGTGTGGTGGGAACGCTCCCTGGCAGTGTGGAACGTCACACCTCTGGCTCTTCCCAACCTCAGCGTCAGTAGCATCATGTTCACAGCTTGAACTGGCCACAGTGGAAGCACTGACACCACAAAAATCTGCAAATGCTACAAGTCAGTCCTTTTTTTTTTTTTCATCCTGAAAGTCAGTCTCAACATGTACCAGCACATCACTGAGCAGAAGGGAGGACCCAGAAGACCATTGCACCCACTCTCTGTCCCTCTCCTAAACCTCTGGTCTCATTATGAATCTCACCACACCACACCGTCCGCAAGAGCCCCTGGCTTCAAAACAATCTGAGACGTTCTCATTTTTTAAGGAAAGATGTAAAGGCAGGAATCTTTTGAGATTAATAGGTGGCTACTAGAATGGATAAGAGCTAATAGTAATGGAAGATAAAGGCTTACCTCAAGACGCTGCAACCTTTCTACTAGTTAAGAATTTCAGGAATCTCCCTAGGAGACCAGTAGGCCTGAATTCTTGTCCCTGCTTAACCATCTTGCTAGTGGGTGGCCCTGAGACTGCTTCTTCATCTCTAAGAACAATGGTATTGGGGCAGAGCCACCAGGAGGATCAGATGAAATAAGTTATGTGAAAACACCAAGTGCTGTGCCCAGCACAGAATAAGCGCTCCATTTATTTCACTTTTCAATTATACGCCATAATATTTTGAACTATTAACTACCGGTTCCTCCCCCACCCTGTCTTCCTCCTACCCTTGTCTCTTCCCCCATCCGTCAGCTCAGCAGTCTCCATGCATCGCCTCTAGCAAGGGATGCTGTCTCAGGGTGGGTTCCTGAGAAAAGGATTCCATTCCAAGTATTTTATTTGGGAGGTGATCCCAGGAAACACTTGTAAGGAAATGGGAAGGCTGGGGGTGAAGGAGGCTACAAAATGTCCAGCAAGTCCCCACTGTGGGTGACTGGAGCTTAATCCCACGGGGGACACCAGGAGATCGTGTAGAACATGCACCCCAGGGGCAAGTGAGCTGCCTGCATCAGGGCTGCCTCTGGGAGCAGCCGTGTCCTGGCATTTCCAGGTGCGTGCATGAATGCACGGGGCAGACTCTGGCCGCAGGGAGCCATCGGACACAGAAGCACTGCCTGCAGTTGGCTCTGAAATGCTGAGTCGGGGAATAGGTGGGCAGAGTTTCTGTCTGTTCCTGTGGCAGAAACTCAGTAAAGGTGTTTTAATTCCAAAAGCCCTAAACCCTAAGGAAACTGGATGAGTACAAGCCTGTTGTCCTGATCCCCTGGTTATAAGGGTCATGGGTGGGGAGGTCATGGAAGGGAGGAAGGGAGGAGTGAGTGCGTCCAGCTCCTGCCTCAGTGGCAATTCCTGCTCCATTCCCCAGGGCAGTCTGGAAAGAGGGGTGCCAGGACACAGAGTATCAACAGCCCAGAGCGCGCATCCAGACAGGAGGACAAGGCACACTCAGAGCTCTCGCTGCAGGACGAATTCCAGAGCACCCAGGAAAGCCCTGAAGTGGCTGGGAAAATGGGGCCAAATTGTGGGGGTTGTCACCTGAGGGATGTCTCAGTGAGGGCCTGCCTGGGGAGCTGAGGGCTGAGCATCACACGCCCCCCATAAACTTTAGCCCAACCTGGGGGTAGGGGGAGGAGGAAAAGGAGCCCAGAACTGACTCTCACAGGGTGGGAGACTTGAGGCTTCAAAACAGAAATGCCAGGAAAGAGCGCCACGCTTCTGACACACCTGCCACGATGATCGTTTTGTGCTCTCTGCAGCCTGTTCTGTGAGCACAGCGAAATTGACGCCTTTGAGTAACAGCTGATCCCTGCTGGCAAGATGACAGCTGACTAACACCTTCCTCCAGGGAGATGATGCTTTTCTCAGGAAAACCTCAAAAGGCTGCAGATAATTTTGCTCACTCTGAATCAAGGAGATGGCAGGTCCTATTGTCCCCATTGGACTGATGGGGAAGCTGGAGGCCAGGACTGGGAAGGCAGTCGCTAGAAGGCTTACCTCTTTGTGTGAGTGAGGGAAGGGTCCGGGACAGCCCCTTGATCACCTGGACTGAATGCCAAGTCCTCACCCTGTCGCCATCCCCAGACTCCCGCATGCAGGGAACTTGGCACATCCCTCATCTGCTGCGTGTGCAGTTCCCCACCTCCTCCCAATTCCCCCCCGACAAACAGTCATATCTTTCGGCGCAAATGTGCAGCTTTACGGAGGAGAGGGGGAGCAAAGAGGTGGGAGAAACTTGAAGAGAAGAAGTGACAATTTCCCAAGCCCTCCTTTGCAAAAGCAACCCATAAATGAGCCTGGGCCAAGAGAGAACACGAAAATGCCATAAGTAGGTTTTTAGAATTTATATTTAGGGCCCCGAAAGAGAAGGCCATAGAGAAGCATATTGGACACATTAGGCAAACAGAACTTGGGTGCTAAGACGGCTGGTGTAGTTACAAGTTTCCCAGATTTCCGTTCATCCTGGACCACCGTCACCCACTCCGCTGCGTATGGGGCCCACTTGCACTGTTACTCTGTCCCACCCTACCTGTAGAGAGCCTCGTGGCTGGAACGCCATTGCTTTAAAAGGAATGCATGCAATGTGAATGTACTTCAGGCCACTGAACTGTATGCTTCACAATGGTGGAAGTGTTCTATTTTATGTAAATTTTATCACAATTTTCAAAAAGTAAAAGAAAAAAAAAATGGGAGGAAGGGGAACTATATCATTGCCCAGTGAGTTGAAAACTGACGTTCACACAAAAACCTGCACACTGATGTAAACATCAGCAATAGTATTTGTAATTGCAAAAAGCAAGATGTCCTTCAGTAAACAAACATCAGTAAACACACATCCCGACAATGGAATATTATTCATCGATAAAAAGAAATAATCTAGCAAACCACAGAAAGACAGAGAAAGGAACCTGAAATGCATGTTCCTAAGTGAAAGAAGCCAGTCTGAAAAGACTTTGCATTGTGTGGTCCCAACTGTATGACCTTCTGGAAAAGGCAAAACTATGGAGACAGTGAAAAGATCAGGGGTTGCCAGGGGTTGGGGGAGGAGGGGATGAAGAGGTGGGTGGAGTGAAAGGGACTGTTCTGATCCTGTAACACCAGATGCTTGCCACTATACGTTTGTCAAAACTCATGGAACATGCAACACCAAGAGAGAACCCTAGTGTAGACTCTGGACTTCGGTGTCTATCAATGGGTTCACCAACTGCAACCAATGCATCACCCTCATGCAAGATGCTCATAACAGGGAAAACAGTGGGGGCATAGGCTGAAAGTGGCAGATGGGAAATCTCTGTACTTTATCCTCATTTTTCTACAAACCTAAAACTACTCTTAAAAATTGTCTATTCAAAAATTGTTTTAAATCAAAACAGTATTTAAAAAGAAATGTGAAAAGATATTTATCCTGACCAGCCAGGAAATGCAAGGTATAAACCATGATGTCATGTTTTGCCTATTGCAGGAACAAGGGAGCCAAAAGAAATAAATACTTGTAATAATTGGGCATAAAAGTGGGGAGTGGGGATACTAAATAAATCATCATCAAAAAGAGAAGATCGTTTTTCCCTATGAACCATTAACATAAATACCTATTACATTTTTAAAAATATGTATCTGTAGGCCACCATGTATGCTCTCGCACACCTGAGTGCTACGGTCCTCTACTTTGAGAAGCACCTCCCTAACTTAAAATCTTCACCTGATACACCCTTGGCATAGACCCTGTACCTGCAAAGCTGTAGCAACATGCTCCCTAGTCCACTGGCGCCCAGCGAGGTTTGCCCAAAGGGAGGTGCTGGCAAGTCAGGGGAAGGAGAGGAAGGTCAGGCCTGGCTCCAAGGTGGCCTTTGTCCCTCTGCTCGGGCACAGACTTTCGCTAGGTGGTCCTCTCTAGGTCCAAGCATGGTTCCCAGGCTGGCCTCTCATGCCTGGGGTAGGTAACACTCCCCCACTGCTACCAGCCCTCAGGTACCCCAACATCCCAGAACCAGGCCCACACTTTGTAAATGGCCCCGCATCTAAACCCCTCTCAATTGCCCACCCACTTGAATGTGCATCTAGGCTAGCCAGGACCCAAAGTGAAATTACAGCTTACGTTATGTGTGTAGGTGAATGTTCCCGGAGAGCAAGAGCAGCCCTAACTTTTGTCAGATTCTGGAAGGGTCGGAAAGGGTCTCTGAGGGTGAGAGTAGCTGGTTAGAAACGACACCTCCCTAAAAGCAGGGAAGGCTGCCCACTTCCTGTCAGGGCCAAATACGTGTTAGTTCCCACTACAACTTCACCCAAATTCATTCTGTTTAGTGACAAAATATGTTTTGCCTAAACAATTACGATAAAGAAGCAGGCCAGAAGAGAGTTTACAAACACACAGTGTGCAGAAAGCTTAGGCAAGTTGGAGGAGAAGAGTGTCTCCAGCAATTGCCTAATTTTCATACACAAATTACGTGGTTTCCCTGTAGATGGTCAATCGGTTGCAGATGTGTGGAGGGAGAAGCTTGATGTCAGGTTGGCTTTGGCAGGAGGGAGGGCCTGCCAGCTGCACTCAGCCGTCCCCGTTCCCTGTCTTCTTGGTGGAAGAATAAAAAAACCTGGGTTTGAGTTCTGGTTTTGCCACCTTCCCCCTCCCTGTGAGGCTCAGCAAGTTCCTTAACCTCAGGATTTTCATTTGTAAAATGGGGAAAACGAGGATTAAACAGATGCTACCTACAAGCACTGATCACAGCACAATGCAAAATGGGAAAAATCTGCTGAAAATTATTCAGATAATTTTCTCTTTCTTTTTCCCAAGCCCATCAGCATTACTGTGATCTGTCTAAGACATCTTCTGCCTAAGCTTTGCAGGTTCAGAGCACAGGGAGCTGACCTTTATATGACACCATGTCCAGGCCACAGGCCCAAGGTCTATACATGCCCTAAGCCATCTAATCCACACAGCAGGGAAGTTCTGTTTTTATTCTAACAAGAGGAATAAGGCGCCGAGAGATGGAGGGATTCACCCAACATCAAGGAATTGAGGAAGTATATTCCTTCTAGTGAAGAAAGACAGAGAGAACAGGGAAACCTGGGCTGGCATGCAGAATAAGATTGGTGTAAAGGACCTCTTCAAGCAGAACTACAAACCACTGCTCAAGGAAATACGAGAGGACACAAACAAATGGAAAAACATTCCATGCTCATGGAAAGGAAGAATCAATATCATGAAGATGGCCATACTGCCCAAAGTAATTTATAGATTCAATGCTATTCCCATCAAGCTACCAGTGACTTTCTTCACAGAATTAGAAAAAAAAAAAAAAAAAAAGCCTGTATAGCCAAGACAATCCTAAGCAAAAAGAACAAAGCTGGAGGCATCACGCCAGCTGACTTCAAACTATATTACAAGGCTACAGTAATCAAAACAGCATGGTACTGGTACCAAAACAGATATATAGACCAGTGGACCAGAACAGAGACCTCAGAAATAACACCACACATCTACAACCATCTGATCTTTGACAAACCTGATAAAAACAAGTAATGGGGAAAGGACTCCCTATTTAATAAATGGTGCTGGGAAAACTGGCTAGCCATATGCAGAAAACAGAAACTGGATCCCTTCCTTACACATTATACAAAAATTAAGATGGACTAAAGACTTAAATGTAAAACCCAAAACCATAAAAACCCTAGAAGAAAACCTAGGCAATACCATTCAGGACAAAGGCATGGGCAAAGACTTTATGACTAAAACACCAAAAGCAATTGCAACAAAAGCCAAAATTGACAAATGGGATCTAATCAAACTAAAGAGCTTCTGCACAACAACAGAAACTATCATCAGAGTGAACAGGCAACCTACAGAATGGGAGAAAATTTTTGTAAGCTACCCGTCTGACAAAGGCCTAATATCCAGAATCTGCAAGGAACTTAGACAAATTTACAAGGAGAAAAACAAATAACCCAATCAAAAAGTGGGCAGAGGATATGAACAGATACTTCTCAAAAGAAAACATTTATGTGGCCAACAAACATATGAAAAAAAGATCTTCATCACCGGTCATTAGAGAAATGCAAATCAAAACCACAATGAGATACCATCTCATGCCAGTTAGAAGGACAATTATTAAAAAGTCAGGAAACAACAGATGCTGGCAAGACTGTGGAGAAATAGGAATGTTTTTACACTGTTGGTGGGAGTGTAAATTAGTTCGACTATTGTGGAAGACAATGTGGCAATTCCTCAAGGATCTAGAACCAGAAATACCACTTGACCCAGCAATCCCATGACTGGGTATACACCCAAAGGATTATAAATCATTCTACTATAAAGATACATTCACACGTATGTTTATTGCAGCACTATTTACAATAGCAAAGACTTGGAACCAACCCAAATGCCCAGCAGTGATAGACTGGATAAAGAAAATGTGGCACATATACACCATGGAATAATATGCAGCCATAAAAAAGAATGAGTTCATGTCCTTTGCAGGGACATGGATGAAGCTGAAAGCCATCATTCTCAGCAAACTAACACAGGAACAGAAAACCAAACACTATATATTCTCACTCATAAGTGGGAGTTGAACAATGAGAACACATGGACACAGGGAGGGGAACATCACACACCAGGACCTGTTGGGGGATTGTTGGGGGGAAGGGGAGGGAGACCATTAGGACAAATATCTAATGCACGCAGGGCTTAAAACCTGGATGACGGGTTGATAGGTGCAGCAAACCACCATGGCACATGTATACCTATGTAACAAACCTGCACTTTCTGCACATGTATCCCAGAACTTTTAAAGTAAAATAAAAAATAAAAAAGATTTCTGGTAAGATGATCATCTTTGCTTGAGCCCGGGAGTTTGAGACCAGCCTGGGCAACATAGTAAGACCCCCGTCTCTACAAAAAATAAATAATTAGGCGGGCACAGTAGTACATGCCTGTGGTCCCAGCTACTCAGGAGGCTGAGGTGGGAAGACCACTTGAGCCAAGGAGGTTGAGGCTACAGTGAGCCAAGATCGCACCACTGCACTCCAGCCTAGGTGAGAGTGACATTCTGTCTCAAAATAAAATAAAATAAAATGATCATCTAGAGAGCCAGATATTGTTTATGAGAGTGAAGAGTTTTTCAAAATTACCTTGGCTCTTTGTTCAATGTTTCATGCTCCAAGGAGGGAGGACCTGTGCCCAGAACTCTCCTGTAGAGAAGATGCCCCTCTAACAGTGGCACAGCAAAGATATGGGCCTAGCTGCCTGATAGGTGAGGGCAGCTTTACGTAAGGGAAGCAAGGTGGGTTGAATTGCATTCTCCAAAACAGCATCCAAGTCCTGCCCCTACTACCTGCGAATGGGACCTTATTTGGAAATAGGGTCTTTGCAGACATCATTAAGGATCTCAAATGGTATCACACTGGATTTAGTGGGGGTCCTAAATCCAGCAACTGATGGTGTCCTTATAAGAAGAGGAGAGGATGCAGGGACCCAGGGAGTAGGCCATGAGAAGACCTGCATGAGGACAGAGGTAGAGGTGGGGCACAATCCAGCCACAAGCCAGGGAATGCCTGGAGCCACCAGGAACTGAACGAGGCCAGGAAGGACCCCCCGCCCCGCACCTCCCCCGCCCCCAGAACTTTAGAGGGAGGGTGGCCCTGTGGACGCCTTGATTTCAGACCGCTGGTCTCCTGCACTGTGAGAGAATCCATTCTGTTGCTGTGAGCCTCGCAGTGTGTGGTCATTTGTTACTGTAGGCTCAGGAAACAAATCCAGGATGTGAAAGGAAGCTCTGCCCTTTGCTGGACTGTAGTGAGAAGCGGATGGGTGCGGAGGAGGAAGGCAAGTGGGAGGGTCAGGCTTCAACCAGGGAGGAGCAGGTATAAGTGGGGGTAACACTACGGCTGTCCCCCAACTTCCCATTGATGGACTCTACAAAAAGTCATCTTCACAGGCTGTCCATGTGTGACCTGGTATGAGGCACGGTCAGGCAGTGGGGGCCCCAGGGCTGCACTGTCGTGAGCCACCATGGTCCTCCCATGACATGAACAGAGTCTGTCGTGGAGCTCACAGGGTACCAGGGCAGGGACAACTAGTGGGAAGAGATGCTCTATAATGAGGGCTCCAGGGTGGATCCCCCACCCTTCAAGTTCTTCATGCTGGGGGTGGAGGATGGGTAAAAGGACATGACATATGGGACATAAGGAGACTGGGTGTTTATTTCATTTGCTCTGCAGAGTGTTTAGAAGAGAGCAGGCTCTGGACGACGACCCAAATCCCACCACGCATTTCCAAGTCCTGTGACTCAGATGAGCTGCACGGCCCCCCTGGGACTCAGTTTTCTTGTTTGTAGAATGGAAAAATATTGACATCTCCCCCATGGCATCATGTGATACTCAAATGAACTGTAAATGTGCCTGGCCCAAAGTAAAACCCTAATGGAATCAATCAATGCATGTTTTTTCTTCCACTCCCACTGATCTTAGAGAAGATCTGATTAGCTATGGAAGAGTAAAGGAATTTTTTTTTTAGTATGTCCAAGTTGTAGAGTGAGTTATTAATAGAATTTTTTCAAGGCATGAGACTCTTTCTGAACCATTACACTGAATGGCTGCATAGTATCAATCACTGACCCAGGATGGCCCAGGGCGCCGTACACTACCTGGCACATAGTAGGTGTTCAATAAATATTTGTTGAGTGAATGAATTATAGCCTTAGATAAGACTATAAAGAAATGGCCTGACTTAAATTATCACATTTGAGAAACAGGGAAGGCATTTTTACATGAAACTCCTCTGAAAAGTTTCCTCACTTATTTGAGCCAAACCATGCTGTTCCATCTAAGATTTCTCAGAAATTCCCAAAGGTTTATACAGCAGAGTCCCTTAACATGCAAATTTAATTCACTTGAATTCAACCTCACAGGCTGCACACAAAAAGAACAATCTCCATCACATGGTAATGCTCCTGGCTGTCAACTCCTAATGCCCAAGTGAAAGGAGGGGGCTTGAAGCCCTGGTTCCCTTAAGCAGGCTCAGCCCCACATCACCCTCACAGCTACTGCTAAACACCATTCCAGTGTTTCCAGCATTTTTGGTACAACATGTGCCAAAAATACAAGCTTCTCATCGCATCTGTTGATTAAACAAGGAAATAAGACAAAATTCAAAACCAAAAGAAAAACTGGCTGAGTTGGAGGTACTGAGAAGTACCGTGAGCAGATTGGAAAAACAGCCTCACTTCTTCAATCCTCTCTGTTTCCGTGGCCTCTGCAAGGGCACTTTGCTACTCCTCCCATCAAGATCTGGAGACTTTTTCTCCACTCCTCAACTCCAGGCAACACCGTGTCACATTAGGAATGGTGTGCCTAGGTGTCCCGAGAAGCTTGCACGCTTCTGCTCTGCCTCTGCCATGAGAACAAGCCCAGGTGAGCTCCCAGGAGAATGAGAGACCACGTGGAGTTGAGCCGAGCAATCCCAGGAGAGACCCTCCTCATCCAGCCAGTCCCCAACAGGCCTGGCAGCTGACCACAGACACACAAATAAGCCTAGCCACAAGAACCACCTAACTAAGCACAGCCTAAAATACTGACCCCTAAAATCATGAACCAAATAAGCAGTTGTTATTCTAAGCCACTGTTTTAGGGGTGATGTATGAGACAGCAAGAGGCAACTGAATAGCATGACACGCTGGCTAATAATATGATGCATGCCTGAAGAATTTTAGGGTTAATTTTGCCCTGTGGTGATTTTTGTCTTACCACCATCCCTCATAGCCTGTGACTCTATGAACAGCCCACTTTTCCCAGAGTGCATAACTGGAATGAACAATTATATCAGCATTGAAAGGAGTCATTATTGATTCATCCCTCTGGAAATGGCACTGTGCTTTCACTGTCTTCATATAACACCTAGGCCTTGACACAGCTTAGACCAGAGTTTCTTCTGCTTCCCTTCTGGAGCCTACTTGTGGTCAACTGGTTTTTCCCCTCTGCTTTGTCATCCATTTCTTTGAAGAGCCTGGACAGTCCACAGATTTGCATTTTAACACACAGTAAAACTTTTCTTCTGTCGTTTGTTGGGTCAGTTCAGCTCAAGCACTTGCACATTTTTTAACACCCATTTTAGGTCCAAACTGTTGGCTGGAATGCAAAATAAAGAGAAAGCAAGGCCACACGATGCTGGATGGTACAGTAGAACCCTCACTGGCTGAGAGAGTGGGCATGTGGAGCCTCAATTCTCCTTGGCTTAGAGGACACTGCAAGGTCTGCCTCTCCAAGTCTTACTAGCTGGGGGCTGTACAATAGTGCTTGAGGCACCCACATTAACAAAGCAATAGGTTTGATTTAGTAATAGTAGTAAATATAGTAGTAAACTATTTCAGAGGAAAAGTGGCAGAATGAATTAACACTCTTAGGATGACATTACATGGAGCATAGGACCATTGCAAAACCAAGGCAATTGTTCTAGCTTAGTTTCCACCTATTGAATATTTATTTATTCATCCATTCAAATGTTTATTGAGCACCTACTACATGCCAGGTGCTGTTTTATGTGCTAGAAGCTACAGGGTCCTGCTTTGCCTGGGACTAAGGGGATTCCCAGAATGCAGGACTTTCCATTTCAGAACCAGGCAAGTCCAGGGCAAACTAGAATGAATTGGTCTCCCTGGGTATAGTACATTGGTAAGTAAAAGAGCTTATATTATGAAACTTACATTCTAGTTAGGAAGACAAACAAGAAAGTTTTTAAACATAAATTATATAATGTATTGAAAAATGGTAAATATTATGGAAAAAAATACAGCAGGGGAAGGGAGGGTAGGAGCACGGCAGAGGAACATCAGCAGGGCCAGGAAGGAGGGAAGAGTGCAATTTTAAATGAGGTGGGCCAGGGGAGCATCCCTAACAAGAATGTCAGCTCTGCAACACATGCTCTTTCATTTACTGGTGTACTGTACACCAACTCGTCCTAGTTTGCCCCAGACTTGCCTGGTTTTAACATGGGAACCTATTGGTAGAATGAGCCATGCTGGTACCTGGGATAAGAGTGTTTCTGGCAATGCAAAGGCCAGTGGATGCAAACAGCCAGTGCAAAGGCCCTGAGGTGGGAATGTGCCTGGCACGTTTGCGGCATGACACACTAAATCAGAGGAACTGCTCCCACAAACGCTGGCCTGCTTAACAATATATTTTTTTAATTCTTTCTGGGCAAGCATTCTATTTCCCTGGGACTTTGTTTCCTTATCTGCAAAATGGAGAGAACAATGTCTGGGCACCTAATGACCTGAAATTATGGATACTAGGAATGCCATGCTTAATTAAATGACAAGAGGCCTGTCTTGATTACTGCTGTGACTGTTACTCTCCTCCATGGCAAATGGAGAAAGCAAAGCCTAAAGCTTTATTGCCAGATAGAAGACAAGGCCAGCACAAGGATGAGAACTGCCATCCAGAACTGCTCTCCTTCCGCCACTGAGGGCCACTTGGGAGGTGACCTCGGCTGGCTGTCGTGTGTGCCAAGGGCAGATCTTCCTAGTACGGGCCTGGCTGTGTTGAAAGTTTATCTTGATTCCTCGTGGCTTAGAACACAAAATAAAATGCTACATAGCACACAATTCGTGATTGCCTAGCAGGCTATCAACAGATTTGTTTATGATGTGAAATAATGAATTCAGAATATTGCATTGGTGATGGTTATTCTTTTATATAATTACAACAATTATCCAGGAAAATAGCAAACAGATGCAATGCTGAATTCAAAGAAAGGGTAGGAAGAAGGGTCCCAAATACTGATGTGATTCAAAATATTATATGAGTTAACCCTACCTCTTAAACTGCCCATGTCAGAACTACAAGGTATGGATAGGCACTCTTTATAAATGGACATAGCATACGCACGAAAGCAAAATACACATGCATGTTACAGAGGGTCTGCGGGCGTTACTGAGAAAAGGCATGTCAGTTAGGACCCAACATCATTCTATGGCTAGAGACTGAGAGGTGGCAAGAGATCATGTTCCTCAAATTTCTCCACCTCTCAACAGGACGTATTTTTTAAATTAAGGTACAATTTACATACAGTAAAATGCACCCTCTTTAGTGTACAGTTCTGTGAATTTTGACAAGTAAATACAGTCATGTAACAACCAACATAATCAAAATGAAGAAGGCCATCACGCCCCCAAATCATGCCCCCCCTCTCTGGTCAATCTCTTCCTCCACCTCCAGCCTCTGGAAACCACAGATCTGTTTTCCGTCCCTATAGGTTTGTCTTTTCCAGAATGTCCTATAAATGCAACCACATATTATGTGGCTTTTTTGGTCTAGCTTCTTTCATTCAGGACAATACCTTTGAGAGATATCCAAGCTGTTGTGTGCTCCAATCATTCATTCCTTTTCCTTGCCAAGTCCTATTTTACGGTGTGGGTGTGCCACAGTGTGTTAATCCACTCCCTCTTTCTGTGGGAGGCAATAACAAGGCATTCCTAGCTCTTCCAGACAGGGAAATGTCAGTGAAGGCCTGGCAGAAAGCCAGCACTACTATCCTTCCCAGGAGGTAACAGGGCCTTCCCAACGGGTACCAACAGAGGCTAAGTGGGGAACCTCGACTTCCACTCACCTCTTCCCCAGCCAGAGCAGTAGTAAAGGAAGCCAGCTAACACAGAAGGGTCACTAAACCCAGACTTGCATACCATAACGCCCAAAGTATCCAAGTCGCAACTAAAAATCACTTGTCATATCATGAACCAAGAAGACCTCAAACCGAATGAAAAAAGACAATGCACAGACGCCAACACCAAGATGCAAAAGATGCTGGGATTCCCCGACAGCTGTGAAGTAGCCATCATGAGAATGTTTCCATGATCACTTACAAACATACTTGAAACAAAGGAAACCTAGAAAGCCCCAGCAAAGACATAGAAGATAAAAGAAGAACCACATGCAAATAATAGAAATGAAAAATACTATAATCAAAAATTTAAAAACTCAGTGGATGGGCTCAACAGCAAAATGGACAGGACAGAAAAAAAAAGAATCAGTGAACTTAAAGATAGGACAATAGAAATTACCCAATCTGAGCAACAGAGAGAAAACAGGATGAAAATTTCAAAAATGAACAGCCTCAGGAACTCATGGCACTAACAAAAGGTCTAATATTCATATCATCAGAGTCAGGGAAGGAGAAGAGAAAGAAGACGGGCTTAAAAAGTGCTCAAATAAATAATGTTCAGGAGCTTCAATTTGGCAGAAGGCAAGAAGCTACAGATTCAGGAAGCTGAGAGAATCACCTACACGCCCCCCCCCCACCAGAATAAACCCAAAGAAATCCACACCAAAGCATGTCATAGTCAAACTCCTGAACTCTACAGATAGAAAATATTGAAAGAAGCAAGTGAGAAACAATGCCTTAGCTACGGAGAAAACAATGCTAATGAAAGCAGGGTTCTCATCAGAAACTTGGAGGCAAGTTGAAAAGGGTACCATATTTTTCAAGAGCTGATGGGAAGGAAGTATCAGCCCAAAATTTTATATCCAGTGAAAGTATGAAAACATCCTCCTGGAATGAAGAGGAAATCAAGATATTCTCAAATAAATGAAAACAAATAGAATCTGTCACCAGCAGGCCCACCCTCAAAGAATGGAAGTTCTCTGAACAGAAAGGAAGTAACAAAAAGAGAAACTTGGAACATCAGGAAGGAAAAAGAACAATGGAAAGAGTAAAAAAGTGGGTAAAAACATTTCCTTTTGAGTTTTTGTTTTTTGTTTTGGGATTTTTGTTTGTTTGTTTTGTTTTTTGTTTTTCCGTTTTTGAGATGGTCTTGCTTTGTCACCGAGGCTGGAGTGCACATACATTGATCAGTGGTACGTACATGGATCACTGCAGCCTCAACCTCCTGGACTCAAGCAATCCTCCTGACTTGGCCTCCCAAAGTCCTGGGATTACAGGCATGAGCCACCACTCCTGGGCAAGTTTTCTCAATCATGTTTGGTGGTTGAAACAAAAAATATAACACTGTCTGATATGGTTCTAAATGTATGTAAAGGAAATATTTAAGATAATTCTAAATGTGAGTGCATACATGGAGCTGAGATTTCTACTTTCCACTCCAACTGGTAAAATAATGACACCAGCAGACTATGATAAATTCCATATATATATAGAGAGAGTAATACCTAGAGCAACCATTATGTGGGGGTATCTAAGAGAACCAGCCAGAACCGCAGGCTGCAAAAGTGCTCCCTGTGCAGCCTACAGCCTTGGATCAGGGATAATCCATCTGCACCCTTCCAGACAGGGAAACTAAAGCCATGTACAGCCAGCTAGCCTCCTGTGCCAAGAGTCCACACACAGTGGCCGTTTCTTCTGCAAGCCCCACTTCCTCTATGCATGCCACAATCTCCAAAGCCTTCTATCCCACTGGTGCCCAGGCTCCCAGATGCACGCCCGCATCTCTGCTTGTGCATGGTCTGCTCTCCAGCAGCACCCCAGAGGGTTGTCAGCTGTTGGCCTAGCAGCTCCACACAATCTCAAGTCTAGCTGAATCAGCCAACTTCTCTGCTATCTGGTGGCTAAAATCACAGCTTCTCCGATGAGACCTGAATGCCTTCCAAATGAGTTGTTCCTTGAGTACTCTCCCTCAATCTTAGGGCACTCTATAGAGTTTCCTTGTACCTAATAGTCACTCTTTCATTGTACCTAATCATTCCTATGCTAAGTTTCCCCTGCACAACCCACTGGGTGGTTTCCGTCTTCTGACTGGGCACAGAATTCTACAGAATTGTCTCTGGGAATGGTCCCAAGAGATCCCTAATGATGGGATTTAGGGACTGGTGGTGTTGTGCTTTTGGATGTGAGCACAGTGCTGAGCTCCTTGCCAATGAGAAATGTGACTCTTGTAACCCGTGAGGTACAAAAGCATCACAATTAATAAAGCCATCACCTGTTGTCGATTGTGGCAAAGTGCCAATTTAGAGCATGTGCCTTGGAAGCTCAAGTGGCTTCTGCTCCTGCCGTATGGCAGGAATGATGACCATAAGGGATGTGGTATGAAATGGATTTCTTTCGGTGTCCTTGAGCGCTTACAGAGAGCAAATGACAAGCTCTGGCCCATTAATTCCCACTTTGAGTCATGGTCTGAGAATCATACAGCTTCCATGATAGTCCTAAAAGAATCTCTCAGTTTTGTAGCCACAAGGCTGACGTTGCTGAAAATCAAACAAAAAATTTAATGGTGCAAGTTACTGAATTAAAATGGCAGTTGAATTCACAGTCATGCCAAGCTTCTTATGTGAAAATCTGGGCAATAATCAGGAAAAAATGGGATCCTAAAACTCAAGGTGAGGACATCTTGTTGGACCTAGAAAAACTGACAACATTGACCTCCAGGTCATTCTGAGCCTCCCGTACAAGTGGCAGCAGCTTCCCCCTCACTGTCCACAGAGGTCAGACTTCCTGAGCTGGAAAACCTTATGATGCCTTCACATAGGGTAGATGCCTTGAAAGGGGATACTGATCATTCTCAGAATCCACCACAACCAGTCCCTGCTCCCTCTATCTAGACTTAACTAGATTTAACTAGAGTCAAATCTCAGCATGGCCCAAGGAGATAGGTGCTCACTATGACCCAGGAGGAAATGGCTCACACACCAGAAGAGCTGAATGCCTTGGCTAATATGTCAGCAGAAACCTAGGGAACTTGTGTGTGCAAATGAATCCCATGGGTTTATACCAAGGAGGGCAGAAAACACCACCAGCCATCGGACCAGATTCATTGACAGGAGAGCACTTACCAGAGAATCTCAATTTAATGTATTAGTTGTGCAGCTGGATATGGCTTTAAAGCTTCCTAGGTTGGTTGACTGAAACCTGGAAATGATGGTGACCCGCATTTAGTGAGGCTGGAATGCTAGAGCTTCCCTGGCATGACACAGAGGAGAGGATCTAAAGACCATGATAAATACACCTGCTGGGCCAGGTGTATCACAGGCAACCTTCCACTCTCCCAACAGCATGCCTCAAGAAGACCCAGAAGGCCCCTCTTCAGGAGGGCACTGAGAAATGCATTAATGAGGGAAGCACCCGCACCCCCAAAAATATTTGCGGTTGCTCTTTTTCCAGGCCAGGAAGAGCTGTAGGGGACACCACTATTGAGACAGGCTCCCTCATTTCACTGTGGTTGTTGGGGGGTCCCAGAATAGCAGAGGACCAAGTGGCACCACTTCATTGCCAAAGACAAGGAGAGCATGTCAACCACAAGAGCAATAGGGAACGGCAGGAATTCGAATTCTTTGGCTGGCAGAGATCTTAGCAGTAGCTAACTGATCACGTTGTCCCTCGGAGGGAAAGACTAGTCAGTCTACTAAAATATCACCTGATATCATAGGAAATCATAGGAAATCATAGGAAAAGTTCTAAGTGTGGTGGCAAATAACCTGACTCAGTCATCGAATGGAGACTCACTGCCCTTTACCCACTTTTCAGAACTAAGGCAGTTTGCAGACCTACGGGCCCTTGATTGAAGGGAAACCCAGGTTCCCTTGAAAAGGACACTCTACTATTGCCAAAAGGACACCTTGTAAATCTTTATTTATGCCTTCTCAAAGGGACCTATTGCCACATACTGGAACAACTGCAATTTGGGAGAAAAGTAAATACTCAAACTTTTCAGGAGTTAGTAGATATTCCAAGAGGTAAAGAACTCAGAGCAGCTGAGGTCAAGGAAGATGTGGAATAGGTGGTGGAAGAAGAAAGTCACAGATATGAACTACAACTTCTTCATCAATTATATAAACGAGGACTGGAGGGGCTTCGTGTATGGTCTCTACATGTGTTATATGAATGAGTTTTATTTTATCTTTACTAATCATTCTCTACTTCTTTCTCCTACTTCATGTTTTAAATTTTTATACATGAGTTATTAGAAGTTAACTTTACAATGTAGGCTTTAGGGAACAGAATATTCAGTGATATCTTATCTGAATTTGAAGAGCAATTGATACAGCCTGTGCTGAGTACAATGACTGCGTCTGCTCATTTCGAACAAGTGAGAACCTCTTCACTTGCTAGAAGCATGGATGTATCTTGTTAGGTGGAAATATTGCTATAAAATATTCTGTTGTAAGAAAGTTCAAATGCATGTAAAGGGTACACATGGGGCTGCATAGGCAAAGGGATAGACTGTGCCAGGTAGAAATGTATTGCCTCTCAGCTCCAAAAATGCCATTCAATGCATGCTGTATGATGAAAGATGCAAACTTTTAAAGCTTTTCTCCTTTAAAGTGGACACAGTGCTAAGTTTTTCCAACACAGGATGTTGGAGGGTCATTGCAGGAGGAAGAGGCTTCCTGCAGTTTCCAGGAGGGGCCCAGGAGAGGGCCAGTGGTGTGGGTATGAGGACATGCCATGGAGCTCCCCCTCCCAGCCACAGGCCCCAGGACTCACTCCCTCTGCAACCTTGCAGCCTCAGCCCAGCAGTAATCTGTCTGCAGCCCCCACAACATAAAAACCAAAGTTCTTGCACAGCCTGCCTGTGGCTGGGGGGTTCACATGGATCTGCTCCTTCTGCAACGACACAGCCAGCACACTGTCCTTCTGGGAGCTCTGGAGACTTCTGTCCTACTAGTGCCACACTCCCAAAACACCCCCACGTCTCTGGATGCAGATTGCCTGCCACCTCCCACCTGTACTCCGGAAAGTTGCCCATTGTTTGCCCAGCAACTCCAGATAAGCTTCAGTCTCGCTAAGCCAGCCAACTCCTCTGCTATCCAGTGGCCAAATCACATCTCCCCCAAGGAGGTCTGACTCCTTCCACGTGTGCTCTTGCTGGGAGAACTGGAAGCTATCTCTCTCAGTTGAGAAGCTGAATCTCAATCCTACGGTGCCACATGGAGTTCCCTTATGTCTTACAGTCCCTCTTCATTATAGTTACTAATTCTTATCATCAGCTTCTCTCAATTAACCTATTGTATGGCTCCCACTTCCTGATTGGACCCAGACTGTTACATCAAGATAGACCACATTCCAGGCCATAAAATCAACCTCAACAAATTTAAAGAACTAAAATCACACAAAGCATGTTCTCTGACCACAGTGGAATCAAACTATGAATCAACGACAGAAAGATAACAGGACAGCTTCATATACTTGAAAACGAAATGGCACACAGTTCTAAATAATCCATGGGTCAAAGAAGAAGCCCCAAGGGTAATCAACAAATACACTGTTGTGTGAAAATAAAAATACATCTCAAAATCTGTGGCACACAACTAAAGCAGTGCTGGGAGGGAAATTTATAGCACTAAATGTTCACATTAGAAAAGAGGAGTATTTCCCACAATGTGATTATTTCACACTGCATGCCTGTATCAAAACATTTCATGTACCCCACAAATATATACACCTGCCATGTACCCACAAAAATACTTTAAAATAAACTGCTATTAACTGTTTAAAAAGAAAAAGAAAAGAGAGAGGGTTTCAAATCAAGACTCTAGACTTCCACCTCACCGTGGTAAAAGGAAAGCATAATAAATCCAGAGCAAGTGGAAGAAAGGAGATAATAAAGGTAGGGGAAGAAACTGGCCAAATCAAAACAGAAAAATAATAGAGAAAATCAAGAAAAAGCTTTTTCTTAGACAAGATTAATAAAATTAGTCTTTTTTTTTTTTTTTAGACAGTCTCTCTCTATTGCCCAGGCTGGAGTGAAGTGGCATGATCTTGGCTCACTGCAACCTCCGCCTCCTGGGTTCAAGGGATTCTCCTGCCTCAGCCTCCCATGTAGCTGGGATTACAATTGTCTGCCACTACGCCCGGCTAATTTTTGTATTTTTAGTAGAGATAGGGTTTCACCATGTTGGCCAGGCTGGTCTCAAACTCCTGATCTCAAGTGATCCTCCTGCCTCGGCCTTGCAACATGCTGGAATTACAGGTGCGCACCACCACCCTGGGCTAATTTTTGTATTTTTAGTAGAGACAGGATTTCACCACATTGGCCAGGCTGGTTTCGAACTCCTGGCTTCAAGTGACCCACCCGTCTTGGCCTCCCAAAGTGCTGGGATTATAGGTGTGAGCCACTGTGCCCAGCCAAAAATTGGTCTTTAGAATCTCTACAAAAACCGACACAGGACAAATGAGAGAAGACACAAACTATCGATGTCAGGAAGGAAAAGGGGCTATCACTACAGACCCTGCAGACATTGAAAGGACCTCAAGGGAATACTGTAAATAACTCAGCTCACATAAATTTGATGACTTAGATGAAGTGGACCAACTCCTCAAAAAGCACAAACTACCATGATCCACCTAATGTGAAACAATCATTTGAATCACATGAGAATCACACTATAACTATTTATCAGATTGAATTTGCAATTTTGAAGCTCCCTACTAAGAAGTCTCCAGGCCCTAATGTGGATAATTATAACTTTAAAAGAAGGATTAACACAAATTCTACACAACTTTATGCAGAAAACAGAAAAGGAAATAATACTTCCCACTTAATTTTAAACACCTAAGTATTACCCAGCGACCAAACTAGACAAAGACAGCATGAAAAGACAACTACAGACAAATATTCCTCATGAACACAGATTCAAAACCTCTCCCAAAATATCAGCACATAGAATTCTGTGATAAGAAAAAAATTATACACCTTGAATAAGGATTCCAGGAATGCATTCAATGTAATCCACCATATTAACAGGGTAAAAAGAAAAATCACATAATTATATCAATTGATGTAGAAAATGCTTTTGGCAAAATTCAACACCCATTCATAATAAAATCTCGCTGGAAAATAGAAATAGAGGGAAATCTCTTAATGTGATTAAAAGCATCTACAAAACACCAAAGTTTACATTATACTTAATGGTGAAAAACTGAATGTTTTCTCCCTAAGATAAGGAAAAAGAAAGATGTCCACTCTCATCACTCTCATTCAGAAGATGAAAGTTCTAGCCATACAATAAAGCAAGGAAGAAATACAGAATACATACAGGGAAAGGAAAGACTTGCAAGCAGGAAAAGAAAAAATAAAACTATCCCTATTTGCAGATGAGATTATTGTCTACATACAAATTTTCAAAGAATCTACAAAAAAATAAAAATAAATAAAATAAAATAAAACCTTCCTTGCACTAATAAGTGAGTGAAGCAAGGAACACAGGATACAAGATCAACATGCAAAAGTCAATTACATTTCTATACACTAGCTGTGAATGATTGAAAACTAAAATTAAATGAAAAACGAAATATGTATTTGTAAATCTAATAAAACACGTACAACACTTATACACTGAAAACTACAAAACACTGATGAACTAACTCAAAGAAAATCTAAATAATAAAGAGGCATATTGTGTTCATGCATTGGAAGACACAACATAGTGAAAACATCAATTCTCCTTAAATTGATATATAGGCTTAATGCAATTCCTATCAAAATCCTAGTAAGATATTTTTGTAGGCACAGATAAGATTATTCTAAAATTTATATAGAAAGGCAAAAGAACTGGAATAACTCAAACAAGTTTGAAGAAAGATATTAAAGTGTAAAGAATCAGTCTACCTAACTTGAAAACTTATTATATAGCCAAAGTAATCAAGACTGTATTATCAGAATAGACACACACATGAGTAGAACTGAATAATAATAAAAACAAAAAACAGAAATCAATCTGCACAAATATGCCCAACTGATTTTTTTTTTTTTTTTTTTTTTTTTTTTTTTTTTTTTTTTTTTGAGATGGAGTCTTGCTCTGTCACCCAGGCTGGAGTGCAGTGGCACAATCTCGGCTCAGTGCAACCTCTGCCTCCTGGGTTCAAGCAATTCTCCTGCCTCAGCCAACTGATTTTTGACAAAGGTTGAAAGCAATTCTGTAGACAGAGTGTAGCTGTTTCAACAAATGATGCTGAAACAATTGACTTTCATAAGCAACAGAAAAAAGAAAAAAAAAAACCTTGACCTAAACCTCACATCTTACTTATATAGAAATTAACTCAAAATAGTTAAAACAGTCGTAAATGTGAAATATAAAACTGTAAAAGCTTTAGGGGAAAAAAGCATAGGAGAAAATCTTTAGGATATCTAAAGTGGGAAACAGTTCCCAGACTTGAAACAGAAAGTATTAGCCATAAAAGGAAAATATAATAAAATGGACCTCATCAAAGTTATTTTTTTTGCTCTGTGCAAACCCCTGCTTATAAGAGAATAAAAAGCTAGCTACGGATCTGGAGAAAGTATTCACAAACAACATATCTGACAAGGACTTATATTTAGAATCTATAGAGGACTATGAAAATTTAACAGTTAAAAAAAATCCAACAACAATCTTGTTAGAAAGTGAACAAACACATGAAGAAAGTTATCACCAAAAAAAGGTATACAGACAGCAGATAAGCACATGAAAAGGTGTTCAACATCTTCAGCCACCTGGGAAATATAAATTAAAGCCACAATAAAATATCACTTCACACCTGTCAGAATGGCTAGAATAAAAAATAGTGAAACAGCAAATGCTGGGGAGGATCTGGAAACACTGCCCACATTGCCAGGATCCATTTCAGTGTGAATGTGAAGTGGCACAGCCATTCTGGAAAAAAGGGTGGCCATTTCTTAACAAATCAAACACAGAACTATTATTCAACCCAGTAATTGCACTCTTGGGCATTTATTTCAAACAAATGAAAACTTATGTTCACACAAAAGCTTGTACATAAATGTTTCTAAAGCTTTATTTGTAATAGTCAAAAATTGGCATCAGCCCAGATGCCCTTCAACAGATGAATATTTAAACCAACTGTGGTACGACCATATCACAGAACACTACTGAGCAATGAAAAGGAGGATGCTGTTGACACATGAAACATTTGGATGAATCTCTAGAGAATTACACTGAATGAAAAAAGTCAGTCCCTAAGGGTTACACATCACACTGAATGATTTCATTCATATCACATTCTTGAAATGACAAATTATAAAAAACTGGAGGACAGACTAGTGATTGCTTGGGGTTAAGGGGTGGGGTGCGTACAGAGAGAGGGAGAGAGCAGGAGGGAGTTGGGGTGGCCACAAGGAATCCTTGCGGTGATGGAAATGTTCTGTATCTTGACTATATCACTGTCAATATTCTGATTGTGATTTGCAAGATGTTGCTGTTGGAGGAAATTGGGTAAAAACTACATGTGATCTCTGTATTTTTTTCTTACAACTGCAGGTGATCTGCAATGATCTCAAAACAAAGAGGCTAATTTATAAAAATAATAAATACATAAATAGAATCAAAACAGGAACAACCTTCCCAGTGTGTGAGTCAATGTTATTTACCACAGCCTTCATAGTGTATCTAGAACCGACACTAGCCATGAGCACCACAGCCTATCCTTGGAGAAACACTGACTCCGCACAGACCATTTTCCTTTCATTTTCTTTATATCAACTCACTTTTCCTTATGTACCTTATATATTCAAAGGAAAATTGACATCACTACCATTTACCATATCTGGAAAAGCTCCAACATTGCTATGAATACAAAGTGATCATAAAGAAACTACAAGGGGCTGGGCGCAGTAGCTCATGCCTGTAACCTCAGCACTTTGGGAGGCCAAGGCAGGTAGATCACCTGAGGTCAAGAGTTAGAGAACAGCCTGACCAACATGGCGAAATCCCGTCTCTACTAAAAATACAAAAAAATTAGCCAGGTGTGGTGGTGAGCACCTGTAACCCCAGCTACTCAGGAGGCTGAGGCAGAAGAATCACTTTAACCCAGAAGGTAGAGGTTGCAGTGAGCCAAGATCATGCCACTGCACTCCAACCTGGGTGACAGAGCGAGACTACAGCTCCAAAAAAAGAAAAAAAAAAAAGGAACTACAAGGAAAGCAATGAAAATCTGCAAAGATCTCTCACTTGGTGACAAGCCAGTGCTGAGAACAAGCTTCCTACCTATGCCCCGAAGTCGCTCTGCAGAAATCCCTGAGTGTGACCTTCCAGCATAACTCAGTCTTCCCTGCCGTGCCACACCCAGACAGGCAGCACGGTGGGTAAAGTGCCCAGACCTTGGAGATGAGACCTGCCTTTGAACCTCTGCTCTGCTACCTACAAACCCTATAATCTGGAATAATTCACTTAAACTCTCCACGCTGTGTTTTCCTTATCTGAAAAGTGGGGCTCATGTTCATTTGTTCAAAGGATTGGATAAAACTATAAATGTGATTTGTCCAGACATGGTAGACTCTCCCTGTGTCTGTTCCCGCCCCACCCCTCTAACCAAACAGCCTACCATACCTCCCTTTTACAGTCTTGGTTCTCTGCGTACATGGTGTTCATGGTCTCTACCAGGAGAAAAGTATCTCTAGCTGGTAACTCCATGGCCCCTGATGGTGAGCCCATTTTCCCTAGGCAGGCGCTTTTGGGTAATCCCACTCACATGGCACTCCTCCTTCATGACCACCCCTCCCCAGCTTCCCAGCAGAAGCATAGCTAAGGAAGCAAATCTCACAGGACCCAACATTGCTACAGAACCTAAGCATTCTCTCTGATTAATATTAGCTTATGGTCCTAAATACTTGCTCTTAGCTGGGGCAATAAAGCGAGGGTGGTTAAAAAGCATATTATTTTAAACTGGCCCTGACGTTGATTCTGTTTTTCCCAGTCAGCTAATGTTATCATTTTTCTAAGTTGCATCCTGTCCCTCGTTGCATTTTGGTAGATAACATCTCTGGTTTCATTCTTACAGAAAGATTTGCTACGGGAAAGGAGAAACATGTTACCTCTCAGAGCATGGCTTCCATGGCTGATCTGAGATAGCCTCTAGTTCTTTGCTATTTTGGACACTGGGAAGTCAGATATGTGTATAAATACATGGTCTATTGGCCCTTGTAAATCTAATTGAAAAATGCTACCCTTGGGTGGCTGATCAGTAGAATTGCTATAAATAGTAGCTCTATCAAATATCTTGATATTTCAATTATATTATATATAAATAAAAATGGGCTAATAAAACATATATATATGTATATATATACACACAAATACTTGGGCTAATATGTTTCTAAACAATTCACACTTTCAGTTTAATTAGGTCCATCATTGGGGGAAAAAAAACAGTTTATAAAGCAATAAATTTTCTTCTAAATGTTTTCCTGTTTAGTAGAACGTGGATTGTGGACCTGGTTTTTGACAGCCATTATGAATTGTAGCAAATATTTTGACAAAATCTACAGCAGTATTAAGCACACAAGAGAATTACTTGAACTGGGTCACACAGTTTTACGTAGCATTTTCCCTTTAACTGCGTGCTTGAAGATAAATATATCATTAAGAACAGAGTAAAGAGTTTGTTTTCTTTTAACTGACATTTTATATATGCTTATGTCATGGAGCATGTTACATACCTTTGTAAAGAGTGGAGTGTTTTCAGCCAGTGATGCTCTGATTCAAACACACTGATCTGGTTGCCCAGAGAAGACAGCCACAGGTCCAGAAAGGACCATGGGGCTGGCCCCGCAGAGGAGAGATGAGTTCAAGAGGACCTGCTCACACTCTCTGTAGGGAGCCCGCTACTCTTTGCTGAGAGGGCATTTTAGTGTTCTCTCCCAGTTCCTGCTCTGCAGGCAGCATCTCAGAGAACAGAGAGATGCTCCCTGAGCCTTAGAAACTAAAATAAAAGAGGGCAGCCTCCTGTGGCTTGGCCTTTTTGTCAAGTCCACGTTTAACTGAGAAAAGCACCATTTCAAGCAACCTGGAAGAGACTCAAGCAGAGATAAAACTTGGTATGGCCCAGAAATAGGAAGTAAATTATTTCCTATACATTACTTAACGTCACAATAGCAACCCTTAGAAAACAGGAAGAGATAGAAGCAGAGAGAAAAAAAAAAAGCCACAGCTCAGCTCTTTAGTAATTGTTACTATTGGCCTAACTACCTATAAACAGAGTCTGCTGCCCAGAAATGTAGGTGTGCAAAAACCATTGCATTAGAGATGAGGTTGTTCTGTGCAGGGAAGTAAGAATTAGAGCCTGGGTGGTTGTTTTCCTGGAGATGTGGATGGAACAAGTGTTTGCAGAGCCTCCACATGTAACCCCAGAGGTTCCCGAGGGCCCAGAATGAGCATTTCCACTGCAATTGACAAAGCAATGGTGATATTTTGTTCAACATGGATTTGTTTGAATTAGTTTTTATTTTTTTATTTTTTTTATTTTTATTTTTTTTTTTGTTTTTGTTTTTTTGAGACGGAGTCTTGCTCTGTCGCCCGGGCTGGAGTGCAGTGGCCGGATCTCAACTCACTGCAAGCTCCGCCTCCTGGGTTCACGCCATTCTCCTGCCTCAGCCTCCCGAGTAGCTGGGACTACAGGCACCCGCCACCACGCCCGGCTAATTTTTTGTATATTTTTTAGTAGAGACGGGGTTTCACCGTGTTAGCCAGGATGGTCTCGATCTCCTGACCTCGTGATCCGCCCGTCTCGGCCTCCCAAAGTGCTGGGATTACAGGCTTGAGCCACCGCGCCCGGCTAGTTTTTATTTTTAAGACATGGCACTGATCACTCTATTCAACATAGTACTAGAAATCCTAGCCAGAGCAATCAGGCAAGAGAAAGAAATAAAAGGCATCCAATGAACTAAGCATGTGGCAATAGTCACCAAAGAAAAAGAAAACTAATTCCAAAGAATTGTTAACTTGCTTTCTCAGACCCTTTTTTCCAAAGGAAACAAACAAACAAAAAGATGTCTCTCTCACTTGCCAAGAGCAAGCCTCATTCGGAAAACCGAAGTCTGCGTTGACTGTTCTTTCACACAAAACTACCTCATGCAGCTAGAAAAAAAAAAAAAAGCAGGAAAACCAGGAGGAGACATGAGATATCCTGTGTGTCCGAGGGAGACTCACGGGTAGAAAGGATAACTCTCTCATCGGCCATGCCCCTCTGGCTCTGCATCATCAGACACACGTGCCTGTGCAGAAGCTGCGGTCAGGAGGAGCAGGGACACCCCTCGCCTTTGCAGTTCAGTCCCTGGGCCCTTCTCCAGAACCCCAATGTGCAGTCACATGGCAGGAAGCCCCAGGGAGAGGGGCTGGAGCAGCACCCTAAGTGGAGCCATCTGGCACACTCAGGGCTAAGTGTCTGGCTGGGTCTCAGCAGGAAACGGGGGCTTGGGGAGTTGACGCAGCCTCACAAGCAAGCTGGGGATGAAGGAGCACCTCTGGGGCCTCAGAGGAGTGCGATCAAGAGCGGCCATAAGACCAGCCCCCTGGGCTCCTGCACGGCCCCTCACCACATCCTTCCTCCCTCCATCATCATGACCCTCTTCTGAGGATCGAACTCATGGCCCCAAGAGTATGTGTCAAATAAATGAATGGAAATAGATGAATATTTCTTGTGTCTTGTGTCTCTTGTATATACCAAGGAACACAATTTGTGAAGACCCAAGTCCTCCCAAGGTCAGCCATGATGGGTGGTCCTTTCTCCTCTTCCGGAGGCTCCCCAGGTCTGGGCACCTGGCAGCCTGTCTCTCATTCCTGTGGATCTGTCCATTCTCTGGTCTGTGGAGTCTGGTGTCGTGAGTGACTGTAGGAATGCTCATCTCTGCCTCGGCTGTGCCTGGTCTCACAATGGAAGCCAGCATCCGGCACGGGGCCTGGCACAGAGCCAACCCTCAGTCCACACCTGCTGAATGACAGAGAACTGCAACTCCCTCACTTCCCTGAACTTGCTGGAGAGACCACAAACTTACACACCAGGTGGGAGCTGACGCCAAAGGCTCCAAAGCACAGTCTATATTCCAATGCAGGTGCTGTCATGCCTTGTGCTGTGGGGCAGGCAGCAGAACCCAGGGCTCCTCTGTGGGGCTCAGCAATGCCCTGCCTTGGGAAGGCACGCGCTCCACTTTCCAATGAAGCTGGTTCCCTCTTGGGGTTTGGTTCCCCTAACATCCTCTGCATGCTCTCTCCATTGTCAGAAGAGGTTGATCATCACCAGCCCTATGCTAGGGAACAGGAAGCTGTACCTAAGGAGCCCCCTCAGGAAGGAACACTCCTCAGATGTGCGACATTGTGCTGAGGGCCACGGCTCTCGTCTCCGTGCGTATAGAAAACTACCTCCTCCTGGAGTGTCATTGGATGAATACCCCATGCAATTATCTGCTTGCACATCCTCAGGGCCACTTCAGCGATGTTTTTAAGGCATGATGCATCCACCCAGTTTTTGATTATCCATAGTAATGGGGGTCAAGGATCAGTTGAATAATTGAAATGGAAACTTTATTCCCACTGAGTGTTCCTCTCCCCTCCACGTCCTTCCTCCCTTCCGCAGCATCCAAACAGGAAGAGGGGCGCTGTTGGGCGGTGGAAGGGGTACTGGGTTGCTAGTCCTTATCCCAGCCCCACCAGGACTTCGTTAGGGATTTGCTTGGTGTTCAGCAAGCCTGAGTTTCTTGGTGGGGTCTGTGAAGTAAAGGGCTGTACCATGTCATCTTTATGTATTTTCATAACACACTTCTTCAAATTGACTTGCTTTTATCATTTAATTTGTCCCAAGCTATAATAATTGATCTGGTATTTTTTGTAATATTCATTAAAATAACTCCATAATTATGGCACTTAAAAAAAAGTGATACGAAAAGTGACCACCTACCCTGGCTTAGATCCTAGGACAGAAAGAGACATCAGTTGATAGACTGGTGACACGCACATAAAGTCTGGAGTTAGCTCATAGGAATGTACCCACATGCGTTTCTTAGTCGTGACAAATGCCCCATGAGCATGTAAGATGCTACGGGGGATTCACTGGCTGAAGGGATGTGGGAATTTCTGTGCTAACTGTGCAGGTTTTCTGTACATCTAAAATGATTCCAAAATAAAAAGTTTATTAAAAAGAAAAAGTCCCTCCTAATGTCAAATAAATGAGGTAAAAAGTTAAAAACCAAACAAAAGTGCCCCCAGGGGGCTGCATGCCAGCCTTTGGGCATGCAACCTGCAGGTCTGAATGGTCTGATACTTCGAACAACAGGGATGGCCTGGGTTTAGGTTGATTTCTCCAGCCCAAACTCCTCCGGGGAAGGCTAAGTGAGAAAGAGAAAACGGATGATCCACGTCGCCGTCCCCTGCGGCTCAGTGGGCACAGAGTGGGCAGAACTTTGCCAAGACAGTGTCCTCCTGACCCACAAACAAGCTCCCTGCATCCTGCCCTCCCCTCACCTCCGCTGACCTGCGGCCTCATCCCCTCTCCCTGTGCAGCACAGGCTGTTTGGGAAATAAATGCCCCCGGACACTTTCTGGAAATGCTCCCGTCACGTTGACGGAGATGGCTCCATCAAGCTGGTTTCCTGCGCACGCCAGGCTGTGACTGTGGCGTCCTGGGGAAAAGGCACACAGCCTCTCAGTGCCCAATGTTCCCCTGGAGTAATTGCCTTCTGCAGCTCCGTGTCGCCACGGGCCAGTCTCACCACATCACACAGATAATGAAAGCGCCTGAGGAACAGAAACAGAGCCAGAGGAGGGCAGGGCGTGGTATATTCCTGCTTAGGAAGATGTGATGTGGCTCTGAGCACTTGGCTACCGACTTTTAATCATAGAGTGTGAAAATGAAATCACTTCCAGCACCTGAAGTGATTTCTTTGGTGTCACCTACTGGTTTTGTAGATTAATTTTTCAGACCAGAAAGAAAAAATGTTTATATTTCAACTACAACAAGAAAAGCTGGTTCCCCCTCCTTGTAGCCCCAAAAGTTTCTTATGTAAGGAGTTTGCTTTCTTATTTGTTTTTTTTAAGGGGAAGAGCTTACTGGCCCAGATGGGGAACAAAATGCCAGGGATGGGACCCTGTCACACCCATCACTCGGGGGGCTGACTAATCAGTGTCTGTTGGATGTACTTACAAAAACAATATGTTTAAGACTTTCAATAAACAGATTTAAACACAGATTTGTATATTGGCCTCTGCCAACTCTTCTCCAAGCCAAGAATCCTTTGTCCTTATGAAACCAAATGATGACTGTTCCTTGAATCCAAGTCCTGGCCTGAGAGACCCTGGCCCTTCCCGGGGTTTGGTTTTATCTTCCTTTTGGTGGCCTCTGACCTCTCACTCTGGCTTTATTTCCCACTGTCTATCCTCTGGGTATGCTCTCACTGTAAGTCCCCTCAAATTCTTTTTGGAAGGAGGCAGGGCTCAAATGATAAACCACCCAACTCGCCTCCCAAGCCAGAGTTCAGAATCCCAGCCACAGCAGGAGGAAAGAGCCAGCCTGGCTTCATTTTCCTCTTCCCTTAGCACAGCGATCCACCCCCACACTTTCAGTAGGACTTGCTTTCATTTTAGTTTTTAATTTTGTTTTCTTCTTTCTCACTCATTTGTGGGAGGTAAAAATTAAAACAATTGAACTCATGGAGAGAGAGAGTAGGGGAGTGGGGGAAAAAGTGGGGATGGTTAATGGGTACAAAACTATAGTTAGAATGAATAAGCTAGAATTTGATAGCATAAAAGGATGACTCCAGTCCACAATAATTTATAGTACATTTAAAAATTAAAAGAGTATAATCAGAATGTTTATAACACAAAGAAATAATAAACGCTTGAGGTGATGGATGCACCATTTACCCTGATGTGGTTATTAAACACTGCGTGCCTGTATCCAAATACCCCACGTACCCCATAAATATATACACCTTCCATGTGCCCATAAAAAGTGAAAAGAAAAATAAAATTTTAAAGAATTTTTTTAAAGGTCTTTCTTCTTTAAAAAAAAAAAAAACATTTAGTTGAGATGTTTATTCCGCCTTTGAAGAATTCTGCTTTGCAGCAACATTGAGGGACCGGAGGACGTTATTCTCTGTGAAATAAGCCAGGCAGAGAAAGAAAAATGCTATCTGATGTCACTTCTATGTGGAATCTAAAACAGCCAAACTTATAGAAGCAGAGAGTACAGTGGTGATCACCAGGGAGTAGGGAAGGAGAAATGGGGAAGGTGAGGGTTAAAGGGTACAAAGTTTCAGTTATGTGAGACGGCTAAGTTCTGGAGGCCTAGTGTACAGCGGAGTATCTGTATTGCATACTTAACATTTTCTTTCTTTTCTTTTTCTTATTTATTTATTTATTTACTTTTGAGACAGAGTCTCACCCTGTCACCCAGGCTGGAGTGCCATGGTGCGATCTCAGCTCACAGCAACCTCCACCTCCTGGATTCAAGCAATTCTCCTGCCTCAGCCTCCCGAGTAGCTGGGTTTACAGGCACCCACCACCACGTCTGGCTAATTTTTTCTATTTTAGTACAGACAAGGTTTCACCATGTTGGCCAGGCTGGTCTCAGACTCCTGGCCTCAGGTGATCCGCTTGCCTCAGCCTCCCTGGGATTACAGGCGGGAGTCATTGCACCCAGCCCATGCACTTAAAATTTGCTAAGAGAGTAGATCATATGCTACGTTTTCTGGCCACACATAACAACAAAGAAGGCAAGAGGAAACTTTGGGAGGTGAATACGTCTACGGCCTTAATGGTGCTGATGGTCTCACAGGCGCATATTTATCCCTAAAGTCATACAGTGTATGTTAAATACAGACCACTTTTTACACAACTCGCTTTTAAGTGCTGGGAATTTCAGTCTTTAGTTGAGCATGAGGGGAAGCACACAACTCCTCATGTACCCTTTAGGTGGACCCTACTTCTTCCTCTCTAGGAGGGGTTTCCTGGCACATGTCTCAAGGCCAGCCTCTGAAGATGAAGCCTTCCCAGAGGAGGAGAATTGTTCCTTTCACTCAGGGTCTCCAACCCATCTCTTACCGTTCCCAAAGCGGGGGAGACTTTTGGAATTTTAGAGCCAACAGTGCTTCGGGGATTATCTAACACAGCCACATCACAGTACGGTGCCCCCTCTCTCCTTCCTACACTCAGGGTGGACAGTGCAGCCTGGCCCCAGCGGTTCTCCCTGCTGTGCTGGGCAGCGGAAGCCAGCTTTACCTGGACTTCCAAGGCAATCATTGCCAGTAAGATTTGACACCTGAGCTAAAACCAATTTGCTACCCCCTCATTCTAAAGATCACAGAGCAAGAAAAGTTGACCAGCTAAGGAGCAAGATGAGAACAGACCTACGTCTCACCAGAGCCCAGCCAGTCACCCAAAACACCGAATTCCAGCTGCTCCCACTCACATCAGAGTGCTCTAGGCATGTATGTGCAGACACAGACTCAGGTGCACGCAGACAAAAATATGAGTGCATTTCTGTGCCCAGCCTTGTCTGCTTTCCCACCTGCTAACAAGTGTTCTGGCTTTGTCCAATCTCTTCCTTCCCTTCCTCCTACCTCTGAGAGGTTTTGCCTTTACTAGACTGTTCTATAGTCTTTTGTATGATGCATAATCAAGATGATTGGGAAATAATGACAAAAGCCAAACAGGCAGATTGTAACGAAAAAAAGCTATGAAAGAGGAAGACATTATCCCTTCCAGGTGTCAGGGAAACTGTATTCAACAGTTACTCACTTGTCCAGCAAATACTGACTGAGTCCCCAGCACATCCCAAGTTTCATTCAGGGCTGCAAGACTGGGGGAGAATAAGAGAGTGGCCCCCTTGCCCTCACGGGGCTGAGATTTCAGTGTGAGACACAGGTATAAATAGGAAAACACATACATGAGTGAAGTGATTTTAGAGAACACTGCAATGAAGAAAAGGAAGAGAGTGGTATGAGTCACAGGGGAGGGGTAGCAGGCTGTCTATGGAGACAGACCTGGGAGATAAGAAAGATTCAGCCCCGGGCACATCTGGCTAAGGGTGAAAGACAGAGGGTACGGTGAGTGCCAAGGCGCTGAGATGGGCACTCTTCCCTGTGATGCAGAAACCAGCAGAAGGCTCATGAGTTGTCAGGGTCACCACAAAGTGGGCAGAGCCAGGAGAGAAGCCAGGCAGCATGCCGGGGACAGATGACACAGGGGTTAGGCCACAGGAGAAGTTTTGTTCCAAGTGGCATAGGACTTGTCTCTGAGAGAAAGTCATCAAGAGAAGCAGCGAGGGCAGTGTGGAAGGAGGAACTTCTCACGGAGTCTGAAGAAGAGGGACACTGGAGTTGCTGCAGGATGGCAGGAAAGTGGAAGGAAAAGAGGCATCAGTCGCAGGGGATTGGGGTGGAGCCTGCTTCGGTTTCACAGGGTTCGAGCAGAGAGCTTGAGTTCTCATGGTGCTTTCTGCTTGCTGCTCTGAGTCTGGGGTTCGTAAAGCTGCTCTGAGACTGGACCACCTGGGTCCCGTCCCAGCAGGGTTATGTGTGCCTTCTATGCAGGTTACTAACACGTGTGAATGAGCATGTGTGTATTCTTGGAGAAGCACTTAGTCTCTGCATGTATATCTTTCCGCAATCCTACATGGGAAGACCAAATCCGGATCTCCCAACCCGCTGCGAGAAGTGATCTCCCCGCTGCCGAACCTCAGCAGCAGGGTCCCTATGACACTTTAGGTGAATCTTGGCTCTTCTCACATTGTAGCGGATTTAGCTTAGCTCTGTGGACTCTAAGATCTTCAAAAGTGAGAGCTGCACTTTTTTTATGACTAGCTCTTTCTAGCATCCTCTGTGAAGCGTGACCGACCTGCCAGGCTGCAGGAGTCTCCACCACCTCTAGGGTCCCGTGCCACCATAGTCACTCCTCACCACCTGAACAGGACAGTGCCCTGTAATGACTGGTTTCTACATCAGGCTTTCTCACCAGACCATGCACTCCTTGAAGGAGTAGATGAAAATTTCTCTTTCTTAGCCCAGCTCCAAGTAGGTATTTGGTAAGCAATTATCCAATGGAATCTCTCAGCTATTTTGGGAGAGCAAAAAATTGCTGTGGCTTTTTCAAAGAGTTTGCTACAGTAGGAAGTAGCAGGACAGTAATTCCCTCTCCAAGACCATGCTGGCCAAAGTCCCTCCTGCCCTGTCCTTGACCTCCTGGAGTTCAACTTGATGGAGTCGCCAGCCCCCATTCCCATTTGCCCTTTATAGGGTGTGCTGGTGAGGCCCCAGGACCATTGAACATGTCTGTCCAGCCTTCCAATCAGCTCTTGGCAGCAGGGCACCTAGGCTGCCAGGGCAGCTTCCAGCACGAATAAGCACTTGGCCCTGTGTGCCTCGGCACGCACTCCCTCGGTGAGGCAATCCACCACTCCTTCCAAGCCTTCCGTTCCCAGGGGTAGGCTGTCCCAGGAAGATGCGCCCAGCCCAGGGAGGAGGGACAAACAGAAATCGGGCCCTGACCTTCTCAAAAGTCAGGCAAGGGGTCTGGAGCAGGCTTAAGATCTTGTTGACTCCTTCCTGTTCTCTCCGGGTCCAGTTCCACAGGATTTGGCTCTGTTGGGAAGAACACAGAGCATGTGGGCTAGGGGCCAAGGCACGTGTGCTCAGCAGCAAGGGTGGTGGGGAAATCAGGTGGGTGCTGAGCTCAGGAACAGGGACTGGATGAGACACTGCTCAGGGGCAAAAGAGTGAGGTATTGAGTGTGTTGGGCTGAGGATGGTGGCGATGGCAAAGTGGGATTTTGGTCAAGTTGTACAGTCCACAGCTGGCCAAAGTCCAGTTTCCTCCCTTCACCTTCACTCCTGCTGTATACAAAGCCTTCTCCACCACCACCAGAGGGATCTTTTTTAGACATAAAAGTCCACCTACACATCCCCACTCTAGCTAAAACCCTGCAGTAGCCCCATCGCTCTTGGGACAAAGTAATGTCCTCCACCTAGCAGGGCCCATGTAGGCTGGCCTCTGCCCACCTCCTCAGTCACTTCCCAAGCCCCACTTCTTGTTGCCTGCAGCACAGCCACACACTGACCTTTTGGCTCCTTGGATGCCGGCCCATGTCAGGGGCCCCAGGGGAGCTGTACTCATGGCCTGAAGTGCTCTTTCCATTCCCCAATGCCTCCTACTCAAGCTTCACTTATGTCCTCAGGGAAGCCTCAGGCGCCTGCTCCCTGACCAGCTCAGATTCAGGGTGCTCATCACAACTACAATTTAAAAATTTAATGTATCATTACTTGCTTAACGTTGCAATCGCCATAAGAGCAGGGACTTTGTACCCCATTCCCCAGCTCAGATCCCACTGCCCTGGCATGCATGGATGGATGCATGCACCCTCCAATCAAACCGAAGGCCCCCAGGTTCTCCTTCACACTTTGCTTATGCTGTTCCTCAGCCAGGAATTCCCTTCCTTCTCTTGATCCACAAACCCAAAATCCACCTGTCCACCTACTCGCTGCCTCCTCAACAAAGGCCTCTGGGACCCCCCCAACCCTCTGTGAGTGGTGATCTCCCCGCTCCTGAACCTCAGCAGCAGGGTCCCTGTGACACTTTTAGGTGAATCTCTGCCTGTCTCACATTGTAGGGGATTTAGCTTAGCTCTCTGGACTCCTAAGATCTTCAAAGGTGAGCGCTGTTCTTTTTGTTCTCATTGCTAGCTCTTTCTAGCACCTAAACTGGTGCCTGGCAAACAGCAATGAGTAATAACTATTATGATTGATCAGGCAACAGACCAGTGAAACCTGGTGTGTGAGGGAGATGCTGTCATTACAAATATTACTTAACAGATGAGGAAAGGAGCTTGATAGCAGTGAAGCAGCTCACCCCAAACCACTCAGCCAGAGACTGGCAAAGACAACCTGTGGCCGAGGCTATCTGGCCCCACGCCAGCATGTTCAACCACGCAACCAAGTCCCACCTTTGGTGTACACCTTCCCCTCGCACTGCTAGACAGAGGGGCTGGGCAGCCACCTCCTATGGGTCTCCCGAAGGCTCAGCGTTGCCTCGTGGAGAACATCTCCAAATGGGGCTCAGTCGGCAGCAGTGTTTGAGGCCAACCCTACTAACTCTAAGAGCGCAAATCCCCAACAATCTTAGCTAAAAGCACTACAAATCTCCATAAAGGACTTTTCAAAACAGTGCTCTCTTCAGAAAGTCCATGCCCAGGAGCTGGTGTTGAAAGTCATCCCTCATTCACCTGGCAGTGATTCACCTGACCAGCCTGCAGAACTCAGGTGGAATCTTGGCTCCGTATCTCACCAGTTGTGACCAAGTTACTTTACCTTCCTAAGCCTCAAGGTTTTCATCTTCAAGTCAGGGCCACAAGAACCCCAGGCACGTGGGAGAATTAAACACAAGATGCTCAGCACTGGGTAGGGTGTATCATAAACACCCGGTTAACGCTCAAGGTAGCATCACTGTGGTTAGGATTATTCTCCTCAAAGGTCTGCAGTCCTGTGGCATCTCAGCAGGAGGGTGCCCAGGGAAAGGGCCGCTTCCTTCTGTCCAGAGATGGGTGCTGGAGCCTCAGGAAGGATTACCCCAGGAGACAGAAGCCATGTGGTTTGCTGGGAATACACAGATCAGGGTGGCAGGTCACAAGCGCCTCAACACACCCCCTCCAGCCTTAGGCATCCACCTCCACACCAGTCCCTTCGCATCCTCATCCACGCCAGGAGGACAAGTGTGTGCATGTGTCCCAGCAGCCCACATGCACTGGGAACATGGGCCTCTCAGGAGACCCAGCCACTAGCAGCCTGGTACCCCTGCCCTATCAGAAACCCATGGACGGCTGGAGGCTGTGCTCATGGGTCTCCCATCTGGGCAGGCAGGCCAAGTGTATTTGCATATAATTTGCGTGTGTTGACACAGCCGTTCCCATCTCTGCAAGGAGCACTTCCAAGCTAACCTGTTATTACTGCTCCTCTGAAGCTGGCACTGCCTGCCCGCCCACAGCCGGCGAGTACTATGCAGAGAGACAGGCCGGGAGCTGACTGAGCTCGGGCTCGTCCTGCTGACTTCCCTGGGCCTCTGTTTCTCTCCTGGACAACAAAAAACTACACACCTCCGTTGGGCAGACTCAAGGAGAGCTCCTTGCCCACAGAATGTCAGCGTGTGCTGGCGCAGAGTACTGGCCACAGCGTAGTGGGCTGTTTGTTATTCTCAGAAGATCAGGAATTAATCTGGATGGAGAAGTTTGCCTCAATGTTTTTCCCAGATGCTGGTTCTGAGTCTCACATGGTGGATCCCCTGTGCTATGGTTACTATTCATAGATGATATATAAAAATGTAGGATTGCCCAGTTAAATTTGAATTTCAAAGACATAATAAATGTTTTAGCATAAGTATATCCTGTGCAGTCTTTGGGACATGCTTCTACTAACAAAGTTTTCATTGTTCACCTGAAATTCCCATTTTAACTGGGCATCCTGTATTTTATCTGACATCCCTACCTGTGACCCGAGGCCCGTTGGTTTCCATTACGACTTATATCCTGTTTTCTCACAGTTTTTACCTAAACTCAAAGGAACACAGTCTCCATTTCCTAAATGTGCAGCTTCCCAATCTAGAATAGGGAGGGCAGAGGTTACATGTGAGGAAAATTGAGACTTGCTGAGGGGAGAGAGGGAGGGGAGGAGAGAGAGAAAACATGTGTTTCCTAATTGAGGTAAAAATCTAAAATCTGTTCCTCTTTGGTTTCTGTGAGGAGCCTGGTGGTTACCATTGTGAACGTGAGGCCACATTTCCTGTGGCAAAGGGTATGTGTGTTTTTATCAACAGAGCCCGTTTCTAGGGCTCCTCTCAGGATGTGAGGCCCGTGGCAGGTCACAGAGGAAGAGGCGGGCCACGCCAGGGCGAAGGGGGCTGCCCTGGCGCTGGTGTTGGATGGGGGTCCAGCCATTGAGGCTCCCTGGAGAGCCTTAGCCCTGTGTGGAACGACAGCCCCCCTCAAGCCCTCGACTCAGATTCCCCTGTACACACCGGCCAGCTGGAACATTCCACAGAGAAACACTGTGGAGACTGGGCCTTGCCAGATTCCCTGGGGCCCTCAGGGCAAGTTCCAGCTCCGCCATCCACACAGTGTCAACATCACAGGGACAAGGCTCAGGCACGAAGCGTGTGTCGGGGGCCCTGTGGAGGGCGTCTGCTCACCACACAGGGGCTCTGCAGCCTCTCTCTCCGACAGGCTAAGCCCAGGCTTTTGGCACTCACTCAGGAGGGAACCATTTTCCTTCACAATTTTTTTTGGAGGAGGGAGATCTTATTTTATAGTAAGATCAATAGATATATTATGGAGTGTAAGGTTAAAGTTTTATATCTTTAAGATACAATGCAAAAAGTACAATGAACTGTATAAGACTCCATTTCTTCCTCCATAAAATGGTATTGGTGAAGGTGCCATCCACACGAGCCCATTACAGAAATTAGACAAAGAGACGTAAGCAAAGCCCTTCTTAGGCACAGCCCCAGGCCACGGTCATATCTTTTTTAATTGGAACTTTGCCGTTCAGACTGGGCCCAAGGATTAACATCCCTTCATCTTATCTGGCTTATCAGACCTCTACACACAGAAAGAAATCGCAAAGCAGCAAAGGGAGTCTAGGTTTTGAGCACCAGAGGAAGTTGGTTAATCTTCAGTTGATTTTCTGATGGCACCTCTGGTCTGATCTCAAACAGAGGATGGGGTCTGACAGTCCTTACCTTGTCTGACCCATCAAGGTGGGCACCCATCCTATTCATCTGTGGCCACAGACATGGCCAGCCTGGAAGGGATGGAGACCTTCATTACCAATGGAGACACTATCCCCTGGCTCTGCCCCTCACGGCCTTTGGCCAGGGCTGAACTCGAGTGCCCCCAGCCCAGAACACTGCAACGGCACCTGCCCTCCAAGGCACAAGATGCTTTGGGGAAGGATGTGGTAAGCTGTGTCCAAGGTGCAGGGGTGTGGTCAGGAGGGCAGAACTCACACCAGGTATGTGGGTCTGAGGTGGGAGGCTGCAGGACCTCTGAATCTCCTGGCTGGGTGAGAGGAAGGAATTGAGCCTCAAGACACGAGACCCAAGGTCAGCACCCTGCTTGCTCTCACACTCTGTTCTAACCCATCTTCAGAACATCAGAAATGTAGCGGTAGTGATGCTTCCCGAGGACTGAACAGGGACTTTGCCACTGGTCCTCGGAACTCACGTGGACCCCTTGGATATCCCCCCTCAACAGAGAGGCCAGCCCCATTTCATCATGGAAACCCTCCCAGCCGACTCTGACGAGATTGTCCGTGCCCCTGTCTTGGATGGGTCGACCACAAATGACTTAGGAACTAAATGAAGACTATGCATTGGCCTTGACCAATGGCACTGAACAATTAGCGTCGATGGCTCCATCAGGCTCTAGGTTAGTAGGAGAATATTCTCAAAAATGTCAGAGTATAAGGGACGTCTCTTCTAATTAGAGTCCCTGATGTAGTCATACTTTCTCATTGATCTAATAATTGGTACAAATATACAAAAACAGCTGTCCCAACAGTGTGCTGACATGTGGCCTTGGGTTTTTCATTCTCGCCTGTAATCCCCCCTTACCACCTCAGAAAGCAAAGCTTCACGCGTACAATAATGCCTGCATTTCAGTTGCTCTTCAGATTTACAGCCTCGCCTCTGAAATATGAACGGGCTTTTTGGAGATAGTCTCACACACAATTTCAGCCAACAGCTGATCAACTCCAGTCATATAATGAGTTCTTGCTAACATATTACACTTTGCCTAAACTATATTGGAAGATGTTCTCCAGTTATGAAATCTGATTTGTCAAAACCAGCCTTGTTTGGAGATGAGGGGGCCCTCATTCTTCTTCCTTGCAGTGGGAAAGCGGCCCTCAAAGCCTTTTCTTTAAATTCTAAGCCATGATCCAACATCTTTGTCTTTTCCCAATTTCAGCTTGTACAGCCTTTCCTTTTAAAAAACAAAGTATAACAATTGCAATTCTCCCTTGGCCAGTGGCCAGACATCCAAGGGCCAGAGCGAGGAGATTAACGGATACACCCAGAGGGGACAAGGTCAGAGAGCAGAACATTCTGGACACATGTTTGTGTCAGAGACCAGACCCCAAAGGACTGGAGAGCTCCCATCAAGACGGGCTGGCACCTCCAGCTACAGTGACACGCGAGGGCCCTTCAGAGCCTGTGCATGGAACATGCCTGTGACATTAATTAATGCCAGGCAAAATGCAACAGCAGATCTTGGAAACTAAAAATAGATCTTTACTAACTGATTCATCCCCTGACTGCACAGAATTTGGAGCTTTTTATCTGCTTCTCTTCTACATGTATATTATATTACGGCCTTTTTCCCCCTTTTCTCCATCTTTGTTGTTCTTCCTTTTTCCTCTCCTTGGTGAAAGGTCTAAACCTTTCAGAAGCGATGTTCCCACTCAGCTCCCCTCCGACCCAGAGACATGCTCGATAAGCAAGGAGATCACTGCTTCTCCTGCTCCCATGGTTGTCAGCCATGTAATTTGTACTTAGTATTTTCCATGCCGATGTCCCTGCCTGTTGCATTCCACACAGAACTCTGCAGCTTCATTTCCTATTACAGTCCCTTCTATTTTAGACTTTGTTGATTTCTACTAGGAAGGAAGCCTATTTTATACAAATTAGCTGGACAGCTGGGTCTGATTGCTTCTGATTACTGGGCTTGGGGCCACGAGGGAAACAGGCTTCCCAAAGCCCCTTGGATGGAGGACCATTTCATAGGCCCCCAAAAGTGTGAGTCACTACTCACTCTAGAGAGGAAGGGCCAGCAGCCCCGGTTGGAAATCAACAGGTCAAGTCAAAGGCAGGACGGCACCTTCATCCACATCTGAGGTTTACAAGGCTGTACTGAAAGGTGGGGAGGAGGGGCTAGAAGCCCCTTGGTTCAGAAGATCTCACGGGGACCTGAGTGGGGCTCGTGTCAGAGATAACTGCGTGTGCTTGGAAGGAATCATCCATCATGCTTGCCTGATAGAATCACTCGGGAGGCAACAGACCAGGCTCAATGATTAAGATCCCTTCATCTGGCCTTGCATCCCAGACCTCCAGGTGCACAAAGAAATCACAAAGTCCTCTCTCACCTTTAAGTGCTCAGTCCACAGGCAGGTGGGGGCTGCCGCTCTCTCCCGAAAACCGGTGGCTCCGATGAGGCAGGAGCATTCTCCCTGCTCGTCCCATCTCTGCCTCTGCTTCTCTTTATGCCTTCTCTAGAGAAAAACCGACTGCTGGAAATTTAAAAAAAGAAAAATTGTGTGTGTGGAGGGTGGTGGGTGTCGGGGGTGCCGGGGCGGTGGGGGTGGCAGAGGGACGCCGGGGGTAGGTGTGCAGCCTGCCCTGGTGTGGGCTCGGGTTTAATGGCCGACGCTGGTGATATGGTTTGCCTGCTGAAGCTCAGTGCCACGGCAGCTCTGTGTGTGGGCGGCGGCAGCTACACGGCTGGGTTTCAAACCATTACACTGAACATTTGCAAACAGATAAAAAAACAAAACCATCCGGTACAAATGGAAACTTCTGTTCTCCTTTCTCTTTCTTCACTCGTTCCCCTTGCACCTCTCCTCTTCGGTTGAGGAGGAGGAGGAGGGTGAGGGTGGGCAATTCTCTCGATGGGCTCCCTTGGCCCCCTCTTTTCCGACCACACCACTCCCATGGCCACTCACATGGACAGGGAAGTCAGGTCTTCCAAACTGACTCCCCCAGCTTTGGGAACGTCCAGTCATGTGAGAAGGACTTTCTCTCCTCCAGGGTCCTGCTCAGAATCCAGCCACTGAGAGCCACCAAACCAAAAGACGGTGTGGGCTTCCATATCTGACAATCTTTCATCCTTCCTAGTTTCAAAGCCACCTTAGAAATGGCCAAACACAAAGTGGGGCGAGATGTACTTTCATATCTAGGTGACACTTTTTCCCGCAGAATATTATGCACACAGTGGAATGTGATACTCCACGAAAAGAAAAGAGGTCTTGTGGTCAAATTACTTTGGGAAATGTTGCATCCTGTATTGCTCTGGAATAATCATAGAGCACATTACCAGGTAAAGGCTCTGAGAAGTCCTGCAATAAAGAATCTTGTTTTACTTTGTTTAATCCAACATTTTCAAAATGTGTAAGACCTTAAAGGACCGACCCCTCCTCTCCCTTAACAAAGACAATGACACACACAAACACACACACAATCTTCTGTCCCTCAGCCCAATGGTACATGACCCAAGTCAATTATTTTCGCCAGAGAGCAAGATTGGGCAGGAAAGGATACATGTGGGTAAGGGGTCAGGTCAAAGTTCACCATCTAAGGACACTATCAGCTTGGAATTAACCAAGGTGCCACAAATGGTTATCAATGAACATAAGACTGTGGCTGTGGTTCATGAACAGAGTGTGAACTGAACCATCCACAAATGATTTCTCAGAACTATGGGTCACTGTCAGTACATCTTCCCTCCCACCCCAGCAGGTCTGCTCCTCACTGCTCCTGACCACGCATGGAGGGCAGCCTATGGCCAGGCAACAGGAACAAGTACTGTGGGACAAATTCACTGGGCCTCCCTGCCCAAGAGCCCTCCAGACAGTCTTCTGGACGCTATAAAAATCAAATGAGATGTCCTCTAGGACACGAAACTTAGGAGGCAGAAGAACAGAAGCCTGAAACACATCAACTGCAGAAGACACATTTGCTGAAAACAGGCACTTATGTTGGCAGTGACTCTACCAGGAAGAGAGGCAGGGAAGTTGACACAGGGGGTAGGAGAGGAAAGAATGGTGCCTCTGCTGGGTTTGAGGGTTTCTATGAGTCATCAGTGCAGCAACAGAAGAGGCTGACAGACCCTCCACAGCACGCCATCTGTGGGGCCTCGGGCAAGCCCTTCCCGTCACCATCTCCTCATCTGAAAATGGGTTAAGTCAACTGTTCTCAACCAAGAGTGATTTTTCCCCCTCTGGGGACATTGGGTAATGTCTGAGGACATTATTAATTGTCACAACTAGGGCAGGGTGCTAGGCCTCTAGCGGGTAGAAGCCAGGGATGCTGCTGAGCACCATACAATGACCAGGATGCCCCCACCACAGAGAACTGATCCAGGCTTCCATGTCAGGAGGGCAGAAGGTGAGGAATCCCAGCCTCAGCAGCCCTTCCAGCCTCCCTCTGTGGGGCTCAACTGAGATGACACCTGTGAGAATTCTGTGCACATCGAAGGCAGTTATGTTCTACTGTGTGCGGTAAGGAAGTGACTGTCATATCATTTAAATGGCATTTAATTTCTTGTTGGGTGACAAGATGGAAACAGATGGAAAGTAGAGTAAAAACTCTGCTTCAGACCAAAAAAAGAGAAAGCTGGCCTGCCTTATAAACACTCCAAATTATATGATTTAAAAAAAAAGAAATAGAAAGAAAGAAAATGCCTCCTCTTGCTTAAGTACATCAGACAACTTGAACTCTGTGTGAACAGAGTGAAATGGGCACAGAAAAGCTTTAAAAAGCTTGCGAGCACTCAGCGGATAATCACTGGTAATTAGAGCATTTTATAGAATCCATTAAAGAGGCTTTAAACAAAGCTGAAAATTATTTGTTGACCTTCACTCTGAAGGAGGCTAACGGTCATGCTGACAACAGTAATGCGTCCGGCCTGGTTGGGGATTTTCTTTTAAAGAAATCCTTGGCCAGACTTGCAATATAATCCTTAGCACACACTGAATTAATAAAGGCCAAGAAAAGGAGAAAGTGAAGTTAAAGTTCAGACTGATCCTCAGGCTGACCATCTAGCCTTTAAGAATAAAATCTGGCCATGTTCTGATCGGGCAACCCATCCTCCTCCCCAGAAGGACCCCAAAGGTGCAATTCCAAGTCCACAGGCCCAGGACATGGTTCTTTCTTCCATGGCAGAGAAGTCCCAGGTGGGTGTGAGCTCCAAAGAGCCAGGTGGGGCCAGGCCTGCCGTGGCTGGAGCGAGGTCAAGGCATAGCCCAGGAGGGAAGGGAGAGAGTCTTGTGTGAGGAACAAGTACACAGCTCACCGTTCTCCCAATGAGGCTTTCAAGGAAGGGACAACCAGCCAAGTTTCTGACATGGACTCTGAATGGGACTCACACTAGCCAGTTCCATCAGCTACCTCTGGGCATCAGCATAGAGACCAAGCCCAGCCTGCTAGACTTGACTTTCCTATGTCTTCTCCACCTGCCTACTCACTCACCAGAACAAGCAATGGTTGTGTATTTGAGCACTTTTCTAGTCCCTAGGAGCAAAATGGCAAAGCAAAGAAAAAACAAAAGCAGGGCCAGGTGCAGTGGCTCACACCTGTAATCTAAGCACTTTGGGAGGCCAAGGTGGGAGAATCATTTGAGACCAGAAGCTGAAGTCCAGCTCCAGCAACAGAGCGAGACCCCATCTCTACAAAAATCAAAAAGTTAGCCAGGTGTAGTAGTGCACACCTGTGGTTCCAGCTACTCTGGAGGCTGTGGCAGGAGATGGCTTTAGCCTAGGTGGTGGTCGAGGTTGCAATAAGTCATGATCATGCCACTGCACTCCAGCCTGGGCAACAGAGTGAGACCCTGGTCTAAAAAAAAAAATTAAAATTAAAATTAAAATGAAAAGCACAGTCCCTGTCTTCAAGGAGTTCACAGTCGGTTGAGGTTAAAAAGACAAAAATCAAAGAATAATGAAAAATAATCAAATTAATTCAATGGCTGAGAGTTTGAACCTCTACGATGTGCTAGGCACTGAAAATATGAGTAGGCAAATTACTGTCAAAAGCGATAATGAAAACAGAAAAGCACTGTGAAATTTTTGCTAGAGGCATTGCTCATCAAATGCTGTAAAGGCAGGGCCACCTCTCTTTGTTAAAAGGGATTAGGAAGGACTAGGTGTTAACAACCTACTCTACTGAGATCACTGGAAAGGGAGTAGCTTGCTGATGCTGTGATGTGTTGTTATTTAATCCCAGGTTCTGTGCACCCTAACGTCATCTTGTGCTCTTCCATGGCTATGAATCCCAAGCTTTGGAAACACTACCTTAAATGTGGGGGTGGGAGGTATTGGGGAAGAAGAGAACACAAGCCAGCTTCAGGCCTTTCACAGAGGAAAGAAGGCTGTTCAGGACCTAGGACAGCTCCAGTGCCCATCGTCTAGTTTCCCATCCTTCCCAGGCTGCTGGCAGGAGGAAGTACGGCTCCCAGCTCAAGTGCTTCCCACCACGAGGAATCAGTTACTCTTTCCACGGGAGTCTACTGATTCCTTCATGCCTCACTCCTTCATGGCTCTGCTCCTTCATAGCTTCCACCCTATTCCCACTGCCAACTACTGACTCTCTACTACCCATCACTCAACTGTGCTGAGGGAGGATCTGATTGGTTCACTTAGTCCATATGGCGCCTCACAGTTGGGCAGAGCTTGCCCTGTAGCTGCAAGCCATCCATAGAGGATTGCTGTGGGGCTACACAGACACCACTGAGCCAGCACTGAATGAGGCGGCCAAGCCACGTGAGTTTCCCCAGATAGGCAGAGCCAGCAGTTCACCGCAGAGTGCTCTTCCCAACACAGGGGTGCTGGGAGATGAGGGTCCAGGCCAATTTGGGGGTTCATGGGATCATTTCACATGGTTCACAGATAGTTTTTTAAACTGTAATTGTTATATTTTTATTTTAACTGACTTTGACAGTACAGCTCTAGCTGACATAGCAAACTCATGTGTTTTCCTTTTAAGTAAAGTTGTAACCGTCAATTTAAAGAAAAATATTAATTTTGTTCTAAAATTTACATGGAAAGGCAAAGGAACTAGAATAACTCAAGCATTGTGAAAAGGAGAATAAAGTTGGAGGAATCACATGACCTAATTTTAAGACTCACTCTCTGGCAACAGTAACCCAGAGAGGGCCATGGAGAAAAACACCTAAATCAATAGAACAGAATAAAGATCCCAGAAATAGACCCACACAAATATGTTTGGCTGATTTTGACAAAGGTGCAAAAGCAATTTAATGGAGGAAGGATAATCTTTTCAACAAACGGTGCTGGAGCAAATGGACTCTGTAGGCAAAAACGAAAGAAAGAAAAGAAAAATCTATTCTACACCTCACACCTTATACAAAAAGTAATTCAAAATGGATCATAGATTTAAATGTAAAACTATACAACTTTTAGAGAAAAAAATTGGAGAAAAACTTTGAGACCTAAGATCAAAGCAGACTTCTTAGATGTCACACAAAAAATTACAATCAATAAAAGAAAAAAATCAATAAATTAGACTTTATTAAAATTTAAAAATGGCTGGGTGCAGTGGCTCATGCCTGTAATCCCAACACTTTGGGAGGCCAAGATGGGCATATTATTTGAGGTCAGGAGTTCAAGACCAGCCTGGCCAACATGGTGAAACCTCGTCTCTACTAAAAATACAAAAATTAGCCAGGGGTGGTGGTGCGTGCCTATAATCCCAGCTACTTGGGAGGCTGAGGCAGAAGAATTGCTTGAACCTGGGAGGAGGAGGTTGCAGTGAGCTGAGATCGCACCACTGCACTCCAGCCTGGATGACAGAGTGAGATGCCACCATAAGTAAGTAAGTAAGTAAGTAAGTAAGTAAATAAATAAATAAATAAATTTTAAAACTATCACTCTGCAAAAGACCCTGCACAAACCACATATCTGACAAAGGGCCAATATGCAGACAGAGTATTATAAAGAACTTTCCAAACTCAACGGTAAATGAAAAAGTAAAGTCATGATAAGATATCACCGCACACTTGTCAAGATGGCTGAAATTTAAAATGACAACACCAAATGCTAGCAAAGATGTGGAGAAACTAGGTCACCCAGACCCAGTTGCTGGTATGAATGTAAAATGGGACGGTCACTCTGAAAAGTTTGTAGTTAAATAAGATGTTAGCATTGGAGGAAACTGGGTGAAAGGTCCCTGGGACCTCTCTGTACTATTTTTGCAACTTCCTGTGGATCTATAATTATTGAAAAGTAAAAGGCTTCAGAAATGAAGAATATTAATTAAATAGTAGTCAGGTGATTTATGAATGCAGAAGAAACATTGCGATGGTGACAGACATGCCTAAGTTCTGTGGTTTACTGTTCCCATGGGGTGGAGGGCCCAGTCTCAACCAGGAGCAGACTCTCTGGCCAGGCTAACCTTAGGCACCCAATGGATTTGCTAGAAGCAAAACTCCAGCTCTTCTCGAGGTATCTGGTTAAATTTAAAATCACAGTAGCCTCTGAGTCCAAATGAGCCAACTTTCTAAATGGCCAGAGGCCTTGTTAAACTCGACTAAAATTGAACTGAATGACACAGCAGATGTCTTTGTGATAAGGGCAGTCTCCAAAAGAAATACCACATTTCATCACCTCTAAGACACACAATTGCAAGAAGCACCATTATTTTTTGTTCCACTGTGAAAGAAAAATAAGCTGCCAATTAAACCATGACACAATGCATTCTTATCACTTAGAATTTTTAATTTTACTTATTGTAAGAGTTCTTTGAGACTTAATTAGACAGATTTTTATCACATATTACTATTGTGCATACATAAAAATGAAAATACAAGTGAAATAAATTGGCTGTTATTCCTCAAACTACTTTACACTGAGTCCAATTCTTGTGAATCACTGTTCAACTCAGACTCATCAATTTGGGGTTTTTCCACACACTATCACCCTCTGTGCATTCATCCACGAGCACTGATGTTATGGCATTTCTTCAAAGAATTCATAAAAAGATTGAAAGTCAAGAGTGCTGGGCTTTGAGGACACTTTAAAATTATACACAGTTTTTCTGTTTCGGGTCCCACTTCAGCAACGTCACTACACATATTTGACTTGCCCCAGTCTTCCAGTCTGTCCCTGAAACCACGACATTCATAGGGGTTAAAAGAGGGCTCCATTGTCCAATCTTGGATTCTTTTCCAGCGCACGGATGCTGGTCAGTTGTGTATTAGTTACACATGTCCGCTGGTCATTTGGGTGTTCACACCCTGTGCAGGTAATTCTGTCATGGCCTGAATAGCACACTGTGGACTCTAAGAGCCATCCTGATTTCAGAAAAGCAAACATGTGAAAAACTTAGGGGGGCTGGATGGAATAAAAACAGAAAAACAGAAACAAGAATGGAAAATAAAAATGATTTTTATTTCACGTTTCCATCTTAGAGACAATGAAATACAGTGAGTGGACTGTATTTATAGATGTAAATAAATGTCCTTCAACAGATAAATTACTAAATAAACCATAGTACATCCATACCATAGAAATATTATTCAACAATAAAAAGGAAGGAACTACTGTTACACCCAGCAAGTGGATGAACAAGGCCTAAGTGGAAAAATAATAGTCCCGCATACTGTATGATTCAATGTATAACATTCTCCAAATGACAAAACTACAGAGATAGAGAAACACTTTATTTATAAATTGTCACGTTATTTATAAATGTAAATAAAATAATGTCAGAAGGCAGTAACCACTATTTAAAAAACAACAACAAAAAAAAGCAGGAAACAAAATTGAAAGTGGCTCTGGGGAAATGGACAGAGAGGACCTTTCTGAGGAGGGGATTTGAGAGCAGTCTGAAAAATAAGAGAGCAAAGATCAAGGAAAAATCCAAAGGAACATCCCCTGGCTGTGTCCATCAAGGCCAGTTAGATCATGCTGCAGAACTAAGTCTCTCCAAGTCTCAGTAGCCTAAAACACTAAAGGTTTGTTTTTACTTTATACTTCAGGTCCATACACAGGTAACTTCAAGACCCCAGATTGATGGAGAAGCTGCTGTCTGGAGAATCCCCAGTTGCCATGGCAAAGGAAAAGAAAAGGTGTAAATTCCACAGGCTTCTAAAGCTTCCACCCAAAAATGGCACGTGTCCCTCTGCCCACATTGCCTTAGTTACTAGGGAGACCCAACTTCGAGGGGGTGTGGGAATGGACCATAATCTATTATGTGCTTGTGAGAAAAACCAAAAATATTTGTTGAATAACAGTAACGATGACCTCACAGACAGAGCAGAGGGCAAGCCAGAGTGCAGTGAGGTGCAAACAAGCACAGTGATCAGGGGACAGGGGCCAGCGAGACTGAAGCATGGCAGATGCAGAGACTAGCGGCAGGGGAAGACAGCACCATAAAACATGGGGAGCCTGTCAGCACCCTGAAAGTGAGGAGCCTGTCAGCACCACGGAAAGCGGGGAGACACATCCTAAAGCCCGGTCATGCCCCAGAAGCCACAGCTTCATCCTGATTATGACCTCAAATGCCTGCAGACAGAATTAAACAACTAATTGTATAATGAGGTGGTTGAATTACACCTAATTTCCACAAATGCTTTTGTTGAACAAACATTGCAATGCCAGAATGTGGTTTTCAATCATTTAATTAGTCTTCCAAAATGCTTCAAAATCGGTGTTAATCACAGTTTTAAAATAATACATCTAATGTGTCCTTAAATACATTACTGTGTCTCAGCATTAATCCTGCAATTAAATATGTCAAGTAATTGATACACATTTAACACCTGGTGCTTGAGATTTTGAAAATAATGTGTTTCTGAAAGCAGGTAACCAATGCATTAAGTCCAAAGGACCTTAGTGATTTTCTCTGGGATAGCCAGAGAGGAAGGAGCCACAGTCTTGGAATTAGGGGGTAGGTGCAGAAATGACACAGGAATTGAAATGAAGGGCATAGGATGTGACACAGGGTCAGAATAGGCCTATCTTAGAATAACACAGCTGTGCCCCAGGGAAAACATGGGCACTGCCAGGTCCCTTCACCGGTGTGAATTGCTATAAATGATCTGCTGGCACCACTCCCACCTGCCTGGAGCTTCTGCCAGGACGTGGCCATGTTCATGATACTGCCATAAACCAAAGGTTAAAAACGGCAGGTTGACTCCGGCTTTGCAACTTCCATTACACACAAGAGTCCCTAACCCTGTGTCAGCTCAACTTCTACGGAATTAAAGGAAACTCTTCCAGGGGCAGAGAGCTGATACAGATTCCAGCTTTGATAACCCTATAAAGTTTGAGCCACTAAGAGAACTTAAAAGGTCGGAGTTTGAAGCTGACCACCTCTTAGGACCTAGAGATGTCAAGTAATATCTTGGCACTCCCTGTTCTCCATCCTGACATCACTGGTGAACAGAAATAGAGACTGATTACACAAAATGTAGTGAGAAACGCAAGGTATTTTTCATCTTGTATACAGCACTTTATTGATGCACTCCAAAAAAAAAAAAAGATGTATTGGGAGCATATTAAAGGCATATTAGTGCACATAACATCTAAAGAATCTGGATTTTGCCTGTCTTGGTATGAAAGTTTGGCTTTTGTAATAGAGACCCCAAATAAAGTGACTTAAGCAAGATTAATGTCTTCTGTATAATAATCACAACACAGAAAATGCAGAGGTGGGTGGTAGATCCACAAAGTCAAAGACCCAGGCTCATTCTAACTGGTTGCTCTTTCTCCCTAACAAATGCCCGTGCCCACATAGCCCAAGGTGCTTCACCAGCTTATTCCAGGAGGAACAAAGGGGTGGAAGGTGGGTGCGCCCCTTCCCTTTAAGGGTGGGACATGAAACTGCATAACTTATTCCTGATCACAGCTGTTTCATCGGAATTTAGTCATCAGGTCATCCCTAGCTGCAAGAGAAGGTGGAAAGTTTTATTTCTATTCCGGGTGACCACGTGTCCAGGTAAAACCTGGGGGATCAGTTGCTATGAGACAGAAAGGAAAAAAGATTTTGGGGGACAACTGGTAGCCTCTGATATGTTGCCTTACAGAAGTCTAGACTCTGGTGGGGAAGAAAAGAATATGGCCAAATTCCAACATTTTATCCTAGAATGAGCCAAATATCAGGATGAAAGCTCAGAGGGGGCGTGGGGGAGGTTTTGGACTGCAATCAAGAGGGAGCTACAGTATCTACCGCAAAGGATCATGGCAGGTTTAAACATGAACGTGCAAGTGCAGCAACAGTTGGGTGTCAGAGGGCATCTTGAGCTCCAGGATCTCAGGACAGAGCTGGTGTCGTGTCCCACCATTGACTTTCTGGGTAATGTGGAAGGCAGAATTCTAACTACATCCCCTGGTTACTCAATCAAACTTTAATCTAGGTACTGCTGCAAAAGGACTTTGCAGATGGAATTAAGGTTACAAATTAGCTCACTTTCAGATAGGAAAAATACTCTCAATTATAAAGGTGGGGCTGAAGTAATCACATGAACCCTTAAAAGCAGAAGAGAAAGGCAGGGCAATGAAGCAGCAGTGGAGGGTAGGAGATGAGGCAAGAGGGGAAGGAAGAGAGACTCAAAGCATGAGAAGGACTTGACAGCCCATGCTGGCCTTGAAGGGGGCCATGAGCCAAGGAATGAGGCAGCCTCTAGACCCTGACAATGTCCTCAGCCCACAACTAGTAAGAAAACAGGGACCTCAGTTCCCCAACCACACGGAACTCAATTCTGATGACAACCTGAATAAGCTTCACCAGGGCTTCCAGTAAGGAACACAGCCTACTGACTTTTTTTTTCTTTTTTCTTTTTTTTTTTTTTTTGAGACAGGGTCTTGCTCTGTTGCCCAAGCTGAAGTGCAGTGGTGCCATCATAGATCACTGCAGCCTCAAATTCCTGAGCTCAAGCAATCCTCCCACCTCAGCCTCCCAAGTATTGGGTTGGTGCAAAAGTAACTGCAGCTTTGCCACTGAAAGTCATGGCAAAAACTGCGATTGCTTTTGCACCAACCTAATAACTGGGATCACAGGCATGCACCATCATGCCTGATTTTTTTTGTGTGTGTAGAGATGGAGGCTCTCTATGTTGGCCAGTCTGGTCTCAAACTGCTGGGCTCAAGTGATCCTCCCAATCTCACCTCCAAAGCACTGGGATTCCAGGCATGAGACACCGCACCCAGCTCTGCCAACTTCTTGATTTTAGCTTTGTAAGACTCAGAGCAGGGAACCAGCTGAGACATGCTATTCCTGGACCTCTGACAAACAGATTGTGAGATAATAAATGGGTGTTGCTTCAAGCTGCTAAATTCGTAGTAATTTTCTACAGCAACAGTAGAACATGAGCCCAGTGATCTTGTGTGAGTCCCTTCTCTGTGGCTTATTTTCCTTATGGGTCAACAAGAAGAAGAATAGTCATTATTCCTTAGAGCTACTGAGAGGCTGAAAGAGGACCGCTGGGGTAGCTGGTGTAGAGGAACCAGTAATCAATGTTCCTGCTGCCATGCAGATGGTTATTTTTCTCCATCTTGGAGGGAAAGGGGCTAGTGGAGGTGGACACTTGTCATGCATGGTCTTCCTCAATCCTCACCACAACCCTCTAAGCCAGGTACTTTTATTAGCCTCCCTTATAAGAGGAACCTGAGGCATGAAGAGATCGAATGACTTCCCCCAAGGTTGTACAGTTAGTAAGAAGCAAAGTTGAGATTCCACCCCAACCCATGTGGCTCCAGGGCTCTGTGAGGAAGACTGCAGATGCTCCCATCCCAGATGAGCACAGCGAGGTTGGGAACAGAAGGGCCACACAGCCAGTCTATGATGAGCCAAGCACATGAGGACAGTGTCTTGGGCCAAGACAACAATAAACACATGCCTTCTGGCTTGGCCCATGGTGGGACCACTGGGTTTCTCTTGTCCGTCTCAGGTTTCTGAGAGGTCCAATGTCTCACTTGTAGCTTCTCAGAGTAGACTGAAGAGAAACCCCACAGTTTTCATCTGCTTAAAGGTCAAAAGAGAGAAAAGCAGATAAACAAAGCCCCATGCAGCTGTTTTCCCTTCAGTCTCTTTGTTCCTCATTTATTTAGCAATCAATGGCCTTCTACATGTCAGGTACTATCCTTGGTGCTGGGTGACAGTGGTGAGCAGGATGGCACAGTACCCATAAGGAAATACAAGAGACAAGAAAATAACTGAACAAGGACATAAGATCACCGCGGATAGAGAGACTGCTCTGGGCCTGGGTTCTGCTACTTCAAGTCCCCTTTGGTATGGAGGGAGGGCAGGAGGGGAGCAGGGGATCTGCTAGGTGCTACAGCCACTGCTCCCTGTCCACCATTCAGCAAGATTCTGGGCATGATAGTCCATGTTAGAGGGTTCTGGGGCAGTCCTCAATGCCATTGAGAAGCCAGCAGGGAGCTGACCCAGAAACACGCCCAAGACATCTGCTGGGAACCAAGGAGGTGCATCTGAGCTGCGAGGTGTTCCCGTATCAGGGCACAAAACACCAGCAGCCCCACTAAGGGCCAAGCCCAGAAGGCATGTGCTTATCATCATCTCAGCCCACGGCACTGCTGACCAGTGACCCACACTTGATGGCAATGATGCGCTCTTCTCTGAGACCTGAGTGAGCAGCATGGAGGTCAAGCAGGGCCTAAAGGAGCAGACAGCCAGGGGTAGGCACGCACTCTCACTCCAGGGTTCGTCCTTGCCGCTGAGCTGCCTCCCCTCTCTGAGTGTCTGTTTCCAAGCTGGAAAATGACAGAATGCAGGGAGACGAGTTCTCGAGTCTCTGACCCCTGGACTCCAGCATGTGCTTCTTGCTCACTTGGTCAACCAGCCTTTATCTGCTGCTTGTTGTGTCCCCAGCCCTACACCCATAACCCAAAATCCATGCTTTCTATTCCCTTTTCCTCCTTGGCAATTGTCAAATCGAGGCACACATGGGACCACCTGTTCCGCCCATGGGCAGGGCCATCTGGTTCTGCATGGAGGTGCCTATGGACAGATGTGCATTTGCATACGTTGCTTTAAATTATCATAAACATTGACTTTGGAAAATAACTTGACAGGGGAGGTGTGTTTTCCTACCGGAAAAACAAGCATAACAACTGCCCAAAGTAATCCTATGGAAGTCACGCAGGACCAGAGGTTGAATAGGCCCTAACAGGTTAGTTGAGAAGCCTCCAGCTGTGGTCAGCAGTGCAAGGGGCTACTGTCAGACCTTGGGAGCCTCAGCAGAGCGGAGCCTCAGCCCAGCCGACTCTTGGCACAGCTCAACCAGGCCAGCAAGGCTGGAGAAGCAGCCTTTAGCCCTGGCCGGCTCACCTTCTTCCAGCTGAGGGGTGCTTGAGATGAAGTTGAAAGTTTGCTGAGGATTCAAGTTAATTTACCAGTGTAGCAATCTGGTGATTACAAAAAAGTATAAAAAAGATAATGTGCCCAGTTGAAAAAAAAATAGGCAAAGACATTTCCAGAAGCCATGCCAATGTCCAAGGAGCCTATGAAGAGATACTTCACCTCTCTGATCATCAAAAGAAAAGCAGGTGAAAATGAGATGTCATTTGTTGTCTATCAGACTGACAAGGAGGTGAGATATTGCCAAAGCTGGGCTTGGCAAGGCTGCAGGGAACAGGCCTGCTCTGGCCCTGTTGATGGTCATGTAAAATAGTAAACTTTCTGGAGACCAGCTTGGCAATATGGGCACAGCGATTAATCATCTAGAAAATTTTTCCTGACAACATAATCAGACACATTCACAATAGGTATATACAAGACAGTTTACCGAAGGCAGACAATGGCCAAAAAAAAAAAAAAAAAAGTTAAACCTCCAACAAGAAGAAGCTGGAGCAAGTAAATTATGGGACATCGCTGAAATGCAAGGCAGTCATTTAAAATGCTGAGAGAATGCTACAGTTTTTATTTTTTTACTTACAAAGATGTCTCTATCATATTATCGTGCAGAAAAAAACAGCAAGTTACAGAACAACACAGGACAATGTTCCCACTTGTGTGAAATTTCTCATACAATGGGGTACATGTGTGCTGTGCACAGTGAGACACCAGAGCAGAGGCATCCAGAATGTTACCCCTATGTGGACAGAACTGGAGGAATTTTAATTTTTATCTTTATACTTTCCCATGTGCTTTGAATTCTTTACAGTGATCATGTACCATTTTTATAATCGAAAAAAGTACAATGAAAACAGTTTCCATTTGACGAAGAAAAGAGCAATTTAATGAGGCACAAAGAATGCCAGCACTCTAAAGACCTGGCCATGCCTGGATGGATAGAGATAAATCTGTCTCATGCCCTGGAGACAAGGGCTCTGCAAGGCCGACCCTGCCATGCCTGCAGGTGCTGCTTCACACCTCCGTAGGGCTGTACCCATCTCCCACTCAATCCCTCACTCCCCTAAAAATGTGCCAAGAAGCAGGCCTCCTTGTTCTAGTCCAGGCCCTTCCTTAAGGATGCTGGTGCTCAGAGGGACACCTGTGTGGGGCTGGGGTCTACAGAGTGGAGGATAAACAGGCAAGGACCACCATGGGGTGCAGGGCAGAGTAGGTAGCAAGAAATCCCTCGAGGCCAAGACTTCTGGAGCCATACACACTGGCATGTATCAGAAAGCAAGGAACTCCACCTCCTCTCTGTCAAGTGAGAGGTGATGACACCTGCCATGTGGAGCTCTCCCAAGGACCCCCTGAGCTGACGCACATGAAGGCTATTGCACCTGGACCAGGACCCTGGCTTTAGTGCAGGAGCCAACTATTAGTAGGAATCATTGCCTTTATTAGGAGTGCGGTTCCTGTCCTCCGAGGACATCGGAATGTGAGCTGGGGAAGAACGTGAAGTACAGAAACGGTGACTTGGGTATTGATGACCACAAAGCTGTTTTCAAACATATGAAAGGAAGGGGCAGAGAGGACACCTTTTCCAACTCCAAACCAAGAAGCAGCCCCAAGACCCAAAGTGGATGCTGGAAGGTTAAAGCTGGGAGTCTAGCATTTTCTTCAACCTTTGCCCACAAAAGAGTGTCTCAAAGGGAGATGGATTCAGACACACCTCATGTTTACTGAGCGTGAAACATGCACCACATGTTTCCATGCCCATTTACTCGGGCCTCACAACCAGCTGTGATAAGAGAGCTACTAGACCTCCTTCCAGAAGAGGAAACGGGGGCTCACAGAGCTCAGCCATGGTCAAAGTCCCACTGGCAGAAAATGTCAGGGCCAAGAGCCCCACCCAGACACTAGGTTCCTGAGTCCTGAAAGCAGAAGCTAGAAAACTGCCCCCAATTCCCAGACTTCCCACCCAAGAACCATTCAGAATATCCATTAAACACCAAAGGCACAGACGTGTCCATACCCAGGGTGAGTTTGAGGCATTTTTCATCCTGGTACTCAAATTTAGATTAATCCCATTACCAGCAGCTTCCAACATCACCATCAAGCTCCGCCAGACAGAGCACCTTGCCTTTCCAAAGTGCCTTTGGCGCTTAGAAGCCCCAAGGTGCACTCACATCCATAGGGCATGTTCACACAGCCTGTCTTGCTCATCAGGAGGGGAGGGGACACAAATGCCTCAAACTTCTTTTTCTGGGCCTCGCCCCAGCAATGTGTAGGGTGAAGGGAGAACCATCAGGTGTCTGTTTGCTCAGAGTGCCAGGCCGGATGCCAGCAGTTCAGTGCACCCTGGAAACTCAGGGGCCCTTTCACACTTTGCAAACCCTCACACCTTCCAATGGCTACAATGGTTCACATCCTGCTGGAAAAACACAGGGAGAGAAGGAACACGATGCTGAAGCCAGGAATGTGCTTCCAGGCCCGGCTTAACTGCCACACCTCTCACGACACCCACCCAAGAGAACCTTCTCTCCTCCCAGCAAATTAATGGCCCTGTCTCTTTAATAACAGCAAATGTTGGTCAGCTTCTTACCAGGTGCCAGGCCCTTCCCAGCTCCCTGAATCCCACCATCGAGACTGTGTGGGAAGTACTGTTCTTATGCCCATCTTACAAATGAGGAAACCAAGGCCAGGAAGTTCATTTCTGCTCTGACCATACCCAATTCAAGGGCTGCTGGCTCTGGTTCAACGTCCGTCAGGAATCCTGAAGTCTGCATATGGTCTGAGTCTAGTTAATAGGATAAATGGAATAAATGTCCTTCGACAGGTGGATAGGTAAGCCTCCCATGGAGTCCTAGTCAGCTGGAAAGAGGAACGAGCATGGGATGCATCAACAACATAAAGGAATCTCAGGGACTTTGTGCTGAGTGAAATGAAAAAGGCCAATCCCGCATACCGTGTGAGTCAATGTAGAGCATTCTCCAAATGACGAAATTACAGAAGTGGAGAAGCAATGAGTGCTGGCCGGAGGTTAGGGAGGTGGGCTACGACCGTGAAGGGGCTGCATAGGCGGCAACTTCATGGGGCTATACAGTTCTGTGTTGTTTGTGTGTGTGTTTGTTCGTTTGAGCCAGAGTCTCACACTGTCACCCAGGCTGCAGTGCAGTGGCGCAATCTTGGCTCACTGCAACCTCTGCCTCCCAGATTCAAACAATTCTCCTGCCTCAGCCTCCTGAGGAGCTGGGATTACAGGTGCCTGCCACCACGTCCTGCTAATTTTTACATTTTCAGTAGAGACGGGGTTTCCCTATGTTGGCCAGGCTGGTCTCAAACTCCTGACCTCAGGTGATCCACCCACCTCAGCCTCCCAAAGTGCTGGGATTATAGGCATGAGCCACCACACCAGGTCCAGTTGTGTGTCTTGTTAGTGTTGGGGGTTCCATGCATCTACACAGGTGATAAAATGGCACAGAACTAGATACACACACAGCACACACATGCACACACATACACACAACATACACACACATGAATGCATGCAAAAACTGATGATAGCTGAATAAGGCACTGTGCTTCCATAAGGTGCTATCACTGGAGAAGCAAGGTGAAGGATCCATGGTAAAACTCTGCACCATTTTTGTAACTTCTTGTGAGTCCAAAATTATTTCAAAATAGGCCAGGCACGGTGGCTCATGTCTCTAATCCCAGCACTTTGGGAGGCCAAGGCTGGTGGATCACCTGAGTTCAGGAGTTCGAGACCAGCCTGGCCAACATGGTGAAACCCTGTCTCTACCAAAAATACAAAAATTAGCTGGGCGTGGTGGCAGGTGCCTGTAATCCCAGCTACTCAGGAGGCTGAGGCAGGAGAACAGCTTGAACCCAGAGGCGGAGGTTGCAGTGAGCCAAGATTGCACCACTGCACTGCAGCCTGGGGAACAGAGCGAGACTCCATCTCAAAAAAATAAATAAATAATTTCAAAATAAAAAGTTTTTTTAAAGTACATCCATTTCTTACCACTTCCCCAGCCTGAGCCACCACCACCTCTGACCTGGTCACACTGCCTCTGCCATCCTCAGCCCCCCGACAAGTGGCTACCATCTCATGGAGAATAAAGGCCAGGTGCATCCCCCTAGCTGGCAAGGGCCGATGTGGTCTGCCCACCAGCCAGCTCACACTGCGGTTCTGTCTCAGCCACTCCTCCCCGCCACGCTGCCTCCTGGACCATCCTGCATCTGGGCACTGTCCCCCAGGTCTCCTGTGGCCACCTCCTCCCACTCCTTCAGGGCTCAGTTCAGATGCTACCTCTTCAGAGAGGCCTTCCCTGGCCAGTCATCTAGGGGGCCCTTCTAGGAATGACTAGGGAGGGACGGCAGGGAAGACAGATGGAAGATGAAGTGTTCCATACCCCGGCAGGGACAGGAGTATGCATCCTGGTCACTGCTCATCAAAGCAAACACTTGGTCTGTACATTTTACCATATGTAATTATACCTAATGTTTTAAAAAACACCTAATTAGTATCCCTCCTCACTGTGACTACTGCATTACCCTGTTTATTTTCTTTGTGGCGTTTGTCATAATCTGTGATCATCTTTTCGTTTATGTGCTTACATAAATGAAAATTTACATAAATGTCTGTTTCTGGATCGTGCTGCACACGCACCGTTGCAAACGCCTAACACTGGGCCAAGGCCATGGCCCCCAGGGTAGGTGGCCCAGCATCCAGCCAGTGCCAGGCTGGCTACGGCGAAGGAATGTCTCCCAGGCTTGGCACACCATGTGGGCACTGCCCTGTGAGCTCACCAGGGAAGAGTGGAAGACTCCACTCTGCATCCTCTCCAAAGTCTTCCTCTTTTGTCCAGGCCAGAAAAGTTCTGCTGGCGGGAGTACTTGCTCATTTGAGGAATGCTTCCTGAGGCTGGAGAGTGCTGCAGGAACCACAACAACCCATGCCCTGCCCTTGAAGCTCCTCTATTCCAGAGGGAATCACAGGCAGGAAGCACACACATATCTCACAGGCAAGGTGGCAAAACCACCAGGCTGGAAAATAAAGTAGGAGACCTCTGAGTAGAGCTCAAATGAAGTAGGAGTGAGCCCGTCAGAGGGGAACAGTTATGGAAATCGAGGAAAGCACGTGTCAACCATCTGGGCTGAAACACGCATTTGTGGCGATGGAGGAAGAGCAGGGAGCCCTGTGGGGCTGGCTGGCAGCAGGAAGGTGCAGGGCCTCGAGGCCACGGGAAGGACATGGGACTTTACCCCAAGTGAGACGGAGGCCACAGGAAGATCTGATCAGAGAGCAGCATGACCTGACTTAGGTTTTCACAGGATCCCACGGACTGCCTGGAAAAGAAAAGCCTCTAGGGTGAGATGAGAAGGCCGGGGAGTCATGAGAAGTAGATGTTCTACGATCAGGGGAAATGGAATGGTGGCGTGGACTCAAGAGACAGTGATGGAGGTGGGACAAATGGCCAGACGCTGACTATACTTCAAAGGCAGGCCCAAGGGCACTTGCTGGTGATTAGATGTAAGGTGTGAGACAGAGAAAGGATCAAGGATCCTCTGAGAGTTTTGCTCGGAGCCCAAGGAAGAATAGAGTTGAAATTTACCCAAGAAGTAAACCTCCTGGGATGCACCCCTTCAGATGAGGAGTCATGAGGTAGGTAGGGGCAGTGGGGCAGTGAGGGGACCAGTTGGGTGGGGCAGCAACCCAGGCAGAAATATAAACATGGAGCCCACTGGCTCAAAGCCATACTCTCCACCGCTTACCCAGGAAAGAGGGAGGAACGGGTCCTGCGACCCAACACCCAGAGCTCAGAAAAGGAGAAGCCACAAAGAAGATGGAGCCAGAGTGACCCACGCTTCACAGATAATCAAGAGTTTGTCCTAGAGGACAAGCAAGAAAGTCTTTCCAGAAAAGGAGAGTGACCAACCATGTGCAAGGTGGCTGATGGGGACAGCAAGCGGAGAAGAGAGACCGTGAATGTGCGGCCTCAGGCCATGCATTTGTATCAAAACGGGGAGGCCATGGAAGCTGAATGTCAGTGCGTTTGAATGAAAATGGAGGAAAGCTAGAGACGGGAGCAGGCAACTCTTGGAGGAGACAAAGCGAAGCAGAAAAATAGGGCGTGGCTGGAGGAGAGTATGGAATCAAGATGGGAGAGCTGTTTCTAAGACCATAGAAACAAACTTCAGTGTGCACACGCAGTACCTGGGTATCTTGTTAGGAACAGAGCCTCAGAGTCTGCATTTCCCACAAGCTCCCCACGGTGATGCTGCTGGGACCACTTGGAGGAGCAAGGCATTTAGGGTGCGCTAATCTGCAAGTCACAGAAGCCAGCACTTCCAAATGGCTGAAACAATAGGGACTTTATGTTATTTTACAATCCAAGAGTTCCTACAGCAAGTTATAAACACCTTGGAGAGTAAAGGGGAATTGACACCGGGGGAGAGAGAGGGGGCCGTTCGAGAGCAAAGTGCTCTGGCACACGTGGGGAAGGTGGCCTAGGATAGGAGCACAGGCTGCTTAAGAAACGGCATTTCCTAAAGAAATCGGTTACTTCCAGCATGGGTAATGATTAAAAGTAACTTCTAACCAAGTGTGTTCTGCCAGCCGGGTACGTTTGCATAAGGGACACTCAATAACTCTTTGTTGATAGATTGATTTCCAAGTGTGGTTCCTGCTGAACTCAAACACACCAAGGGTCGTTTATAATTGGAAGCATCTCGTTGCACCCACCTGGTGAGCCCAAGTCCTTCAGAACAGTTTGCTCTCAATCCTGCTCTCACGCCAGCCAGCCCAGCCTCCATTTAAATTATCACTTCAAAATTGGTGAGGCCTGAATTAATGAGATTTTACTGCACTCACAGCTTTAGATTAAAATCAATGTGGTACCCAAACACGAGTCAATGAAAAATGGTTGGGTAGAGCAGGAACTGCTAAACAACTCTCTCATAATTTTATTTAAGAGATGAGCTAGGCCCTCCACCTTCCTTCCTGGGCTTTTCCCCAATTCCTTGACATAGCTGAGATTTCAAAATCTGCATAGCTAACACCTCCTACTCTGTCTTGAGAAAAAATTGAACCCATTACTATTAAAACCCAAGTCCTCCTCAACAGAACATGTTGGACAAAAAGTAAACCCATCGGCGGAGCTTCTCAGACTGCAGTATGCACACAAAGTGCCTGAGGATCTCACTGAGGAACAGAGGGTGATGCTGCGGGGGTGTGGGGGGAGCCCCAGAGTCTGCATTTCCCACAAGCTCCCCATGGTGATGATGCTGGGGCCACTTGGAGGAGCAAGGCATTTAGGGTGCACTGATCTGCAAGTCACAGAAGCCAGCACTTCCGAATGGTTGAAACAATAAGGACTTTGTATTATTTCACATATCAAGAGGTTCTACAGCAGGGCGGGGCCAGGGATGGCAAGTGCGCAGGAGCCACAGCTCCTAGCAGTGACCCAGGTCCCTTTTATTAATACCTCCCTGATCTTGCATCCCTAGTGTGCAAGCTCTGTCCCCAGGCTGTCACAGTCACAAGATGGTTCATGTAGTCACAGGCATCACATCTAGTCCTAATAATGTCCAGCCAAAGAAAAGAGACATCTCTCTTCTTTGAGCCTCTTTTTAAGGAAATTTTTTTCAGAAGGCCCCAGAAGACATTATCTTTGCCTCATTGGCCAGGCCTAAAATGCTTGCTCACTCCAGACTGAGCCCTGGTCTAAGGAACGTGACAGCCAGAAATGATCGCCTCCAATCAGACTTGACCCCCTGCACGGGGACGGGATCCTCATCCTGAACACACTCCCAGCGTGGAGGAGGGTGGACACTTAAACCAACTAAAGGTTCTACCAGCAAAGACAAGGAGAAGCGGGCTGCCACACCCACTGCAATAAGAGCCATTTTATTCTACACTGAGCCTCTCGAAGGGGCCAGCCCCTTACACGAGAGAGATCTGCGGTTCAGAGAGGCAACCTGATAAGCACACCTGTTTTCTGACTACAAGCTCTGTGTCCCCTTGCGTGACCTCCTCCTCGTTGGGGTGGTGAGCCCAGCAACAAACAGCAACAATCCTGGACATGCTGTACCCATGGAGGCATCTGGCCCCACTGCACAGGCTGCTTAGGTGCATCTGTAATTCCCCAACCCGGGGTTTAGAGTCAACAGAAGCCAGACCAACAGCTAATCATGCTTGTGAAGCCCAAATGATTTCAGAACTTGGATTGCTAACCCTGAGACAGATGGTGAATCAGGTACACAAAAACAAGCCCTATGTGGCACTGAGGGATGTTGCCAAGGGACAAAAGAGGTAACAGTTTTATTCAAAATCAGACTCTGTACCCAGCTGTGCTTCCAGCCAGCCTATGGTAACAGGAGGCCAGATGAGACCACCAACACTGTCATGATTTTTCTTTGGCAATGGGGCCTGAGGAATGACCCTGGAGGCTAGAGTTATAGAACACAAACAGGCAGCCCAGTGTCCTCCTCCCGTTCAGAGCCGAGGGAAAAGAAACAGCCATAGGAAGAGTTTATTTTTCCTGAGCTGCTGGAGGATCACCTGACATTGCCACCAACACAGATTATTTTGCATAGGAGGCCACCCCACCTTGTCCCCACACCTGAACCAACAACCTGACCGTCACGGGGAATGGAAAAGGTTCTCCTGGCAGGAGGAAGACCTGTATTGCCTGCTCCGTGTGCCCTGGCTCAGCTAGTTTGAAGTCAGAACTTTAATATCCTTTCAACTGGCACTGACTTCAAATATGCTGCACAGAGCTTCCTAATCTGGTTTATGTTCTGTGGACGAGATGCCTGATTGGAGCCCAGAAATGCTGCTATAAAGCAAATGCCCCGATTAGAGACATTCATCGGAAAGCAAGATCCCTTAGCAGCTGTGTGGCGGGGCTGGGAAGACCACCACGCTCCTGGGAATTAACGGGTAGCCCGCTCTCCTCACCTGCACTGACCCTGTCATCCAGTCACCTCCACATCGCTCTCCTTGAGCTTTCGTCCTCCTTGCCCTGCTTGTCAAATACAGACAGGGCTGCTGACTTTATCTACACCCCTACTCTTCCCCATTTGGGGGTCCCCAATAACCCCCGGTGCTGCTGTCTGCAGGCTCCTCTTTCCTACGGGGTGGTGGCCTCCTTAGACTTCTGGGTCAACCCCTACCTCATCACGTCAGGCCATGCACAGAGACTCCACCAAAACAAAGGCTTGGAAAAAGTCCTCCACCCCCAACAGAACTTCTTAGCTGGGGTTGCTTTGGTGAGACAGGATGTTCACATCTGAAATGTGCCTCTGAATATGCAAGTGGGTATTTGCCCATCATTTATTTGCTATGCATAAGATTTCCACGCACGGCTGACGATTTTCTCTCATAAACAGATGCCCCAAACTTCCTCTCTCTCTCTCCCTTAAACCCAACATCTGGGCCATCTACGTGGACGCGCCGTTCTCTGGGGGCAGCCACATGGGGGTGGGAAGGAAAAGCAGTCGAGAGAGCTCAGCTTTAGCCCTAGAACGGCGGGAAACTTCCCAGGGACTTCGGGCAGATCGTCAAACCTCCCTGGGGTTCAATTTCCTCCCTGACAAAGTGAAAAAAAAAAAAAAAATGAAGCTACTGTTGCCCCTCCTGCCTGCCCAGCCAAGCTGTTGGGAAGAGGAAATAGAAAATGCAATGGCTTTGAAAATTAGAAACTGTGACATCCAATTGTATGATACAGAAAATGACACAGGGCATCGAAGATGGACCACCAAGCCTCTCGAGGGAGACTCTGGATCCAGTCGGGCCTCCTTGGTACTACTCTGATGAGTCTGAAGAGTAGAGGCAGAGTGACGTGATCATAGTAAAAAGAATAACAAGCAATTTATTGCAAGCTCATTGCAGGTTAGACACTGTGCTAAGTGCTTCTCACGCATTAGCTCGCTGAGTTCTCACCACCCTCTGAGGCTGACATTAGTGATATCCTCATCTTACAGAGTATACAAGGTCAGCTGGTTTGCAGAATGTCACACAGCTAGTAAATGGTGTCACTAGGACTTGTACCCAGGTATGTCTGACTCCGGGCCCTGAGTGCTTACCCACTAGACTAGACTAAAATCCTAATGGCACGTCTAACTGTGAGCAGCCCTCTTCCCTCTCAGGACCTCAGCTTCCCTCCAGCTGATGGAGAGGATGAGTAAGGGACTCGATGCTGTTCAGACCCCTTCCAGCTTGAGAAAACTCCAATTCTTGGAATGAAGCTTGGCTGAGAGCAAACTGTGAACTCTTAAAGGAAGCACTTAGTGACAGTGCCTCATGCTGCTCCCCGGCTGTGAGACTTTTCTCCTGCTGTGGAGATGGGCCATGAAAAGAGAAGAGCTTCCTGTTGTTCACTTTGTAGCTCCCCATTCAGGCAGTGCTTCTTCTAACAGACCCTCAACTGCATGGAGGCAAGTTGTTGTTTTACTGGGAGAAGTGAAGCTTCTTTAGGCTAATTTCCGCACCCCCCACCCCCCGCTCCTGATTCTTCCTATTCTTTGTAGTCTTTTGCCTTACCAGACTCAGATTTGCAAACCTGTTGTCAAGGCAACACTAGGTTTCTCTCTTTGCACTCTAATGTCTCAATGGAGGTATCCATGGCAACAAGAATACCTTGCGCTTTCAAAGTCAGTGACCTTCCAAAGCTTCCTGGGATGTGTGGAGTTAAATTATGTTTATACAACTGTTAACCACGCCACCAATTTAGTACCTAATAAGCCTAACTGATGACGTCTGTAACAGTCAGCGTTTGCTGTGTAACAACTAACCCTAGAAGTAAGTGGCTTAATCTGGTAAATATTTATCATTGCTGTAGAGGTCAGCTGGGTGGTTCTTCTGGTTTCAGCTGGGCTCACTCATGCTCACCTGACTGAGTTCCATCACGTGTTTGGGGGGCATCTGGCTGTAGGCTGGATCAGGAGGGACTCATCCAGGACAATCAGGCTCTCCTCCACGTGGTCCCCATTCTTCATTAAGCTATGCCAGGCTTTTCCACACAGAGGCAGTAGGTTGCTGAGGCAGGGACAAGGGAGGGAGAGTGTGAGCAGACAGAAGCCCCAAGGATGCTTGAGGCCTGGGCTTGGGACAAGCTCAGCATCACTTCCACCATATTCCATTGGCCAAAGCAAGCTCTAAGCCAGGCTGGATTCAAGGGGTAAAGATGTGGACCTCACTTCTTGATGGGGGTGGGGAGGATGGCTGAAAGATGACATTGCAAAGAGAATGAGAGAGGAGGGATGGAGAATTTTGGCCATTTTTACAAACAATCTATCACATCATCCTTCCCCATTTGTTGTGGATATATTCAGGCACTACATACATGTGAATGGAGCCTTAACAGCCAAGAAGCAATCTTAGCAGAGATGAGATGGAACCCTCAGAATTCTCAAACCTGTCCCTGCTCCCTCCAGAAAGTGTTCGTCCTCCTCGGAATGATGCAGGTGTGAGCTGTAGCAAGGCTTCCATCTATGCATGTTGGTCAGTCCACCTGAACCTCACAGATTGAGACTACCACGGGTCTCCAGGGGAAAAGAGAGATGCTGTCACCAGAAAAAGGGACATTGAGTGCTAGACATCCAAAAACAACAGATGACTCTGCAGTCCTCCCCCAGCTACCACTCGCCGAGAGGCAAAAATCCACAGTGCATCGACAATCACTTCTTTAGCATGAGGAATAGAGTGATTTCTTATTAGGTAAAACCTCTTCCAACTGTGAACCCCTGGAAAATTTCAGGATTTGATCGAAACTATTTTTAAAAACAAAACCTGGAACTTTCAGCTGTCCTGATCCTAGACCAGGAAAGCAGGAGCAGCTTTCCACTTTGCTGCAGGAGCCTGCTTCTTTCCTGAGGCTGGTGAAGGAGGCTGTGCTCCGGAATGGTGAAAGTTGGAGGGTCACAGCCCCTGGGGAATTACCACAGTGACAGTAAAAACCACAATGACCCTCAAATGTGTCCTAACCACATGCCAGGAGCTGCTCTCACTTAACCAGAGTTCACTTCCTGTTAGCCAAGATCTTTTTGGTAGTGACAGAAATTCAACCCAGACTGGCTTGTTGTCAAGAGGAATTTAAGAACTTGAGGAAGTGACGTTGGGCTTAAATAGGTTCGTTCAAACGTGGCCAGATCAGGATTTCAGTGACATCGGCACCTATATCTCTCTCTGACTCTCTGATCAGCAGCAATATTGTTCCAAATACCACTTCATTTGTAGGATGTCTTGGCCCCTCACAGAGCCCCCAGCATCTACAGTTTTACCCAGGATCTAGTGGGCTCTTGGAAAACAAACTAGAGAATGGCCAACTGTGAAAAAGAAATGTCTTGTGCATAACAGCTTCTTGGACAAGACATTTCCACCTGGGAACTTGAAAACTAATCTATATGCACTTGGCTTCAGCAGGAAAAGACCCAGGAAGGACTGAGCCAGAGCCTGAGGTATCTCCTCCCTAGCATTCCCCTCGGAAGCAAGGAGAAGGTTAGCCCACTTCTCAGAGGAGAATCCGTCTGCTCCTTTACCGATCCGCACCCTGTCACTCGTCATCCCTCTTTTTGCTCTCTGTGCATCAGCTAAATAAGTTATTCTCCACCATTTGGCCTTCAAAGAGCAGAAGCAGAAGTGTTTCAGAACAAGCCATGCAATCCACTATGAACGCTTCCATCTCCAGATGCTGTGGCTCCCTCTAATCCCCCCCGTGATTCACCCACTTTAAAATTCCCGCTTTCCTCCCACTTCTTGAAATGTAAGGAGCACCACGTCACCACGTAATCAATTCCCTAATCCCTAGTTTGAAAACTTATTTTTTAAAGGTGGTTGTTTTAAACAAAAGCAAAAAAGAATATCACGGTGTGAAGCCATGCCGGGTCATGGAGGGAAAAAGCAACAGATGGAGATGATGGATGAGACTTTCTGCATGCTTTTTTAAAATGAGTTTTTAAGGTAACTTGCAAAATGCATCCAGGGGCAGTGATGATTAATTTATGTATGTAATCTCACTCATGTGTGACAAACAGCAGTTAGAAATCACCCACAATAACCCGTACACATCTTCCCTTGTTATCCAAGACTTAATAAGAGAAATCCTTGTCTGATCTTTATTAGTGAAGCAGCTTTTTATGAAATATACTTCAGATCAGCAGCAAATTCAATGGCTGCAAAGTCAACAGGAAAGCAGCATATCAAAACGGATTCATCACCTGCACTTTTAGTGCTTTCAGATCATTTTCTAATTCACCAGTGTGCTGGTTTTCCATGACAATGCTCCATGTTTGTCCACATTTAATATGAAGAAATTGAATCGATAAAAGAAAAGGAGGCTCGGGCACCTTGTAGGTCAGGGAGTGTGTTATTGGCTATTTCAGTAAATAATTGCTTTTAATCTAGTTTAAAGCTCCGTAGCCCCACGGGCTTCGTTGGCTTCTTCTTGTTTGTTCTGTGATAAAGGTACACTTCACATCTTATAATACATTTGTGAAATGTCCACATTTGGGAATTAAATCACAGTTGTAGCACAGTCAAGATATTTACTTTCCAAGCTGAAGCTCCCCCAGGGTGGGGACCTGCGTTGTCCCTGGCCACATCCCCAGGACTGTGTTTCCAACAGAGCAGGTTGCAGCCAATAACTGCTGAATCAGTGAAATCTCCCCAAAAGGCTCCTATGGCGTTTTATTGAGGAGTCCTTGGATTGATAAATTTGTGTAATCCCGAATTCTCCACACTGAGCTTTCCTGAAGTATCCCCGGGAGGGGGAAGCCATTTTCTCAGATCATGGGGAGAAAGCTGGGGTCGGGCTAGAAGACAAACCCTCAGCACATCAAAGTGGAGTGGCCATTTGGTTACCTTCTCCAGGTTTCTGAACACACCATTCTCTCTATATGAATGTATTTTACATTCGGATAACTGTCGAAAGGTACCTCTTGTGGAGACAGGGCCAGGATCGTGGTAGGGTGGGTAGAACCGCTCCACCTGCCCCTCTCATCGGCCGCACCACAGGCATTTCTGTGTGTGCTGTTTTCTCATTTTACTCAATGTTCTCTCCACTGAATAGGGATCCAAAATCCCACACTTGGCAATGTAATGATTTTCAAAAAGCCTTTCCTCCAATTTTCCTTTCATCTATCGCTGCTATCTTCCCCAACAAAGAGAGCTGGCAATTCAGCCTCAAGAAGATGCGATGTCATTGTTCTCTAGTTAGAACAGGAAGCCTCTCGCCGGTCCCCCAGAGTTGCCATGAGGACACTCTCCATGCAGATTTCATCTGGACATCAACTCAGAAATTTTTGTGCCACGTTGAGGCACAATATCCGCTGAGGATATTAAGGAAGAAAAAATAATCTCTTGATGGAACATAGAAATGAAACCTAAACGTGGCCCCGAGCTCTGAGTGCTTATGGGCATTTATCAGCAGGTTCAAGGGCAACAGTGCCTCAGGTGCAGAAGCTGTGTGATGCATTCAGAACCCTTCATTTCATCTGAAGCTGCGCACCTTAAATTCCCAGCCTTTCTTACAAAAAGTGAGGGGCAGGAACTTGGAGAGGGAAAGGGCTTTTGAGTATCTGTCCCAGTAACAAAAGATTTCGGCTCCCTTCAGGTAGCCACATCCCCTCCAAAAACAGCTCAAAACAGTTAACTTCTGCAATACAGGAGTGGAAGTCATTCCATTTACGGGCCTACAGAGTCAAGAAACAAGGGCCTCCTTGGAACATGAGAGCCAGTCCTTTGGTACAGTCTCTCCAGGACATCTCGGCCATTTATTAGGCAGAATTGGACACCTGCCACTCGGCAGGGTGGGCCTGGGAAGACTCATACACACACACCCAGTCAGGGCAGCATCTGCTTCCACAGGGTGCCCAAGCCCACTTCCACTTCTCCTTCCCACAAGTAAATTAGCTTAAAAGATTGAAGGCACATTATCTCTACTCCTAACCACAAAGACTTGGGGTTGTATGGGTTGTCAAGGCAACAATAGCAGTTTTCTCTCTGACTCTTTAATGCCGAGATTTATGTTTCCATAGTTACGAGAAATCCCTAGTTCTTCAAGATAACATAAACTGGTCTCCCAAAACTTTCAGGGATGAGATTGTCGCCACTGGCCAAAAACCACATACACTGGCATTGAAGACCCCTGTGCCCACCTGCTCACCATTACCCTGGAGCTGGGTTTCTGCACCCCTTCCTGTTCTTGAGGTCACATTCGTAGTTAGGAGTGGCTCCTTTAGTTAGTTAGGCCACTCCAGAGATTTGCAAAGTCAGGAAGTTAGAATGGACCCAGGAACTGGAGCTCCCTTAAACCATCAGGCTGAATTTGTTAGAACCACTGCGGCCAAAGCCACCACAAAGAACTCTGCCAAGTCAGTCACCCCTTAGGGGCTGGACACAGGAATGACACAGGGTCAGGGCCCTTGGAGAAATGGAACTATCTGGAGCCCCCAAGATTACATTCCTGGGTCTTCCACTCCCAACCAGACCCAAGTTCTGTAACCTCAATTTCTAGAATCCAGGAGTTCATTTTTTTCTCAGAATTAACTCATGTGGACCTAACCTTCCAGACATTTGTACAACCGGGCTCATAGAATTTTGTTTAGGCCAATTGGTTAATACATCACTTCTCTACAACTTGTAAGGACTTGTTGTCCTTTCCTGAGATTTTACTAGGTCAGGAGCATTCTAGCAAATAGTTCAAGATTGTTGCTCTAAAGTAGTAGAAGCAAAATCATGTGTATGTGTGTACATATGTATGTGTGTACGTGAGTGCATGTATGGTACGTATGTGTGTACATGTATGTGAGTACATGCATGGCATTTATGTGTACCTGTGTGCGCACATGTATGTATGATGTGTATGTGTGAGACTACATGTATGGTGTGTATGTGTACATGAGAGTACATGTGTGATGAAGACTGTACATGTGTGTGAGTACATGCATGGTGAGACTGTGTACGTGTGTGTGAGTACGTGCATGGTGTGTATATGTGTACATATGTGAGAGTACATGTGTGGTGTGTATGTGTACATGTGTATGAGTACATGCATGGTGTCTGTGTGTATGTGAACACATGGAGGGGTGAGAGGGAGTTGACCCTAATGCATGAGTAATACTGACAGACAAACGAGTGGCCAAGCTGAGAACCCAAGATGGGAGTGCAGCAATGGGGGCTCATAGCCCAGTTCTGAAGCTTTTCCTTGTCATCAATGACATCAACATCCTGAACAACAGCTGTGGCCTCCCTTTGGGATGAGAAGAAGGCACTGAGCAGGTGCTGAAGGGAACACAAAGATGGGGACCCCATCTCTGAGAGTTTTCTAGGTCTGCCATAACAAAGTTCCATAAACCGGGCAGCTGAAACAGTAGAAACGCATCATCTCATAGGCCTCCAGACTAAGGCCTCCAAAATCAAGACATCAGCAGTCGGTTCCTTCCGAGGACTGTGAGGGGAGGATTCATTCCAAGCCTCACTCCATGGCTTATGGACAGCCACCTTCCTGTTCACATGGGATTTTCCCTGTATACCTAACTGGGTCCAAATTTCCCCCCTTACATGGACACCAGTCATATGGATCAGAGCCCACCCTACTCTAGGATAATCTTAACTTAGCACGTGTGCAGTGGTCTCATTTCCAAATAAGAGCACATTCTAAGGTACTGGGGGTTAGGGCTTGAACATATGAAGTTGGGAGACACAATGCAACCTGCAACACCAACCCTGACATTTTAGAGGAAGAGATGACACCTACTATTTATTGTCCTTGAAAACAACCATTACCCCATGTCCATTTGCAGAGAAACAACCAAGGCTAAAGAATATCTCTAACATCACACAAGCAATAAGCAGCAGACTCAGGCACCAAACCCAGGACTGCTGGATTCGAAAGTCCTGACTTCAGGGCACAAAAAGCCAGCTGATGGTACCAGGCTATACTGGGTACATGCTAGAGTGACACAAGGACCAGGATCTTCCTGGAACTTCAGAGCAGGGAGATTCTTTCTGAGGAGGGCAGTCAGGGAAGGCCCTTCATTTCAGGGAGGTGGTGAGATCAGGGCCAAGTCTTAGAGCAAAGTAAACCAAACATTTTTGTGCATTAAAACCTGCAATCAAGGAACTGTAAAAATGAGCCACAAATTGTCTAATTATAAAACACTATTTTAGTTTGTTTTATTTTATCTTAATAATAAAATAATAAAATTTAATAATAAAACCTATTATGGAAATGATCATCCATACACCAAAGTTGAAAAAACAATAGAATAAATCTCCATGTACCTACCACCCAGCTTCAGTGATTGTTTTAATATTTTGCCACCTCATTTATCTACCCACTCTTTTCTGGATTGTTTTATAGCAAATCCAAGACAGTGTATTATTAATTTTTTTAACACATTGAAATATCCTTTCATTGCAGCTCAAATTTTTGAAAACCAAAAAATCAAATTAATTATTATGCTCTAGCCAAAATACCTAATACTACCTAAT
>NW_012104365.1:766933-771293 GCF_000951045.1 Mandrillus leucophaeus | reverse complement strand
AGGGTCTTACTCTGTCACCCAGGCCTCCTGGGCTCAAGTGGTCTTACTGCCTCAGCCCTCGAGTACCTGGAACTACAGGCAAGCACCATGATGCCCAGCTCATTTTTTTAATATTTTGTAGAAGTGGGGTCTTGCTGGTTGCCCAGGTTGGTCTCAAACTCTGGCTTCCAGCAATACTTCTACCTCAGCCTCCCAAAGTGCTGAGATTACAGGCACAAGCCACTGTCCCAATGTTTTCTTTACATTCTTTCAAGTTACTTTACTTCAGATTCTTGATGTTGAATTTTATCTCACTGACTTCAGGCTTTTAAAACACAAGGAATACTTGAGACCAATGGACGGTTCTTTGAGTCAAATCAAAAAGTAGAGCTAAAGTATACTGAAGTTACTCAAATACATTCGAACTATATAGATCCCTTATAAATTACTGGCATCAAGGTAGGAAGGAAAAGATACAAGAAGTAAAATGTATCACTCATCATAGGTCTTCAAAATTAGTGGCATACAGTTTATCCTAACACAGAGCAGCTTTCTTAACCTGCTCCATAAAATTACCAACAAGAAAGAAAAATACAAGAATAAGGTTCACAGCTGAATTGACTTGGTATCATAATTCCCTATTCCAGTATTCTCAGAAGGATCCCATCTACGATACATGCAGAAACTGCAGCCACATTTGAATGGTTCAATCTTGATTCATTCTGAATTCCCTTAAGCCCAGCACTTTCTCATTCTTAAAAGGTAGGTTATTACAGCCAGAAAGCAATTTTCATAATAAATCTACCTTTTGTATATTTGAGCATATGTGTTAAACAAGACAATATAAATCTCCAGTTACAAAATAAGAAAGGTAACTGTTCTTGCACTTGTGGGATGAACATGAAGATATGGATGGGCCATGAACAGTCTGGCTGGGGGCTTTGAAGCAGTAAGTCTTGGAAGTCAGTAGACTGTAAAGCTGTCCAAGAGACCCAGAGCCCAACTCGAAAGTCCAGTCCTCCCGCAGCCACTGTCTTTCCCAAGACAAAGTCCAAAAAAGCTAATTAATACCTAACCCCAGCCTTATATCACACAAGAACAAATCTCTCCCTGGGCCCTGTGCAGGCCGGGCCAGAAGAGCAAGGGTGACTCAGGACACTCCATTTATTGACCTCCTAATCTAACAAAATTAAGATCTCTGCACAGTATTTTAAGAGGACCTTGACACTGTTCCTACTGCTATGCTCACTGAAGTCAGCTCACTTGTGTATCTGTAGCCTCTGTATCTGTAGCCTCTGCATCTGTTTTCTGAGAAGCTTAGAGGACTTCACGTGCCCATTTCCTTCATAGTCTTACAGCATTTGTGATCATCATAGGATGCAGAGGGAAAAATCCATCAAGACCCACTAGCTTTTCCCAACAGCCAATCCAATGACAGATCCAGTCCAGTTTGAGGACAGCAAGTTTTTCTCTAGGACTGTTGGGCAATGGATCATAGGAGCCCAGCTGCTCTACAAAACGGCCATCCCTGGGACACTTGTGAGCAGCCACAATGTGGTAGAAGGGCTGGTTGGTGCGGACACCCAGGGCAAGGCAGATGGTTAAGTGGCCCCATCGCAGGGCTTGCAGAGGAGAGTAGTGAGGTGGACCCTGGTGTGGCCGGTGCGCGGCTTCTCGGAGCATCCTGCTACATGCATGGACAAGCTCTACAGCCTTGGTGGGGCAGAGGACTGACACAGAAGGCAGCTGTTGCAGGTGGACACTGGGCTGCACCGCCCAGCCATCCAAGCCCGAAAGCTTCAACCAGACAGCATTTTTTTTTCTTTCTTTTTGAGACGGAGTCTTGGAGTCTCGCTCTGTCGCCCAGGCTGTAGTGCAGTGGCACAATCTCGGCTCACTGCAAGCTCTGCCTCCTGGGTTCACGCCATTCTCCTGCCTCAGCCACCCGAGTAGCTGGGACTACAGGAGCCCACCACCATGCCCAGCTGATTTTTTGCATTTTTTAGTAGAGTCGGGGTTTCACTGTGTTAGCCAGCATGGTTTTGATCTCCTGACCTCATGATCTGCCCGTCTCGGCCTCCCAAAGTGCTGGGATTACAGGCGTGAGCCACCGCGCCCGGCGACAGTGTATTATTTTAACCATCATTACTGTTAGATTACATCTCTATCAATTGAAGATACTTTTTACATAACCACAATGCTGCTATCACACCTAACAAAATTAGCAAGACTATCATCTAACATCCAGGAAAAGAAACATTTTTCTAATTGTCTCAAAAGTTTCTTTTTACAGTTAATTTCCTCAAATCACGATACAGACACGGTTCACATATTGCTGTTGACTGAACATGTCTCTTACATTTTTTTTTTAATCTAGAGAATTCTCCTTCCCCACCTTAGGTCATCTCTCCTGTAGAAAGTTTCACATTCTGAATTTGGCTGGTTGCTTCCTTGCAGTGCCATTTCACTTGTTCTCTTATTCCCCATATTTCTGAAGACTGGTAGTAAGCACTAGAGAAATTCAAGCTAGATTCAAGTTCAAGTTTTTTTAAGAATATAGGTGGTGCTGCGTACTTACTATTGTATCCCATCATGAGGTGCATGATATTGGAATACCTCACTTCTAATGATGCTAAGATTGATCAATCGGTTTAAGTGCTGTTAGCCTGGTTCATCCCATTTAGATCTCCCCATTCTCCCTATCGGCTTTATAGCTAATGGTTTTAGCACCATCAAGGATTGTTGCCTAGATGTGTTATTTCATTAGGGATAGCAAAATAGTGATAATTCTATTATTCCTTCTTCTTCTTCTTCTTAATTTTTGAAACAGGGTCTCACTCTGTTTCACTCCAGCCAGGCTGGTCTCGCTCCAAACCAGGCTGAAGTGCAGTGGTGCAATCACAGCCCACTGCAGCCTCGACCTCCTGGCCTCAGGTGATCCTCCCACGTCAGCCTCCTGAGTAGCTCAGACTACAGGTGCATGCCACCACACCCAGCTCCTTTTTGTATTTTTTGTAGAGATGGGGTTTTGCCATATTGCCCAGACTGGTCTAGAACTCCTGGACTCAAGTGATCAGCTCATCTCAGCCTCCCAAAGGGCTGGGATTACAGCTATGAGCCACCACACCCAGCCTCCTCCATTTATTTTACAAAGAACTTTCCCTCATCACCTTTTTACCACGAGATACACTTGGCACAATAAGGCAGTATAAATGCTTATTTCTTTGCTTATCAATTTTCAGAATAAGTTAGTGCCTTATCAATGTTCAGGAGCAACCAAAGAGTTGTTTTCTCAGTATCACTTTGGCAATAATTGGTTTGCTTCAATCAATTGCAGTTGTTATTCTTTTTTATTGTTCAAGTTGACCCCTCTTCGCTAGTGGAAGTCCATAGTGTTAGCTCCTACCTCCTTTTGACATGATCCCATTAACCTATAAAAGATTATACCTTTCTTGCTTTTTGGCAGAACAAAAATTCACATGTCCAACTTGCATAGGTCCTGCTCCAGACCTGGAACTGGCTATTTCTCTAAGGAACTGTGGTTTGTTTTGTGGAAAATGATATTTAGAGACCATAATCTGGACATGTGATTGCTAAACACTACTGGGTTAGTCATTTCCAGGACTTTTCAATGGACAGAGTTAAGAAATACGTAAAGGATTGTCTGAGCTTCATCAGTGACAAGTTAAAAAAAAGAAAGAAAGAAAGAAAGAAAGAAATATGTCAGGGGTTTCTGCTGTTGTTGTTTTAGAAAGGGAAAAGTAACTCATGAATTTATACTGATATATTTTATTTAAGTTTTAAGATTTTAGGGCTTTATTTAACATCTTTGGGTTTTGTATGTACACATCTTTACTTTTATACTGAAAATTTGGTTCCTAAAGTTATTAACATAATTTCCATTTACTTTAACCTACATTATCAGCTAATACTTTCAAAACAGCAATGCCAATATTATTACTGAAATAAGATTTCTGAATACAAGTTAAGATTTTTTTTTTACAGTTCCTTTGGTCTTAAGGATATGATTCTCCTAGGCATAAACAGTCCAAATACTGGGTTTAAAAGTCATTTGAAATAATTCTGTATGTGTGTAATTGAGCACCATTTTGACATTCACCTAGATTTACTTATTACAATTTGTTTTCAATTTTTAAGTGTTGCTATTTTTTAATTTTCATGTTTAACTATGTGAAATATGTACAGGGCTCCAAAGCGAATTGTATAAAATGAGGTGCATTCTCAGAAGTCCCTTTCATGTCTGCCTCCTTCACCGTATTTCCTGCCCCCATCTAGGTATCCATATTAAGTGATTTTTTGGTTTATCTTTTCATTATTTTATTCTTTTATAAAAATTCTTTATATATATTCATATTTTAAA
>NW_012104365.1:763018-766698 GCF_000951045.1 Mandrillus leucophaeus | reverse complement strand
AAATATGTATTTAAAATGTATTCTAATATATACTTAAAATAAGAAAACATATTCTTATATAGAGAATAGAATATATATATGTTCTCCCCTCTGTTACACAAAAGGAGATTACTATTAATGCTATTCTACACTTGTAGGGTTTTTTCCCACTTAACAATATATACTGGAAGCCACTCCATATAAATATATGAAGATATTCATCACATTTTTTTTACAACTGTATAGTACCCTACTGTTTGGATTTACCATAGTTTATTAAGCTTGTCCACTATTGGTGGACATTTGGTCATTTCCTACCTTTTTCTCTTACACATAATACATTAAAAGTCGTTGTGTCATGTGAGAAAAATGCACATTTTTATTACTTAGCTGTGGTTGAACTAAAGGATGCCTACTGGGAAGAACTATTCTCATTCTCATGAAAATGCCACTATTTGGAGAAATTAGAGAGGTGATAAAAGAATGGCAGTTGGCTTTTGGGAGGCAACAGCTCAGGCTTTAGAATCAGTCAGACCTGAGTTCAAATCCTGACCCCACCATGTCCCAGCTGTAGGGTTCGAAGCAGGTGACCTTATCTTTCTCATCTTCAAGTACAGCAACTGTAAAATGGGGAATTATAGGACTAGCTACTTTGTGGTAGTATTTTCTGTCAAGACTAAATGAGATATCCCACATACAGCCCTGACCACATAGTAAGTGCTTTGTAGATTTAACTATAATTTCCAGCATCATTTCTTTTTCTAATTTTTGAATCTTTCATCACAAAATGAGGAGGGCCCAGATGAATAAGGGGGCTGTTCTAAGCAAGGGAAAGGCAGACACCCCTGACATGCAATTGGGATCAACACCTCACCCCCATCAGCTCGCTGAAAAGATTCAGGTAGGGAAGTAATAGGTCAATGGGTAAGTGTTCCCCAAAGAGAAATTACTCATTCTGCTCTTATTTTAGAAGTAGAAACACCACCATCACCTTCTTTATTCCTGCAGAAATAGGTCTAAATAAAGACTGACCTTGTCCTGCAGTTTCTTGGCTTGCAAAAATCACTGGTCATCTCCAGTCCTCCACCCCCCTTCCTTGGTTAACCAGTCAAAGCCAAAATCCTGGGTTAATGGGGGCAGCTGTCTGTCCCTGACTTAATTCCAGGCCAAGCCACACTCACTCAGAGCCCAGCAGAGCCTGTTCACCCATAACCCTGACCTCAGAGCAGCTGTGAAGCTCCAGCTCAGGAACATGTAACTTTCCAAGAAAGAAGGCTGGTTCCTGCCAAGAAAGAACATCAAGTTGTCCCCTCAACTGACCTCCAGGAGTGCTGGCATGCAGCCGTGGTCATGAGGGTTATGCTGGCCCAAGCCAAAGGAAAACGTGTTTCCATTGGTTCTCATGATCCTGCAAAATGCCTCTAGGGCTTTGAGCAGGGCCTTTGGAGCCTTCAAGGTCACCACACAATCCAGAAGCCACCATGAGCACAGCAGTGTCCCAGGCTCAGCAGTGCAACAAGAATATACTCATTCATACAGGGAAAGGGTCTTGTTGATTGAATCCCCAACATCAGGTGGCCCCTAAGTAATTAGTCCAAGCCAGGCCTTACCAGCAATTTGTTGACAAAAGGACATATGACCTAGCCTGACATGGCTGGGGAAGTCTGGGAAATATCCCCTCTACAAATGCTTATCTGAAATGGAAGCCACCATCTTGCTTCTTGACCGCAGTTGAAGCTAACACATCCTGGAGGGCATGAGCAAAGCTAAAGCCCTAGCTCTGGAGCCTGGAGCTGACCCACCTGTGGACTTCCTGTTGGCCAAGAAAATAAATTCCCTTATAATTTTAGCCAATTTAAGGATTTCTGTTACTTAAAGTCAGGTGTCAGGGAGAGGAACAAAATAGAGTTCCCTGCCCTCTGACACATGAGGAATTCAGACGAGGAAGCGGGCAACTACAATTTAGCTGCTATGCTGGGAAGGAGGGGATGCTTTCAGTGCTCACAAGCTAAGCTGAAACCTTATAGACAATTAATTTCCTAGCCAATCGCCTTGATATCTATGTTTGGTTGGGTAATGCCCCTCCAAAATTCATGTTCTTCCTGGAACCTCAGAATGTGACCTTATTTGGAAAGAGGGTTACTGCAGATGTAATTAGTTAAGGTTACATAGAAGTAGGGGAGGCCCTAATCTAATACGATTTGCGTCCTTGTCAGAAGAGAAGATACAAGACACACAGGGGAGAGGGTCAGGTGCCAATGGAGGCAGAAACTGGAGTGGCACAGCCGTAAGCCCAGGAGCAGCAGGTGTTGCTGGCAGCCTCCAGCAGCTGGGAGACAGGTCTGGAGCAGACCCTTCTCCGCAGCCTTCAGAGGGAGTACAGCCCTGCCTACACCTTGAATTCAGACTTCCAGCCTCCAGAACTGCAAGAGAATCCATTTCTGTTGTTCTAAGCCTCCCAGTTTGTGGTCATTTGTTAGGGATGCCCTGGGAAATGAATACAGCTCCTTCTTTAACAGATCACATTTTTTTAAAGAAAAACTGATACATTTAATCATAATTTAAAATATCAGTCTTTCAAAACACATCAGTAAGAAAATGAATAGGCAAGTCAAAGACTCATAGAAAATATCTACACTACACCTGACTGATTCAGGAATAACTAAGGGATTATTATGAATCTGTAATAAAAAGACAGCCCAACAAAAATAGGTGAATGTCTTGAACAGATCCTTCACAAAAGGAAGTATATGAATGGTCAAAAAGTACATCAAAATGTGCTCAACATCATTGGGTTACAGGAAAATAAAACTTAATACCACAGTGTTATACAATTTTATAGTCACTAGAGTGAATACAATTTTAAAAACTGACAGCACTGGTGAGGCATGGTGGCTCATGCCTGTAATCCCAGTACTTTGGGAGGCCAAGTCAGGCGGATCGCGTGAGGTCATGAGTTCGAGACCAGCCTGACCAACATGATGAAACCCCATCTCTACTAAAAAATACACAAATTAGCCAGGCATGGGGCCGCACGCCTAAAATCCCAGCTACTCAGGAGGCTAAAGCGGGAGAATCACTTGAACCTGGGAGGCAGAGGTTGTCGTGAGCCAAGATTGTGCCACTGCACTCCTGTCTGGGCAACAGAGCAAGACTCTGTCTCAAAAAAAAAAAAAAAAAAAAATTGACAGCAGTAAATACTGGGTAAGATGTGGGCCAAGTGCACTTCCCAGATGTTGCTGGTGGGGATGTAAAATAACACAACCATGTTGGGAGAACTCTTCTGGGTATATTGTTAGGCAAAGACAAGCAAGATGGAGAAAAGGATATGCTCCATTTATTTTTTAAAAGGTAATAAAGTAATAAAAATCTATTTTACAAAATGCCATGGATGGGACATGAGAAGCTCCACTTCTCTGAATATACTTTGCAGAACCATATTTAGAGCAGTGGGAGGAAGAAAGGACTATGTGCTCAGCTGAAAAAGGAAAAACTACATTTTCCAGCTCTCCCTGCAGAGTTGTGCCACAGTTCTGGCTGATGAGAGGTGAGCAGCAGTGGCCAGGTGGACCTCAAGGTAACCTCCTTAAAAGATGCCTGTGGGCTGGGCGCGGTGGCTCACGCCTGTAATCCCAGCACTTTGGGAGGCCAAGGCGGGCGGATCATGAGGTCAGGAGATCAAGACCATCCTGGCTAACACG
>NW_012104365.1:758201-762918 GCF_000951045.1 Mandrillus leucophaeus | reverse complement strand
GAACCCGGGAGGTGGAGCTTGCAGTGAGCCGAGATTGCGCCACTGTACTTCAGCCTGGGCGGCAGGGCGAGACTCCTTCTCAAAAAAAAAAAAAGATGCTTGTGGTCCTTGCAGGTTTGCCCCCTACCTTTCCTCTTCTTCCTGCCTGAGTCCAAAACTTGATGGTTAGAGCCGCAGTGGACATCTTGCAACACAGAACGGGGAAAGGTCGGGAGTGTTGCAAAGCCCTTGGACCAGGTGTCTACACACCATCCTCAACTGTCTACCCTCAGGCTTCTTGTTGCAAGACAAAAAAAGTCAACCCCTATCTTGCTGAAGTTTCTCCCATTTGGATCTTCTGTGACATGCAATCAGCTGAATCCCTAATAGACACCCAGCCAACAGATGAGTAAGAGTCAAGTCAAAGACCAGAGAAGAGAACATGTCTTGGGCAGAAGATGCTGCGTGTGCAGAGTCCCAGATTCAGAGAGTAGCCTGGTGCATTCGGCCAAGGCGTTCAGATTGTGGCACAGGATGGAAAAGAGATATTGAAGAGGGACGAGAGCCAGAGAGGACAGCAAGGATCAGACAGGGGAGGGCGGGATAGTCACTGGCGGGACCTTATCTCTTCAACTGGGAGACTCAGTGCACCCCAGCCAACCGCCATGCCTTTCTTCACCCCAGGGCAGGGAGAATCCAGAACCAAGATTCCACAGTTGCCCATTGTGGTTTTGACCTTAATAGTAAGCATGGGCACTTTCAAAGTAGAAGCTGGATCCATGTTTTGTGAACTGAGTTGAATTATGGTGTAGAAGGAATTATGATGTAGAATGTGGCTCTAGGGTTTGAACTTAAGGAAAACATCCTCCTCTTCAGAATAAGGGATAGGGGTGGGGGGTTGCTGATCTTACCTCCTAAGAAGTTAAATGTATCACTGAGGTATCCCTGTTGACCTGGAGATAAAAAGCAGCTCACTGCAATTAGGGCAATTAGGGAATGAGCTGCTAGACAGACAGTGAATATTTTGGGCCACAGAAAATTCACCTTAGACCTGAAATCTGATCTTGCTGTCTCTGAGGTTTCCAAGCGGTAACTTGGCTCCCTCACCCCGCTCAATCTGATCCTCAAAACCCCAGGAAAATAACAATAACCAAAAAGGGAGGAAAAAAAAATAAACCAAGAAACAAATCAAATGAAACTGTAACGGGTTTGTGATAAGACCCAGAGAGAAGCTGAGGCCAGAAGAGAGTAAAAGCCCTTAACAAATCATAAACAGCCAGCCATCCAAGACGCCATGTCCATCCACCAGTTTCGAGTTCTCACCTCTCCAAAAATTAAGTCTCTGAACCAAACCTATAGCCTGGCAGCCACAAGTGTGGGCCAAAGGACATCTATCTTCACCCAGTTGGGATCACATGGCTAAGTCAAGAGGGCTGCCAAGAGCTGTGCATGGGAGGACAGGGTCACAGGAATGGCCAGAGCCATGATGCCCCAGGGAAGAATGCTGGAGAACTCTATGACTTTCCACATCAGAGAGTCCCCTGGGAAGGGCAGCGGGAGGCTGGTGAGAGAAGAATGAACCTTCCCTCCCCTAAGCACTTTCCAACCCAAGGGCAGCCCCAGCCTGCTGTTTTCCCAATGAGCTTCGCTGCCTTTTTATTTCATTATAATAGCCTCCTGAAGAAAACACATACATATATAATGCTCTCGGTTAGGACTGAGTTAGACGTTATCCTGTAGAATATTATAATAAGGCAGGGATTATTTATATGCTAAAGAAAACTTCAAAATTATTATATTCACCACCGCAGGTAACTTCGGTAAGACATGATTGGCAGGTTGGTTTCGTTTCTCATCAAAACCAAGTGGATGCTGCAGAAAGGAGGAGGCTGCTGCCCTGTAACAGAAAGGCACAAGACTGGGGCGGGAAGTCTCTGGAACTGTCTCTTGACCTTGGCAAAGTGAGACATTTGTTGTGGGGCCATCCTGTGCATTGCAGGGAGTTCAGCAGCATCCCTGACCTTCATTCCCTGAATGCCTGTGACATCCTCTCCAAAACTGTGACAACCAAAAATGTCCCTAGACATTGCCAGATGTGCCCTGGAGGGCAGAATCAGCCCCGTGGAGGACCACTGACCTAGAAGAAGCCAGCTCTGTTATGTACAAGCAGCCTAACCTTTTGCAAATCCCTTCCCCTCTCAGCGTCAAGTTCCCCATCTGAAAAGAGACCCATGTCTGCCCAGCTGGCTCTGAACTTTCGAGGTCAAACGAGGTCATCATGGGAAATCGCTTTTAAACCTCTGAAGCTCTGTATCATAGAGGTTGTCACTTGCTACCTGAAAAGTGTTTAATATCTATAGTTACTCATTTTACCCTAAGTGCAAACTTGGGTTCCTAGAGCAGAGCTCAAAGTGATTACTCACAGCAGTAACTGTGATTTCCCGTGCCCTGTGTCCCACAAGGACCCACTGAGCCAGCTGCCACCCTTCATGGACAGAATCTGTATAGCAGGAGAAGAACCCCAAAATTACGAATCTAGAAGCTTATACATGACAGCTTTATGGACCTCTCCCATCCTGAGAGACAGAGAGACAGAGAACCCTTTGCTCCCCAATGTCTTAAGCCCTTTGGAACATAACTAATTCCTTTAGGAAGGAGAAGTGGGAGGGCCCTATCCCAGGATGAATATATTTGGCTCACTCCTGGAATGGAAGCCCACGGCTCCAGGTCTAACACCCTTTAACTTCCAAAGTTTGTTCATCAGCCCAGGTGTTGGCTGATGAATGTTGCCTCAGACAGTTCAAATGACACAGAAATGTGAAAACACTTGCTTCTTCATAATACCAAAGCCAAAAATCTAGACATTTTCTTTGGTTCGTTCCTCTCCATCATCCCTCCAGCCCATCACATTCTACTTCAAGGCATGTTTTGTATCTGTCTGTCTTGCTTTGTCTCCTGACACTTCCTTAGTTGGGGGCACCACCTGCGACAGCATCCCTGATGTCTTGCTAACTCCTCTCCACCCTGACTCCATTGGCTAACAAAAGTCATGTTGCTTCTCTATTCAACATTTTCTGTGACTCCCCAGCACCTCATCATTGACCAAGCATGCAAGGAGTGCACCAAAGGTGCTACTCAAGATGGTTTTGGGTGGTGCACAGACAAACATTTTTAATTTTAAATTTTCCAATTGCTACTTTCATGGCAGGTAAACCTCGTCTTCCATTCACAGCTGTACTACAACACTTCCTTCTGAAAATAAATGCATTTATTTTCTAAATGCTAAAAGGTGAATTTAAATAGAAATTTTAAATAAATAATTGAATGGGAAGCTTTTAATTTCTGCAACTATGGGTAAAAATGTATGAAAGACAGAAGCTTGGGGATCATTGGCCTACAGTTAAGAGTGAAAACGTCTTTGCCTATGAAACGTTCTTCATGCCTATGAGAGATGCCTTCCTTCCTCCCTGATTTCATCACCCGTCACTGCTCCTTCACTACTACTGCTATCCTCTACCACACACACCCTTCCCTTTGGACAAGAGAATATTTAGGGAGTTATTTTACTTGATAAGCTCTCCACCTCCCTATTTTATTAAAACGGGCTTCCGGAGGAAATATATGCAAAGAGTATGTGTCACTACCTAAAATTCTAAGTATCTTGTGTTCATTGACTGTCTCTTCACTAAAATGTAAGTGCAGTGTCAGCAGACACCAGGCCTGTTTCCCCCACTGTATCTGAGTATCTAGAAGCATGCCTGGCACAGAAGTGATATTCACTCAATGTTGAATCCTATTAGACTATAGCTCCCAAACATGACAGTCTGCTTTCCATGAGTATGCCAATCACAGGAACATTTCCTCTGCCCAGAAACTCTCTTCCTTACCCTCCTGGTAAATTCCACTCATTCTTCAAAACACTTCTCAGACATCACCTCCTCTATAACACTTCAGAGTTAGGTGTACCCTTCTCTTTCTCCCTAACACCGTGAGTATACTGATAACAACAGCACTATCAAGGTTTTTCGAGTAGTGATGATTCATGAAGCACTGAGCTAAGCATATTACATTTGATAACTCATGTAATCCCCACAAGGAAATTGGAACTATGAATATCCCCATTTTACAGAGGAGGAAACCACAGCTCAGACAGGTAACATCACATGACCAAGACCACAAAGACATTAAGTGGTACAAGGATTTGAACCTACAGAATCAGGCTCTGGTACCAACGGAGGCAACTGGTTTTCCACACACTGGCCATGGTCAATATTGTACTGCAGGGAAATCACGGTTGACTTCTTTGGGTTCTTTACACAACAGGAAACTCCCAGCAGGAAGGAGCATTGTGTTACTTCACTGTGTAGCCTTATTGCAGAAGATGTAAAGAGCTTGAAAGTTGTCACTCCAACCTAACAACAAATACAAAGCTGGACGAACTGAAAAATCAAACTCTTAGATCTATAAGAGAAGTGAGGTGAAAGAGCAAAGTGCTGCCCTCCAAACTGGGGAGTCAGACAGGCAGATACGGAAATGTCAACCTATTGGAGAAGATACCTATAAGCAGAAACCTCTACCTTGGGAACCAATACTAATGTAGGAAATCCTGAACTGTAACTGACGAATTGCTGAAGACTCAGTGTCGACAAGTCTGAGAGTAAAGAACTCCAGAAGGGCCGGGCGCGGTGGCTCACGCCTGTAATCCCGGCACTTTGGGAGGCCGAGGCGGGCGGATCAC
>NW_012104365.1:755948-757851 GCF_000951045.1 Mandrillus leucophaeus | reverse complement strand
TTCTTAACAAGGTCTGCCCTCAAGAGAAACTATTTAACCAGAGCCTAACAAGCTAGGGTTTTATCACAGCCTAGCTGACCTGTGGGAAGGGATATACCCAACTCCAGCCAACTCTAGCCTTCCATGTGGGAGAAGGGAAATACCCAACTCCAACTGACTCTAGTCCCCACAGGGAGAAAGGGAAATACCCAGCTCCAGCACATTCTAGCCATCCTGTCCCATATAAGGGAGACAAAAAAAAAAAAACAAGAAACACTTGAGAAGCTCACAGTCCGGGGCACAGGCTCACTAGAAGACTATGGCCTAATCAGAAAAGTATAGAAGGCTTCCCCTCCCCTGTAGCTTACCACCACAGTACTAAGGCCTATTTATAGCACTGCCTTTTACTCAGTACATCACGTACAGCTATCAAGAAAAATTACAAGGCATACTAAAAGGCAAAAAAAAAAAAAAAAACACCACACACACACAATGTAAAGAGGCAGAGCAAGCGTCAAAAGCAAACTCGGATATGTCAGGGATCTGAGAGTTATACTGGGAATGGAAAACAACTATGATTAATATGCTAGGAATTTTAATGGATGAAGTAGACAGCCTGCAAGAACAAGTGTGTAATGTAAGCAGAGAGATGGAAATTCTATGAAATAATCAAAACAAATGCGAAAGATAAAAAACACTGTAATAGAAAGAAAGAATACCTTAGATAGGCTTATCAGTAAACTGGACACAGCTGAGGAAAGAATCTCTGCGCTTGAGAGTATTACAATAGAAACTGCAAAAACTGAAAAGCAAAGAGAAAAAAAGGACTGAAAATAAACACAACAAAATATCTGAAAACTGTGGGACAACTACAAAAGGTATAAAGTGTACATAATGGGAACATCAGAAACAGAACAATGACAGAAAGGAGCAGAAGAAATATTGGAAGCAATAATGACTGAGAATTTTCCTAAATTAATGTCAGACACAGATCTTATGCCCTTCACAAATATTAACTCAAAATGGATCACAGACATAAGCGTAAAATGCAAAACTATAAAACTCCTAGAAGATAACATAGGAGAAAATCTAGATGACTTTTATACAATACCAAAGTCCCTTTTCATGAAAGAAACAAAGGTAGGGTCTTTCCCCACAAAGCCAGGCAAAAAAATCTGATTCGCTGGACTCTATTAAAATTAAATTTTCTGTTCTGCAAAAGACACTGTCAGGAAAATGAAAAGACATGGAGGCACAGACTAGGAGAAAATACTTGCATATACTTGATAAATGTCTCTTATCCAAAATATACAAAAACAGTGATATCAGCAAGATAGCCTCATGATAACCATAAAGCAAAAACCTGTAACAGATACACAAAAGCATCCAAATTGGAAAGGAAGTTAAACTGTCTTTGTTTGTACATGACATGATCTTATATATAGAAAATCCTAAAGATGCCATAAAAAGTCTGTTAGAAATAATAAAGAAATTCAGTAGAATTACAGGATACAAAATTAACATGCAAAAAGTAGTGGCATATCTATACACCAACAAGGAACTATCTGAAAAATAAATCAAGAAAAAAAATCACATTAAAAGTAACATCCAATTATCAAAAAGTCAAAAAATAACAGATGGGCCAGGCGCTCTGGCTCACGCTTGTAATTCCAACACTTTGGGAAGCTGAGGCAAGTGGACCACCTGAGGTCAGGAGTTTGAGACCAGCCCCGCCAACATGGTGAAACATCGTGTCTACTAAGAATACAAAAATTAGCCAGGCGTAGTGGTGTGCACCTGTAGGCCCAGCTACTTAGGAGACTGAGGCACAAAAATCACTTGAACCTGGGAGGCAGAGGTTGCAGTGAGCCGAGATCACGCCACTGCACTCCAGCCTGGGCAACAGCAAAACTCCGTCTCAAAA
>NW_012104365.1:748815-751393 GCF_000951045.1 Mandrillus leucophaeus | reverse complement strand
AAAAAAAAAAACTCAACAGTAAGAAAACAAACATCCTGATTAAACAATAGGCTAAAGACCTTATCAGATACCTCACTGAAGTTCTACAGATGACAAATAAACACATGAAAGGATGATCCACACCAAATGTCATTAGGGAAATACAAATTAAAACAGTAATAAGATACCATTACCCCGCTTCTGAGAATGGCCAAAATCCAGAACACTGACAATGCCAAATGCTGGTGAGGATATAGACAGAAACTCTCATTCACTCCTGGTGGGAAGCAAAACGGCACAGGCACTTTGGAAGACAGTTTGGCAGTCTCTTACAAAACTAAACATACTCTTACCATACAATACGGCAATTGTGCTCCTTGGTATTCACCCAAGAGTTGAAAACCTATGTCCACACAAAACCTGCTCACGGATGTTTACAGCAGCTTAATTGCAAAAACTTGGAAGTAACCGAGATGTCCTTCAGTAGGTGAATGGATAAACTGTGATACATTCAGACAATGAAATATTATTCAGTGCTAGAAAGAAACGAGCTACCAAGCCGTGAAAAGACATGGAAGAAACTTAAATGTATATTGCTAAGTGAAAGAAGCCAATCTGAAAGGCTACATACTGCATGATTCCAACTATATAACATTCTGGAAAAGGCAAACTATGGAGACAGTAAAAAGATCAGTGGTTGCCAAGAATTAGCAGGGGGAGAGGGAGGAATAGGTGGAGCACAGGACTTTTAGGACAGTGAAACTACTCTGTATAATACCATAATGGTGGATACATGTCACTATGAATTTGTCCAAATCCACAGCATGTCCACCAAGAATAGACCCAAATTTAAACCATGGACCTTGGGTGATAATGATGTGTCAAGGTAGCTTCATCAATTGTAACTAATGTATCACTCTGTTGGAGAATGTTGACAGTGGGGGAAGCTGTGCATGTGTGGAGCCAGAGGTATATGGGAAATCTCTGTACTTTCTGCTCAATTTTGCTATAAACCTGAAACTGCTGTAAAAAATAAAGTCTACTTCTTTAAAAAAATTTTTAAAAAGCCAATACAGCTTATAAATGAACCAAAACCAAGAACATCCAACAGGCAAACATTAATAGCCGTATGAGCACAAAGTTTTCAAAGTTGTTTGCCATTTCTGATCTCATCCAAGGACGTCAAATACTGGGAATGTAAATTAACTGTGGATGGAAGTTAGAGAGGAGAATTCACTGGACTGAGAATGACAAACAAGCAAAAACAACAACAAGAATATAATCTGTCCCCAAGCACTGCAGCCAAAATCACACAGGAAAGGATTACGTTTTACAGTTGACTTACCTGCCCAGAAATTCAGCCCATAGCTGAATAGAAAGAAGAAACTGGGCTATTTACTCCTAAATATTTTTTAAAGACCAGATTTTCATCCTATAAGGTATGGCAAGGAGAGATAACAAGTTGATTTTCCACTCTGGTAACTGACTCTGGAAGGAGAGAAACGTTGATTTTTTATCAGTTTCTCTTTTGCTCGTGATTGTGTTTCTGAGGTTGGTGGTAGAAGCTTAGAGGTACCCAGTCATGAGGCATGGTAGTCCCTAGTTGCCATCCAACACCATGTGAAAATTAGAATTATTCCATTTTGTGGAATTGATATCACACCTTGTCTCTGGAGAGCCCTAGGCAGTATTCAAATTACATTTAAACTCCAAATTAAACTTTTAACTATAAAAAATAAGGGGATAAACAAGAGAGAATCGTATTATAATATTATATTAGTTAAAAAAATGGCTGAGAGAAGGAAGTGGATTTTCCATATTGTCATTAAGCTAAACATGCCATGATTTCCATTAGAGCCACAGGAAGCACACGGTCCATTTAGCATCAGTCTTCATCAGCATCCTGTTCTTTCACTAGCTTTTATTAAGGACCCGTGGATACCAGCCGCTCTCCAAGTCAAGTCACTAGAAAGTAAATTCCTGTACAAGTTTTCCTAACAGTGACTAATGCAGACCTACAATTTCTTATTTTCCAAAAGACATGTTAAATGAGAATAGAAAAAGGCATCCAGCCAACTTGAGAATAGACCCTCCATTGACTTGCTTCTTTGCTTTTCATCTAGATGTTCTGGCTTGCAAGCCCAAAGCCTCATTGGACTGATGTGCTGAACAGGAGTTTCCTTTTCCCTCTCAGGGCTCTCTCCTATCCTCTCATTCCTCCGGAACCTCTCCCCCTCCCCAAATGCAAAGGCCGTAGAACTGTTTCAAGCTACTGAGGATTTTTAAGCAGTACTGTATTGGAAAAGAATAAAGGACACATTTAAAGGAGAATTTGGTCTCAGGGCTGATTTATGTAAAATAATAAATGGTGCCACTTGGCTGTTTATAGAGTTAGAGATAAAATTAGATTCTAGACAGTCCTTCCTTGTGCACGTAGGGTAACTCTGATGGATTACTGCCTTCATATGACTTAGGATAACAGCCGCTCATGGAAATTTACAAGGGGCTCCTTGAGATCACATTTTACAGCCACATCCAATAATTCAGAGGATATTTTGGGCTTCCAAAATGACTCAAATTTAATCTGGGAATAATGCTT
>NW_012104365.1:720964-747765 GCF_000951045.1 Mandrillus leucophaeus | reverse complement strand
AAAAAAAAAAAAAAGGAAGAAGACTTAGATGACTAGACTGTAAAGTGAGAGGGGGAGAAGAGTGAGTAAAGAGGCTGAAGAATCAAGACCTGATAAAAGGCCTGGTGGGAAATCATCTGTAGGACCTTGGACTTCACAGCAGCATTCACAGAATACCACCAGATGCAGCTTTAGGAAGACACGCACTAGTGCGCGGTGTTTGGTTGGGGGTGTGCAGGTCAAATTGCAAATTAGGAAAGCCAGAAATTGAGTCCCTGCTGTCATGCAGGTGACAGTCGGTGATGGCCTAGACCATGATGGTTCCAGCTATACTTAGAAGGCACAACCCACACAACTTGGTGATTGATTGGCCAGCAGACTGAAGGAGAAGGAGAGGTTGAGATGATGTCTGGGGTATGGCCCAGGGTGGTGGAGAATTTACTGAGACCAGCACACAAGAGAGAAACATTATGTGGACTGGGCGTGAGAACAGTTTTGGAGAGATTGGACTTACGAGTTTACAGGGCACAGCCAGGTGGAGATGCTTCAGGAAGAGACTGCAGCAAATGTGCGAGTTTCTACGCTTTTCCTCTACCCCTCAGCCCAGGGAGAAGAGAACAAACCATTAGGTTATCAGGTATGTTTTGAAGAGCTTAAGAAATCAATGTTCCCAGAAGCTTTACGAGTAACCCAGAAACAGCAAAGTGACCAGAAAAAAAATCTACTTGGACCAACAGCTGAGCAGGCGCAGTGAGAGTAACGAGGTGGGGCCTCAGTGTGAGGGGCGAGACCTCCGGTGAGGCCAGCTGAAGCCTTTTCCCAGCATGGAGGTGGCCCATGCTAGGGCCCTTCACCCCTCTGAGTGTTTGATGACAGGTGGTGCATGGGGCCTGCCTGCTCAGCCACAGTTTGAAGCAATTATGCTGAAAATGGAAAAGTCCACGGCAACCTTTCACGTCTGCGGCCCTCAATTCCCTGGCTTAGAGGGTCAGGTGTGTGAATGTGCTGGCAATTGTGCAGGTCCTTGGGATCCTGTTACAAGGCTATCTCTATTTTCTCCCATCTGCAGCTGAGCAGGGCCCCGGGCCTAATGCTTTTTCCCAGTGGAAGCTCCAGGCTTCAAGCTAACTCTCTAGTGCCTAGGCCAACACGGAACAATAGAAATTCAATGTAAGTACATAAAATTAAGTAAAAAATGTACGTTAAAAACGTGAAATTACGTTTGTAACTTTAAATTTGTTAGCGAATGTATTTTTAAAGGTAAAAAATAAAATGCAAAATTAATTTTAATGATGCATCTTATTGAACCTACTATATCCAAAATATTTTCAAATTATCAGGATTTTTTTTTCTGTGTATTAAATCTTCAAACCAGTGTATACTTTACTCTTAAAGCACATCTCAATTTGAAGGAACCACATATCCAGAGCTCAACCACATGGTGGTATTCACTAGCATAGTTTGCTTTGAATAGTGATGAAAGTCAAAACCAGTCTGCTCTGATCTCTCCTTGTTGCCCAGGCTAGTCTTGAACTGCTGTCCTCTTGCTTCAGCCTCCCAAAGTACTGGGATTACAGGTGTGAGCCACCATCCCCAGCCTCCTTAGTCTCTTGAAACAGGAGCAGGGATGATGAGTAGGCAGTGAGGACTTGAAGATTTCCAATTTCATTTAAAGTCCATGATTTCGTGAAAATCCAGGTCATAAGCACCTCTGTGCACCTGCTTTATCTACACAACCATAAATCAAACCTCTGCAACCTGCCCTAGCACCCTGAACACAATAGTGTGCAATATACTTGGATGACAGCAGCCACGAGCGGAATCAAGAGCACCAAGGAAGTATGGAGGGAAAGACTGCAAGCAAAGGGGCCCTGGGGCATGTCCACACTTAGACAATAAGAGGAGGGAGTTAGAATCGGGGCAAAAATGAAGAGGACTAGAGGAATGGATAAATAAGGACGTATTGCTTCCACCTGTCCATCCTGGCTAACTGTTGCTTGTGCTCTTTATTCACAGAGTATCAATGTCAAATAAAAGGTTTAATCTTGGAAATAACTTTTTATTCACTTTATTTAGAAATAATGTTTAGCTTACATAAAAGTTGCAAGAATAGTGCAAAAGGTTCCCAAAACTCTTTACCCAAATTCACCGATGGCTAGCATTCTGCCACATTCACTTTATCATAAATTCTCTCTCTGTCTGGGCCATCTGAGATTAAATTGCATACATCATGTCTCTTTATCCTTAAGTCGCTCAGTGTGCATTTCCCAAGGAAAAGGACGGTTTCTAATATAACAATACCGTTATCAAATTCAGGAAATTTTACCTTGACATAAAACTCTTATCTACAGTTAGAACCAGGAGGAAAAAAATAATAGAATGAATGGGAAGGCAGATGAATAATGCATGTAGGGTTGCTCCGTATTCCAGCTTCACCAGTGGACTCAACAGTGTCCTTTATAGCAATTATTTTTCTGGATCAGTATCTAATATCATGCCTTACATTTAGTTGTTCAGCAATGGCTATCTTTTCCATTATTAACCTGAATGTATTGGAGTTCAGCATTAAGTATCTACTTGCCTACTTCAAAGATACTAAGAATGTAATTTAAATTACCTTCAGAGGTAGCAGAGATACTAAGGAGAGGCGGGGAGACAGAAACAGCCCACAAAAGGTAACTGAGGATATAGTGTTTGCGAACCATTTTGAGTGCAGAAGGTGATGCAGCCTGGGTCCTTGGAAACAGGCGCTGAGCGTCCCCCCTGTTGAGACATGACAGAGACCTTGTGAAAACAAGGTCAAATAAAACTGGCCCAGCTCCTGAAGAGATGGCAATCTAGTGTGGACGACAGACATGTAAACAGATCATTTCAATGTGATGTGGTAAATGACATGAACACCAAGACCCATCTGCATGAGGAAGCATCGCACGCTGCCAATTTTTTTATCCTGTACACTCAGAAAGACTTAAAAGCACCTGACTTGAGCTTCAAGGTGTTGTTTCTATATACTGTTTTGCCAACACAGATCACAAATGTCTCAGTGTGAGATTTGGAGGCTATTCTCCCTGTCACCTACTGACTGTGTCCTGATAATCTTGTAAGAATCCCACATTTCTTCTTGAGGCCTATTGTGTGAAACCTCCCTCCATGTATCAGTTCTATGGATCAGGCTCTTCTGAGTTTTAGAAATCTAGACCAATTCAACCTAGCTCAAATAAAGGGTTCAAATAATGCCTAAACCCCCTCTGCAGAATGGGCGCAGCACAAGAACATCTGGTTTCAGCGAGAAACTAGCAACTCCATGGCAGAACATGGAACTTTGGAGTGGAGAGTAGATGTTCATAAGCAGGGGCAGGCAGGCAGAGCAAAGTCGGATTTCAGTTTCCTTTGTCTTTTTTGTTTGTTTGTTTGTTTTGGGTTTTTTTGGTTATTTGTTTGTTTTGAGACAGAGTCTGACTCTGTCACCCAGGCTGGAGTGCAGTGGCACTATCGGGGCTCACTGTAGCATCTGCCTCCTGAGCTCAAACCGTCCTCCCACCTCAGCCTCCCGAGTATCTGGGACCATAGGCACACGCCACCACACTTGGCTAATTTTTTATTTTTTGTAGAGATGGGGTCTCTCCATGTGGCCCAGGCTGGTCTTGAACTCCTGGGCTCAAGTGATCCTCTTGCCTCAGCCTCCCAAAGTGCTGGGATTACAGGTGTGAGCCACCACACCTAGCCTCCTTTGTCTGTTGAAACACCAGAAAAATCATTAGTCCTGTTTCATCTTTAGAAAAAAACAGCGTGAAAGAAATAGTTCTGCCTATGCCCTAGATGTATGAAGATTGCACGTGGAACAATTTGATGGAATGTATTTTACAGTGGAATCTGCCTCTGCATTCCTACCAGAGTGAGTCTTCTTGGAGAATCATCAGGAGAGAAGAGCGTCTTCAGTGCTTCCTGCTGGCACTCCAAGCCTGTACAGCTGAAACAAGTGTTACCCTTGCAGCTGGGTCCCAGGAAAGAGGAAATTCAAACTATAAAATGTCAATACTCTGCAAGTTGCACAGGGTCAGCACAAATACTACAATGGTGCATCATTGATCTAGTATTTGTTAGTTAAGTGTTCCACAGTAGTTAATTATTTTAGAAAATTAAAATTTAGTTTAATAACAAAACAAGTAATTAGCACTGGGAGGGAATTAACTTCAAAAGGGCTCCAGAGAACCTTTTAGTGATGGTGCAAATGTTACATCTTGACTCTGGCGGCTGCATGTCTATATACATTTGCCAAAAGTCATGCAGCTGAATACTTTGAAAGGGTAAATGTTATTATATGTAAATTATACCTCAATAAACCTAACTTTTTTTTTTTTTTTTTTTTTTGAGACGGAGTCTCGCTCTGTTGCCCAGGCTGGAGTGTAGTGGCGCCATCCCAGCTCACTGCAAGCTCCGCCTCCCGGGTTCATGCCATTCTCCTGCCTCAGCCTCCCGAGTAGCTGGGACTACAGGCGCCCTCCACCATGCCCGGCTAATTTTTTGTATTTTTAGTAGAGACAGGGTTTCACCGTGTTAGCCAGGATGGTCTCGATCTCCTGACCTTGTGATCTGCCCACCTCGGCCTCTCAAAGTGCTGGGATTACAGGCGTGAGCCCCCGTGCCCAGCCAAACCTGACTTTTAAAAAAGGAAAAAAGTAATTATGACATTGTCAGAACAGTGAAGAGACAATCCATGAAAAAAAAATTTTCAAGTCATATATTTGATAAGGATCTAGTATCCAGAATATATAAAGTACTCTTACAACTCAACAACAAAAATACGAACAATTTTAAAATGCACAAAAATTAATCCTTCTTCAATAAGTTAAACATAGAATTGTCATATGACTCAGCAATTACACTCTTAGGTATACAGCCAAAATGGTTGAAAACAGGTATTCAAACAAAAACTTGTATGTGAATGTTCGTATCAACAGTATTCACAATAGCCAAAAGGTGCAAACAACCCAAATGTCCATCAACTGATGACCATAAATGGTGATATGTGCATACAATGGAATAGTGATCAGCCATAAAAAGGAATGAACCACTGACACAGGCTATAACTAAGTGGAACAAGCCAGACACAAAATGTCACGTGTTGTTCAATTTTATTTATATGAAATATTCAGAATGGATAAATCCATAGAGACAGGATGTACATTAGTAGTTTCCACCTGGAAGGAGGAGGAATGAGGGGTAATTTTTTATTGGTCTGGAGTTTCCTTTGGGGGTAATGAATATGTGAAACCAGAAAGAGCAGTGTTTGCCCAACATTGCGCATGTACTAAATGTCACTGAATTGTTCACTTTAAAATGGTTATTTTTTGTTGTGTGAATTTCACTTTAATAATAACTGTTTAAGGGAAAAATTAATTCATTGATAGAGGTATTTCTAAAATGTATTGTGCTGCCCCCAGCGATACATTAAGGACCGTGCATTGATGCATTGGGAATCTCTTTTGGAGCCCAGCTCCAAAAGGGTATGAGCTGCCAGATCAGGTCATCAATAGCTATGTTTGCCTGAGGACCCATAAAGCCTCTTGGGAGAAATAGTAAGAGGAACATTGAAGACTCACAGACCCTTGGGACCAGATTCCCCAACTTCTTACCCTGTCTGTGAAACTCACAAGACAAGCCACTTCCCCTGAGCTTGGAAAGTTCTATGTTCCTCAGCACTGACCATGCATCTAGGTTGTGATTTAAATTGCAACTGTTGTGGCCCTAGGTGGCACCCTTTAAATGCCCTCTGAGCCAGGCCCTGGGAATTTGTTGTCAGTAACTTGGTAAAAAGAAGTAAAAAAAAAAAAAGACTTTAAAACTCCATCTACTGTGAGGCAAATGATGAAGCTCTGTGAGCACTACGAAGTCAGATTGTCCAAGGCAGACTGAGACAAATGTTTTGACTGTTAGGAAGAAAACCAATCCTCACTGCTGGACATGGTACACCCAGAGAAATGGGGAGAACAGACACAGACAAAAGATGGACGACACGGGTCCCTCTTCACTATTTGAGGCAATGAGGACACATGCATCTCAGAACCAAGCCACCAAAGGCTTCGCAAAGTGGGAAGACACCAGGGGCCACTAAATGACCAGGGTGTGACTGGCATCCAACAGGAAAGCAGGAGGACCTGGGGAGAGTGGACTTCGGGCCCAGGACCCAGTGAGCATCCCCAGTGATGGTCATTGCCTTCTTTGCCCTTGACCTTGGCTTCCCCAAGGTATCACTCATGGCAGGCTTCCCCCAAAAAGTGTCAGTTGCTATCAACCTGGAAGGAGAATGCCTGGTTTTGTACCTCGGAGGTCCACTTGACTGTGAATGTTGAACTAGGATGAAGGCTCAGAAAAATGAAAATTCAAGTTAGAGGTAGCCCAGGGCTAGAAGGGAACACTCATCCTTTGACAGAATAAATCAAGATTCAGAAGGATTTTTACCATTGAAAGATGAACTGAGGCCGGGCACAGTGGTTCATACCTGTAATCCCAGCACTTTGGGAGGCGGAGGTCGGTGGGTCAGCTGAGGTCAGGAGTTTGAGGCCAGCCTGACCAACATGGTGAAACCCCATCTCTACTAAAAACGCAAAAATTAGCCAGGTGTGGTCGTGTGCCCCTGTAATCCCAACTACTCGAGAGGGTGAGGTGGGAGAATCACTTGAACCTGGGAGGCGGAGGCTGCAGTGAGCCGAGATCATGCCACTGCACTCCAGCCTGGGTGATCGAGCAAGACCCCAACTCAAAAAAAAAAAAAAAAAAAAAAAAAAGAAAATGAAAGATGAAAGATGAACTGAAATAAGGAAGAAATTTAACAGGCATGAACATAAAACCCTGGATCTCTGTTATTTGTTTTAATACAATTAAAGGATAACAGAAGCTTGATAATGGGTATGAAGCACCCACTATGTGCCAGACATTCCACAGGCATTATCTCAACTCATGTGTATAAACTCAGCTTGCAAAAGTGGCAGTTAGGGAAGTTGGAGCCTGAGGAGGTCAAGTTTTGGCTCAAGGTCACATACTCTGAGGATGAGGAAAAGAGACACTAGACTCCCAGAACTCTAATATACATCCTCTGGTTTTCCATAAGCAATTCTTCGGGGAATAAATCTTAACCTAAGCACAAATTCATATGAAAAACATCCAGGGCTGCACTTGACTGTAGGTTTTACAACACTTTGTAGCTTGGAAGCTATATTAATTAAAATGCAGGTTCCTAAATCTAAGGGACATAACCATCCCACTGGGATGGATCTATTGGATCACTGGCAAGGAACTGAAAGCCTCAGAGTTAATTAATCAGTTTCAGGATCTCTCCAAAAACGCCAAAGAATCTTTACCAATCCAGGAATCTTAACAAAGAACAACCCCTAAGGAAAGCTTAGAAACAAGACGCCCCCTGGTGGTCCTTCTGACCGGGGCGATGCATGGGTTCGGAGCATTCTCCCAACCTATGGAGATGCTCCAAGCAATTCATTTTACCTCATTTTTAAATTCTGTTTTGATCACTGCAATTATTTTTCTCTTAACTCTTATGACCTATATCTTGTATTTTACAGAACATTTATTATGTATTTATTTACAGTTGCATCCCAAGTTTATAAACTGGTAGAATTCACTTGTAAAATCGAAAGTTCAGCTCTCTACCATGAGATGTTGTCTTCTCATTTAAAAAAAAAAAAAAGTCAAGCAATACAGGCACATCTCCCACTCAGTATAGAACTTTCTGAACTTAATTACCGCCGTCAGGATGCCTTTGACAAGAAATGTTTACTTCACAGAAAAGAGGGCAAATGCATTCCGAGCAAGGTTAATCGGTTTTTGTGAGAACCTAAGTTATCTTAGGAGTCTGAGGGTAGTCTTCAGCTTTGAATAAGTGTCTCATTATTTATATTACCCATTTTTTGTCCTGTTTATTCTCCACCTCGTTTATTTTTGTGAAAATTACTTGCAGAGTATTTAGTTCTGATGAGTGATTTTCCGTATTTGTTTTTGAGCATTAATCAGCCACAAGTTCTAAAATAAACACCTAATTTATTTTGACTGTAACAAAGCAAAGAGAAACAAAATTAATTAATCTGCCAATTCGCTATCACGGTGGATATTAAAGTACATATAAATCATCACAATTCTGAAATATTCTACAAGCCAGAGGTTGGCAAGCTTTTCTGTAAAGGGCCAGAGAGAAAATATTTGAGATTCTGGGGCCAGAAGATCCTGCCACAGTCACTAGACTCTGCTGGTACAACACGAAAGCAGCCAGAGCCAATATGTAAATAAGTGGGCATGGCTGTGTTTCAATAAAACTTTATTTACAAAACAAACCAGCGAGCCAGATTTGGCTTGTGGGCCATAGTTTGCTAACCCCTACAATACTGAACAGTAAATCTTCATCAGTGCCTTCCATTTTGGAAAACACCTCTGGAATACACACGCTAAGGATGACTAGTAGTAATATGGAGTTCACAATTCCGTTCTTACTATACTAGTATTTATGTGATATTTTCTGAATTATTAAAGAATATTTATAAAGAAATGTATGAAATCTTTACATTGTGATTGCATCTGAATAAGTCATATCAGTTACATACCTTGTCACATGGTACACAAGTCAACTTTACAAATCAATAGCAAAACTCTACCAGCCCATTTTTAAAAATTACTCTCTGCCTAACCTCCTAACAGACACTAAAATGAATACAAACAGGATTCTCTACTCACAGTAATTCACGCTGTCCCAGGCATACAGTCTGGTTGTTATTTCAAAGTTTTAGACCAGTACATATTTTTTGTGTTTTCTTTCTAAAGTCTGTCTTTTTCTACGTAAAACCTCCTTTAAAAACATACGGATTTTATTAGAAGGATTATAAACTTTCTGGCTGATATACGCTCACATTATTTGCATTTAATTTAATTAGAGTTTTGAAGGAAGTGCTGTAAAATCAAATTCGGTGTTGTTATATCATTTGATATTTGTTTCCTACTTTTGCAGCCCCAGTAATCAAGGGTTTATCTTTGAAAGCAGTTTACATAACCATGTTTTGATGTTTTCAAAACTTGTCTAGAAAATAAGATGCCCTAAAATCATGATTTGTATCTTCAAAGTTTTCCTTTGTTAATTTTTAGGTTAATGGATGTTTAGCTGAATCTTCCTTTATGTGGAAGATTTTGTCTGAAACCGTACTTTGTCCTCATGATAAATTGGAATGTCTTAATTTTGAACTTATGTCCTACTGAGTGACCTAATTTCTTTAGGAATCTCATGGATGGAGCAGGCAAGTAATCTTGAGTACCAAGCAGATTCATTTTTAAATGCAATTATGCATTCATTCTGCCCCAGAAAAGTTTCATCCTAACTAATCTTTGACCTGACAGCTGAGGGTGGCACAGCAACACCACTGCAAGTCTAGAAGACACAGGTGCACAGCACTTTGTTCCTAGGGTTATCTTTCTTCAACAACTAATTGTATTTCACTGGAGGAAATTTTTAAATGAAGTAAATAGGGGAAAATAGTGATTTTCTCCATATACAAATAAAAGTTAATGTTATGAGGCATTTCCACACTTTTCTTTTATGTTAAAATTTTATTCTCTGCATATGTTTGTAACTTATAAAACTGCTTGTGTGCCCCATGTATGTCCTAGAAGAAGGAAAGGGTTCTGGAACCTACTGTATTTTCATCTCTACCTGGCAAGTGTTATTTGAGTTTCTAGAATGAAAATAGGAAAATTGATTAGTCCATTCAGTATTCCAAAGAAAATCTGAAGGAAAGGTTAAAATCTATTAGGAAGTTGGCATTTGTCTTCATGTCTTGTTTATGTCTTGGTGCCCAGAATCAAAAAAGGCTGTGGGTTCTCTGCAGAGACGCGATGATGTTGGCCACAGAGGACACAGTCAGATCAAACCCTGTCAGTCCATTTCCTTTGCTTCTTAGCCCATTCGAGCAAAGATTTTTCATTTTCTTTTGAAATGCCTTGCAGTTATAGAGTAAGACAAAACAAAATATTGCCTGAACAGGAGCATTAATTTTTTTTTTTTTTTTTTTTTTTTTGAAACAGAGTCTCACTCTGTCACCAGGCTGGATCGCAATGGCATGATCTCGGTTCACTGCAACTTCCATCTCCTGGGTTCAAGTGATTCTCCTGCCTCAGCCTCCCAAGTAGCTTGGGAGTAAAGGCACATGCCACCATGCCCAGCTAATTTTTGTATTTTTAGTAGAGACAGGTTTTCACCATGTTGACCAGGATGGTCTCGATCTCTTGACCTGCCCGCCTTGGCCTCCCAAAGTGCTGGGATTACAGGCATGAGCCCAAAAAAAAAAAAATATTTTTTTGAGACAGGGTCTCACTCTGTTGCCCAGGCTAGAGAGGGTGAGTGGCCCAACTGGTTTCATAATTCTAATTACAGAGAAAATCCAAGTATTTCTCATCCTCATAATAAAAAGCATTTCATAAACCTGAATTTTTTTTTTTTTTTTTTTTTTTGAGACAGGGTCTCACTCTGTTGCCCAAGCTGGAATGCAGCAATGTGACCAAGGGTCACTGCAGCCTCGACCTCCTGGGCTCAAGCGATCCTCCTGTCTCACCCTCCCAAATGCTAAGATTAAAGGCATGAGCCACCATACCCAGCCCCAAAACATTTTCATGGGGCACTGAAATAAGGGTAACTAGTTCATTTAAAAAAAAAAAAAAAAGGATGGAGCCCAGTTTGAGTGTACAGCTGCAAATCCACATGTTTGAGCCAGCTGGACAGCTTCTCTGGGCCACATTCTCTGCCAAGAACAGCCCGGAACCCCTGCCAAGGACTCAGCCCTCTTCTCCCTGGGCGGGTGTTAGTTTTGGCTCAGATTCGGTCCCACCTAGACAGTTTCCAGCATTGCAGGTGAAGCAATTAACTGTACATTTTTTAAAATTAAATTTTAAATGATTTTTAACTAGGAAATGTACTCCTGTATGCAATGTTGTCAAATCTTCACTCACCCACACCCCTTCACAATTTTTGCCACATCCCTGCACCATCTGTACCATTATTTGCTTTCTTCTTCCCTTAATGGACTTATTTATTTTATCTGAATAGGTTTATTTTAAAAGGGAACTTTATGAAACTACCATGAATGGAAAAAAATGGTATCACTAGCCTGGAACAGAAAGTCACCCTCTGAAATGACAAAGGAGCCAGCAAGTGCCTGGGCCATCAAGCTGCCCATTCAGCCATGCTGAATCTTGCCTGCTCGCCTCATCTCCCGCCTCGCGCCAGATCACACTGCCTAATATTTTACTTAGATGTCTTCTTCAGTTCCCCATTGGAGCCAAAAGTCTTCTTCCTCTGCCCTTGCTGAGCTGGGGGTCCCTGGGCCCTGTCCCTCAGCTCCTCTTGGAGTCTTCTCCAGCCTTCAGCTCTCAAAAGTCTTCAGCTTCTCTGCTAACTCATCCTGGCCTGAAGCAATTCTTGCCTGGATCCTCTTCCCACTCAAGACATCCCTCTAAGCACATTCATGCCTGCCACCCCAAGCCTCTTGGGAAAAACACCTTGCCTCCATAGCTCAGCCACATCCTACCCATGTAGCTGAAGGTGTTCCTTGGAAGGCCCCCAGTTCCTAGATACCAAGTGCTTCTGGACCTTCCTTCCCGTCCAGCCCAAACTTCCTATGAGCCAGCTTTTCTTGAAGCATCCTGGTAGTTGATTGAACATTTAGGGATTTAGGAAGTCCCTCCGTGCTCTTTCTCCTGCCGCTCTGCTGTCCCCTCTTCCCCTGGATGGAGGGCGTTCCCAAGAACACACCTCTGGTCTTTATCACTTTCCTCTTTCTCCATGCTCTTGGCAAGAAGATGCAGTCGCCAGGTTTCACTACATATGACCCCAGGCAAGTAACATTGAACTGCCTCGGGCCTCGGTTTTCACATCTGTAGAGTATGGTGATGGTAGCCCCTAGATCAATGAGATGTGAATCACCTAGTGCAGGGAAAGTGCTCAGCGTTCTGCCCAGAATTCAGTGGATGCTCAATAGATGTTAGCCCTTATCCACGTGCCATGATGTAATAATACCCAAATTCACGTGGACAACCCACAACCCTGGGAGAGGCTGTAATGTGCACACACAAGTTCGCCCTGATCCCTCCTCCTAAGGCCAGTATTCAATACATATGTACCAAATGCCTGTGTGGCACTGCTATTCTCGGCACTGGACAGCCCGCTTATGGCCTGAGGGTAGGGCCGGTGATGCTCAGTCCACCAGGCTCCAAGCATGTGGTCGGGAATGTGGTAGACACTCCTCAAATACTTTTCGGATGAATGAATGTCAGCCTCTGCTAATAAGAAAGAAAATTAGATGAGATCAGAAGGGAACCTTCATGATAACAATTAGTAACATCTAGACAAGCAATTGTATCTAAGAGAGAACCTGAAAGAATTCAAGTAACTATAGAAGCAGGAAAACTGACATTTGAAATGCAGTGAAAGCTCATTCTTTCATAGAATAATTCAATCTTTTTTTTAAGTCATGCAATTCATAGTCACATGATTCCCTGTTTTGAAATTTTTCATTTTTACCAAGTTTTCTTAAAGCATGAAAATACAGATATTTTCATTTGGGTAGCTTTCTTTTAACAGCACCTTGAAATAGTAGTAAAAAATAGTAAACAAATATCAGATTTTATTTCATTATAGTAAAATTGATCACATTTTGATATACTTTATGAATAAAAGAATGAGCTTTTATTAAGGATTTTAAGCAAATTACGTTTTGTTAAAGGATTACTTATATGCAGTAGGTTGGCTTATTTTCTTGACATGCTATTTCTTTTAAGTATATATTTTTTAGTGCATTTCAAAGTCATGTAACTTAGTTATGTTACTATCATTACCTCAATATTATCTCAGCTAAGAGGTTGAAGCCTTTGGATAGCACAGTGGGGCCAGTTTAGGGTGCCTGACTTGCTTGTTCAGCATGGTATATCCTGCTTTCCACTGTGTGATTGTGTTTCACAGGACATCATTTGCCTGATAATGCAGATGAGCTCATGGAAAAGCTATCCATGTTATTACCGGATTCTATGGAGGCATGTTATGAGTCAACAGACATAATCCCGATTTTACATTCCTATTTTTATTATACCACCTATACAATTTTTTTCTTAATACAAAGTATTACATGCTCATTATGAGATATTTGGAAGTACAGGTAAGAAAAGAATTAAGTCAACCATAATCCTACCACATAATCCCCCTACCCAAGGATCACCACTAGGGGCTTTCTTGTGTAAAGCCTTTCTGTCCATTTATATATTCTTTATATGTTATAAAATACATATTCATATGTGTTTACATTTTTATATATAGTGTTTATTTATAAAATTATTTTAGCAAGTTCAATAATTAATTCCTATATCCGCTTTTATTTCCCTACTTTTACACTTCTCCCCCCAAATATGTGGTGAACATCTTCCCTTACCACAAAATATTCTTCTGCATCATTTTATTATCTTGAGGGAAAAAGTAACGTAACATTAACCATTAACCATTTCTTAACAATTCAGTGTCACTTAGTACATTCACAGTGTTGTACAACCACCCCCTCTACCTAGGTCCAAAACATTTTCATCACCCCAGAAGGAAAACCTATATCCATTAAGCAGTCACTCTCCACCTCACTCCTCCTTCCAGCCCCCCTGACAACCATTAGTCTTTCTGTCTCTATGGATTTGCCTTATTCTGGATGTTTCATGTAAATTGAATCACACAATATGTTACCTTTTGTGTCTAGCGTCTTTCACTTAGCATTTCAAGGCTTATATGCACATTGTAGCAAATATCAGAACTTCCTTCCTTTTTAGCAGAATAACATTCCACTGCATGTCTACAGCACCGTTTGTTTATCCATTCCTCTGCTGATTGACACTTGGGTCGTTTCCACCTTTTGGCTATTGTGAATAGAGCTACTATAAACATGCGTGTACCTGTATTTGTTTCAGTTGCTGTTTTCAATTCTTTGGGTATTCAGGTAGGAGTGGAATTGTTGGGTTGTAGGATAATTCTATGTTTAATTTTTGAAGAACTGTCAAACTGTTTTCCACAATTGCTGAACCATTTTGTATTCTTACTGGCAATGCATGAAGATTCTACTTTTCCAGTCCTCACCAACACTTCTTTTCCAGTTTTTGATGATGGCCAACGCAGTGTGTATGAAATGGTATCTCATCGTGGTTTGGATTTACATTTTCCTTCCTGCCTCATTTTTAATGCCATGGTGTGGACATATGATTTTTTTTACCTAATGCCCTGAGGGTGGACATTGAAATTAGTAATTTTCTGTTTTGCTAAGCAGTGCTGTGGTGGATATGCTCATAGCACAATCTTTACACAAATTTATTGTATCTTTAATATATGTCCAGAAAATTAGATTTCTTGGAGAAAAATACAAAGCTAAGGCTTCGGACATGTATTGACAAATTGCCTTTAAGAAATATTGATCCAGGCCGGGCGCAGTGACTCACGCCTGTAATCCTAGCACTTTGGGAGGCCGAGGCAGGTGGATCACCTGAGGTCAGGAGTTCGAGACCAGCCTGGCCAACATGGCAAAACTTGTCTCTACTAAAAATACAAAAATTAGCCAGGCGTGGTGGCGAGCACCTGGAGTCCCAGTTACTCGGGAGGCTGAGGCAGGAGAATCGCTTGAACCTGGGAGGCAGAGGTTGCAGTGAGCCGAGATCGTGCCACTGCACTCCAGCCTAGGTGACAGAGTGAGACTCCATCTCAAAAAAAAAAAAAAAAAAAAAAAAAAGATGATGATAGTGTATGTAGTTGTCATTACCAAGGCAAGAGAGACCCCCCTCTTTGGTGGCGGTCCACTTTGTGGAACCTAAGTAAAATTGTGGAGTTGACGACATGTGTCACTGCTTACCAAAGAAGTGCCATATTCTACACCTTGAAAGTCCAATGTGTAATTAGTAATTGAAGAATAAATATCCTATGGGCAAGATGAATAACATTTTTGAAGTATTTTTTGTTATTCCTAGTACATCAAAATTGCACAGCAGGTATTTGTATGTACCCACTTCCAAAAAAACTTAATATATAACTTACAGTAATAGGCTTTTATTTTTTCAGAGCATGATGTTTAAAAATTGGTATAGCATTAGTAATGTAAGGCTCTATTTTTAAAATCAAGAGTTATTGTAGCTTAAGGAGTATGAAAAGGTTTATAGTCAACTAGATTATTTGGGGAGCATTGAAATAACTAATTCATGAAAATTAGGAGGAAGTGGAAGGTTTGTGGAGGGTGAATTTTTAGCCTAGACGCGTGGTACCGATGATCATTATGGTCATCATGAACAAATCATTTCTGACCTAGGAAGAGCACTTTTATTCCATGTGGGAAAACAGCATGATTTGTCATTCATATTCTTAGGCTAGTAGCATGCTTTGGGCGCATACCTACTTGTTAGTGTCATATCCGGTCTTTATCTCCGAATGGGAGGCAGGTGGAGACACCCTGTAGCGCTAGATGAGAGAATATGTATCATGTCGTTCTTCCCTTTCAACCTCTGGGACCCGATTACTCACTCTCTCATTTTCTGGTTTCTATTCTGAGAATTTCCGCTTTCTTAGTATTGACATGAAAACTGTTTATACTTTACATTTGATCTTATTAAATGTTTGTGTTATTAACACAGACTTTGTCACTTAGATTATATAGTTAGTTACTGAACCTGTTTCTACTCATGAAAACCGTTTCAATGTTAAGGGAAATTTGTTCAGAAAGGTTGATTTGTTTTTGTGAAAAGCAACTTTTTGTGCAAACTGCTTTAAAAACTCATAGTTAATGAAAATAAAAATTTTTCCGTAGCCTAGTAGCCACTGCTATTCTTTCTCCTCTTCCTCCCATCCCCTTTTCTCCTTCTTCCTCTTCCCCTTCCTCTTCTTCTCCTTCCCTCCCTCTTCCTCCTTGGCCTCCTACTCCCCATCTTCCTCCCCCTTCTTCACTTTCTCTTTCTTCTTCTCCTTGCCCTCCTTTTTCTCCTTTTCCTTCTTCCCCCTTCTCTTTTTCCTTTTCTCCTCCTCCTTCTCCTCCTTTTTCTTCTCCTTCTTTTTCATCCTCCTTCTCCTTTTCTCCGTCTCTTCCTCCTCCTCCTCTTTGTCCTCCTTCTCTTTTCTCCTTCCTCCTCCTCTCCCTCTCCGACCTGATAATACCATCATAGCTTGGGGAAACTGTCTAGTATGCAGTTCCACCCTGAGATAGGGTGCAGATAAATCACCTCCCCATTTCCTGGCAGCCAGGATATGTGTGCATATATACGCTCAGCTGATTGCATGCTCCCCTGTTCTTGGTTCTGAAATGTTGGGATGTGCCCCCAAGAAATGGAAGCACCTGAGGGCTATTCAACATGGTGACATAAAGGTTAGGAGCCCAGGGGCAGCAATGGCAGGTGCACAAACAGGTGGCTGCCAGTGGGGGAGACCCCTGGACCCTTGATGCTCTTGGCTTCTGTTCTTGCAGTGCTTGCTTACTTTCCGAGGCAATTTTCCAGGCCTTTCCATTGGTTCTGTCAACTGTTGGTAGCCTTCCAATAAATTCGTATCCTCTTAAGTTAATCAGAATCCATTTCTGTTGCTGGTAATCAGAACCCCTGATTGATATAGTGTATATCCTGGCTTACACTTGAAACACAAATCTTGGGTTTGGCACTGATTATATCTATTAATAGAGAATACGTTTGAAATTCAAATTCCATAACTATGTATTGAGGAATTGTTGTTTAAGGCATTTTTCTGAGGAATAGAGCAAGGATAAAGATGTAAATTTTTTCTTCTATGTATTCAAAATCTAGTGACAGCACATATACATTTAATCACACTGTAAGGCAGATTACACGAAGTCCTACAAATGAGGCCAAGAACTATCAAACCTGTAACAAAGGAAAAAAGCTGTTCGCACTTGGCTGACCCAGAAAGGCTCTGTGCGCAAGACAAGGCTTGAGTCAGCCAATCACTCTAGGCTTATCAGAAAATATCACCTCATTTTCTTGTCTAGGACAGTGATGTGCTGAGAGCTCACGGAGAGTGCAAAAAAGAAATGCTTTCTGGTAATGATAAATCAGGCCTGGCATGGTGGCTCATCCCAGCACTTTGGGAGGCCGAGGTGGGAGGATTGAGGCCAAGAGTTCAAGACCAGCCTGGGCAACACAGAAAGTCTCCCCTGCCCCCATCTCTACAAAAAAAATTAAAAATTAGCTGGGCATAGTGGTGCATGCCTTTAGGCTTAGCTGCTCGGGAGGCTGAGGCAGGAGGATCACTTGAGCCCAAGGAGTTGGAGGCTACAGTGAGCCATGATCACACCACCACACTCCAGTGTGGGTGAAAGAGCCAGACACTGTCTCAAAAAAAGCAAAACAAAACAACAACAAAACAAACAAACAAAACCCTAGTAAATCAGGGCACTCGAGCTAATACTACCAATCTTACTTGGAAGTTCCTAGAAACAGGATGATAACTGCCATGTGGTGGGTGCCACTGTCTGGCATCACTGCTTTTTTTCAGAAGCACCCCAGCTCCCAGTTCTGTGCCCTTCCTGAGCTGAGAGCAGAGGTGCCAAGGCTTGCGCCAGGCTCCCAGTGTCACTGTGTGAAGAATGAAACCTTCTTTTCACTAGAAGATAAAGTGAAGTTATGAAAATGTCAGTGGTTTCACTTAAAAATATTTAGTTGCTGGGCACAGTGGGGCTTGTGCCTGTAGTCCCAGCTACTTGGGAGACTGAGGCAGGAGGATCGTTTGAGCTCAGGAGGTCAAGGTTGCAGTGAGCTGTGATCGCATCACGGCACTCCAGCCTAGGTAACAGAGTGAGACCCCATCTCTGAAAATAAAAATAAAAATATTTAATTGATTTGAATGTAGAAGATCTTTGGCAAGATGGGTTTAAGGTTGAGTGGACCATTCTTGTGCCATTAACTCCTTTTTAATAGCATTGACATTATTTCCAAAGTTCTCAGAATCCTCAAAAATCTAAGTACTCTCTTATCATGATGTGCTGGCTCCAAAAAAATTACAGACATAAATGAAAGACTCAGAAAAATAGAGCATGAGATCTCAAGTTTATGACTGCCCTGTACTCCCAGACGTGTACCTCTCACTTCAACAGATCATGATATATTTGAGCATGGTAAAAATGAAGCCATTTCACAACTCAAGTTTCCTATGACAAAGGATAGAAATGTTTTTGAAAGAATTTTCAAATTGTTATCATATGTTACATAGACCAAGAGAGGGTATTTGAGGTACTATATTTTAAAACTTGATATTCTGTATTTAAAATTTATTTGCTTGGAAAACCTTTTATTTCTTTTGTATGAGTTACAAAAATGCAAAATTTAAATGTTTGATTTAAAGAAATGCCCTCCCAAAGGAGAGCATGAGTGTGCAGATCCACACACAGAGGAGACACAGAAGAGGGAAAAAAAAAAAGGCAGAACCATAGACAGCAGGCACCTGGGAGTCACAGAGACCCAGGTCCCCACCCAGGTGTCTCCTCTCAGTGTGAGCCTCCCACTTTCGGGATGTCACCGCTGGGACTCACCAGGTTACAGGACCTATGAACTGGCAGATGGAGGGGCCCAGGGGAAACCAACTCAGACTAACCCCAGACCCTGTGGGCTTCACTCCTCACATACTCACAGTGGTTCTGGAGTTTGCATCCATCATGTGCCCTCATTTTGGGTTTCATGGGTAAAGGGACAAATCAAGACTGCATGTTGCCCCTGTGACATTTTACATGGTGAAACTGAGAAAAAAAAAATCAGCCACATAATTAGGGAAAAAGGGGAAGAATATTCATCCTCTTTCCCGTCCAACTTGGTCCTCTGCCACTCCCTTGCTCAGTATTGGCACTGCCAATGGCACAAGCCAGGACTCTGCATCACCCTGGATGTTTCCTTCATCCCCAGGGCAGCTTTGTACAGGTGTTCAGGGTGTGCACTGCACCACATCTAAAGGGATGCCACATACTGTAGACTGATTTACATGAGAACACACAGGCGGCACAGAGACTGACCTCCCAGACAAGTCCTGGTACACTTGGGAGCGGCCCCTCCTGGGTAAGCTCACACCTGCACACACACAGCTGTGCACATGCTAAAGAACATACACATGCACATACTGAACCCCACAGGGGCTGCTCTCACCCCTGCTGTGCTCCAGTCCCCACATCTTCCCCAGACTCTGAACCTGACTTGCCTCTCTTCCTTGGGGAAAGGGGAGACGGGGGTTGGGGTATGAGGCTAAGAAGTGTGAATGCTGCTCTTCCTTCCTCCCTCTACCAACATCTGCCACCCCCACCCCCACCCATTCAAATCTCAGGGAGTCCAGCATCCCCATTTCCTTTCCTGAAAACTGTTCTTCTTGCTCACCAGGAGGGTGGATTCTTTCCATCCTTCAGACCCCAGGTTAGGTGTCCCCTCCTTGGGTAGCTGAATAACCTGTCCTAAGTAGGAAGCACCCTCCCTCCATCCCTGTTCCCACCTGGCCTCCTGTCTCTGCCATGCTTCTATCTCTCATGACCTATCATGCTTTATGATTAATAAAGAGTTTGCTTCTTAAGAATCTTTCTCTCCTACCAGAGGGTAAACTTCATGAAGTCAAGCACCACTTCACTTTGCACACAGCAAAACTCAGGAAATACGAATTGAAAGAACAGATCATTTTTTGCATGAGAACCCTAGAAAACCAAAGAATCATCTCATAGGAGATTCTTACTACTTCCTTAGAACTTTGAAATCCCTGCAGAGAAGTTTTCTTTTGGGGGAAAAAAAAATAAATGGGCACCCTCTTCCCATAGAAAAGGTGTTTGTGATGACAGCAACACCGAATAATACAGATACAGGGCTTGAATAAAAGCCAGCCCACTCACCTTCCTTGCTTAAATCCATTAGTGTCTCTCTTATAAATGAAGACAGAATGCAAAGTGCACTCAGTCTGTGTCTGAAGTTTTCCCCTTTGAAGTCTTGCTGCTAAAATGTCCATCTTCCGTATTGGAATAGGAAACTGAAACGGAAGGGATCTGACTTTTCATAAAGGTGTTATAAGTTAGTGGGTAGAACATTGCTGTGAGAGGACAAGTATGAATCAGTCTTAATTATTTAGGTTTCTATTTTTCTCTTCAATCCTGGCTGAAAAGACACCAAAGTGAAGGACGCATTGTATGATCTCTTCAGACTCTGTAGGTGCAAAAGGAGATGAAACAAATAAAGCCATCTGGCTTTTTTCATTTCCAGACATCCACATTTCTCACATAGCGTTTTTAAGAAAACCGGTATTCTTAAACTATCCAAAATGTCTTGCATGTACTTGGAGAAGAAATGAAGCCATTTTCGAAATTACAGGTGAATAAAGAGCCCTACTTTTTCATCAGAGCTTGACAATGGAGCCTGAATTATAAAAGATTTTAAAATGTATCCAGAGCATTCTGTTAAAGTTATGAAAGTGGTTCCTATAGAACTCGCAGACGGGGTTAGGTAATTGAGTGTATTATCTTGTGATAGCATTGCTTGTTTAAATGATTGATAGCTTGGTCACTAGTAATTTGTTATGGTCAGAATAACTCTGTGCAATGCATAGATTGGATCAATTTGTGTGATAATGGAAACTCTATTTGAAACTCCAGCGTCAGTGTTATGAGTCAGCCAGGTTGGATACTTTATTTCAACAAGTGCTATGAGTCATTTGAAATTATGTATCATTCATAAGCAGAAAACTTTTTAAATTCTGTGGTATCCCACCTACCTGTGACATTTTGATTCTCTATAAAGTGGAAAAAAACAGTATACATTGTAATTTGGTGTCTATTTTTCAGGTAATTGACTTAATAAGTTGAAATGAAATCGTGCGCCACCCGGTTTGCATAAGAGATGTAGAATTAGGCAGTAACTTTCTCAGAGTAGCATCAAAGTTCAACATGGTAATTCTGAAAGCTGTTTTCCCCCTACTTGGTGCCGAAAAGCTGGAAGGATACCTGGCAAGTTTTTCTATCTCAGAAGCACTACTCAGTTGATCAGAATAAAGCATATACAATAAATGTATACGGAATTTTAAGCATAAGAGTTCATATATAGAGGACTCACATAAGATGCATATGGTGTGTCTGTGTCAGTGATGCGATGAGCATTTTGTGTATCTTTCATCTGAATACATTTCAAGCTTCCTAACACAATATGCTAGTGCACTGCTTCACTGAAACTGGCCTGATTTTGATTCTCATAAGAATTCGTAGGATCAAATAATGAAGCCAAAGTAAATAACAATAGATACAAATAACTCCTTGGCAAAGTGCATGAGGAAAAGAATTCCACTTTTTCAGTAGTGTTTCTGAACTGGTCTTAGCTGTCCTTTATTTATTTCTGGGAGATAGAAAGAACCATGCATTGCTTTCATGTAATCTGTATTACTGGCGACTTGTTTTTATCTGGTGTTTGTTCCTTTCATCACTGTCATCTCTAGCTGGTGAGATCCTTCCCATTCCTCTTAGTGGCCATAGCTTTAGAGATTACTTATGGGGTCCTCCTCTGTGCCGGTTTGCAACCCATGCTTCCTCCCCAACCTAAGAATCAATCATATTTCCTAAGCTCATCTTTCCCTGCAGTTACCTCTCCCAGCCACCCATCTTCCCAAAACAGAGATTTATGAACCCCTAATGGCAATTCCATGTACTTGACAGCTTGCTGTGGAATTCCACGTATGCCCTGTTTTCTCTTAAAGGTAGCAACATGAAACAATGTAGAAGATCAGGCCCTGTGTGACCAAATAATCAGGAAGTCCTAAAAGTCTAAAAAACATCCTGTTTGGAAGATGCTACTAAGTGAAATGAGAGGGAAATGCATGATTCTTCATTCAGTCAGGAAGCATTTATGAAGCATCGCTCTGTGCCAGGACTGAGGCGAGGCTTGACTGTCCAAGGACAAAACTTGAGATCTTGTGTCATTAGGGGAGAAGAATGGGGCTTGGGGCCAACGGATCTTCAAGTTATTCGCATGTGACCTTGGCAACATTTTTGTTTAAGGTCTCTGAACTTGAACAGTGGCCACAGTAGTGACAATAACTGAAAGTTAAAGCTTGACAACTGATTAGAAAAAGGTGGGTGAAAATGGGGAGGAACTGCTGCGGGGGCTGAGGTTTCCAGTCTGGGCAACTAGTGGCAAAATATATTTTGAAGGAAGAACAATAAGATTTATACCTGGGTAACTAGCTAGGGTAGAGTAAAAGGTAACTTTGAAGTTGCACATCTCAATAATGAGTGCTCTGCATTCCCCAACCCAGGCTGACTCGCTGCCATTTCCTCAGCGCTGTCCTGTAGGATCCTGCAATCATGCACGCCACAGCTTGCTAGCTGCCTTCAGTTTACTCTGAAACTCCCCACCCAGCAATTCTTGGCTGATTAGTGGCCCCTCTTGCTGCCAGTTCATGGGAGCAAGTTTTTTTCCTTCTTAGATAGTAGAGGGGGAGATTGTCTAGAAGAGTCCCACTGAAGACTTTACAGGGGAATCCAAGGGCATGTCAACATTTAAGCAGTGGACAGAGGGAGAGAAAATTGTGAAGAAGATATGGAGAAGCTCAAATATGGTTCTTGAGTCTCTGGATCCCAAGGATAAAGCCAAAGAGAAGGCCCTAGATTGGGGACTATATTCGTTCCCTAGGACTGCAGTGCTAAAGCACTAAAAGAAAGGGGGCAGGGATCCCCAAATAACTGAGATGGATTCTCCCCTAGTTCTGGAGGCTAGAAGTCGAGGTGTTGGCAAGGCCATGCTCCCTCTGAAACCTTCAAGGGAGAATCTTCCCTTGCCTCTTCTGGCTCCCAGCACTGCCAGGAATCCTCAGCCTTCTTTGGCTGGCAGATGCATCCCTCCAGCCTCTGCCTCCGTTGTCATGGCCATCTTCTCCCGGTATCTCCATCTTTACAGGGTGTTTCCTCTCCTGGTAAGGATTCCAGTCATATTGCACGAGAACCCACCCTATTGACTTTATCTTAGCTTGATTATACTTGCAAAGACCCTATTTCCAAATAAGGTCACGTTCCTAGGTACAGGCTGTTAGAACTTCAACATGTCTTTTGGGATGCACAATTCAGCCATAGCAGATACCTTGGGGCAAAATGTACTGTTTAGGATCCGGAGGCTGGGGAGGGTCAGAGTAACGTTGCAGGTGTAGCCAGGACAGGCTGGAAAGAGAGGAAGGCATTGGCCTGTGCACAAAATTTAAAGGGGTGCCAAAAACCTCAGTAATCAAGGTAAATAATATTTTAATGAAATGTGTGGTTTTGCTTGTTTGTTTGTTTTCTGAGACAGAGTCTTGCTCTGTCACCCAGGCTGGAGTGCAGTGGCACGATCTGGGCTCACTGCAACCTCCGCCTCCTAGGTTCAAGCAATTCTTCTGCCTCAGCCTCCCAAATAGCTGAGATTACAGGCGGATGCCACCACACCCAGCTAAGTTTTGTATTTTTAGCAGAGACGAGGGTTCACCATGTTGGCCAGGCTGGTCTTGAACTCCTGACCTCGTGATCCACCCGCCTCGGCTTCCCAAAGTGCTGGGATTACAGGCGTGAGCCACCTCGCCCGGTCGACATATGCTCTGTGCTGTTATCATGCAGCTGAGGCTGGTAAGATAAAGGCCAGAATTGCCAGTGACCACTTTTGTCATGATGTGGAGAGCTCAGATTGAGAATAAAACCACAGAGATTCCATTAAATAAACTCCATGGAATAATAGAAATAATGCAAAAGAGTTATGTATTGATAATTACAAAGGAAGCAGCAGAAACAATGCCATTGCAATTCAACTACATTTAATGATGCCATGAATCTCAAAGAATTGTTGGCCATTCTAGGAATCTCCTAGGCTCTGCATGGAGAAACACGTTCCATTCTTTTAGGAAGAGAGAATGAAGAAGAAAACTGATAAAGCTGAGAAGAGCTTGGGGAAAGCTAGCCAGTTAAAAGGAATAGCCCGCTTGTTGGCACAGCAAGGGCAAATCAGAGGGGGACTGGTTTGCTACTCAGCTTTCCTTAGCCATTGGACTAGAAAGGAGCAAAATCCAATTCAAACTGGGTTTTGAATTTAAACAGAAAAGGGGAGTGAAGCTCCCAACACAAAAACCCAGCAGAACTTTCTTTCAGGCATGAGTAGATCCAGGGACTCAAACATGACTTCAGAACTTAGTTTCTTTTTGCCTCTTGCTTCTGCTTTCATCTCTGTGGTTTCATTGTCAATCTGAGCTTTCCACATCATGGCAAACAGGGCCTCTGGCAATTCTGGCCTTTATCCTACCAGCCTCAGCTGCGTGGGATCAGCAGAGAGCGTATTTCACCCACTAGCAACAAGAAAAGTCAATAATACCGATCCTGTCTTTATTTAAAATGGTGGTATTTTGTTTATCATGAGATTTTTGGCATTTATTTTTATTTTAAAACGTATGTTGCATTAAAATATTATTTACCTTGATTATTGAAGGGTTTGGTACCCCTTTAAATTTTGTGCACAGGCCAAAATTTATTGCAGGAAGGTGATCAGTGTTTACAAGATATTTTTGGTAATAAATGAATTCTGAGTCCAAAACCCTGGTAAGTAACCTTTGGAGATAAAACCTCTTTATGTTTGGGGACTTCCAACATTCCAGCCCCCTCATTTATTTCTGTTTTGCCGGGATTCTCACTATCATTAATTCGATTCGTTAGCCATTGAGCCCGATTTCTGTGTGCAGTCCACTGCCAGGAACTAGTGACCAAAAAAGTAACAAAACACAGCTCCTGCCCTCAGGAAGCTCACTGCTTAGTGAGGAACATCACAGTCACCATTCCCAGTCCAGTGGGTTCTGAGTCTGGTGTGCATCACACAACATCCTTCCTCTCCCCTCTTTGTGTCTCTCCAGGTCATACCCCTCCTTCAGGCTGCAGCTGAATCTCGTCCATCTCCTCCCTGTGGTTTCATGACAGTTGCAAGCATTTTTGTCTGTTTGGAATATCAACTGTACATACAAGTCTTTCCATCCGTTTAGTCTTTGACTATATAATTTTCTAATCTTTGCAAGCAGGCTAAAAATGAATCCCATAAATTCCCTGAGGTCAAAGTTTATGTCTCAGTATAAGTTTGTTCCCATTGCACCAGAATTAGAACTGGGCATCTCAGAGTTTCCCAGTAAATCTTTTGTTTGATTGGGAATTGGAGGTTTTTTGTTTTTGTTTTTGTTTTTGTTTTTGTTTTTTTGCAACAGATGTGTTCTAGAACAATATAGAACCACCAAACATTTATAAAATGAATCATTTACAAAAGAATCCCAAAGCCCTGTTATTAAGGTGAATAAGGAACCCCTTGTTTGTCTTTTTATGCATATTTAGGTATTCATATTGCATTACACTAACAACTTACACCTGTATTGGAATGATTTTTAGAAATGATTTTGGCATTTTTTAAACTGTAAATAACTAATTGTAAAAGGCAGATCAGGAGAATTTATTGTTGATTCTAAATGATCTTTTGCTTCCATCCAATATTTTAACTGAGTCCTCATTTAAAAGCATGTTTGGTTCCTTAGCAGGTTCTAAAAGGAACCAAAACATTTCATTTCCTCCTTTTATTGTTTGGAATATTAAAATGAAACACTGAAACCTTCCCTAAATTCTGGGATCCTACTGGGCACTTCCACTGGTGTACGTTCTCAAAAATATTGGTAGAGAGAAAATCACATGCAGCCATCCTTGTTTTATCTTTTAAAAGAAAGATTTTTTTAAACAATATAATTTTTGAATAGGAGGCTATGAGAAGTTGGTTCAGGTGGGAGTTTAACTGACAGTTCTTGATTTGTTATTGAGAAAAATAAAATGCTTGTCACTTGTGGGGAGTTTTGGAGTGCGTAGAGGGAGTCAGCATCCCTGAGAGAGCCTCATCACTGAGAGAATGGCCAAGCCACTCCCAACGGCCTTTCCACAGATGACAACAGGAAGAAACGGAGGTGACATCTGTGGCATTTGTTCACAGCAGACACTTTTAAGAACCCAATGAAGTGAAAAGGGCATTGGCACCTTTCAGTGGATAATGTGTCTGTTTACATCAGGAGCTGGTACATGCTGCTCCAGCTTCCATAACAAAGCACCACAGACTGAGGGGCGTAAACGACAGGAGTTTCTTGTCTCACAGCTATGCAGGCAAGAAGTCCAAGACCAAGGTGTCAGCAGGGTTGGCTCCTTCTGACAGCAGCAAGAGAGAATCTGTTCCAGGCCTCTTTGGAAGCTTCTGGTGTTTTGCTGGCAACATTTAGCATTCTTTGGCTTGTATAATAGAAGCATCAGCTCTATCTCTGCCTCCATCTTCACATGCATGTGTGTGTGTGTGTTTCCAGATTTTCTGATTTTATAAGGATATATATTGGTTTAGGGTTCACCCTAAGGACCTCAACTTAACTTGATCATCTGCAAAGACCCTATTTCCAAATAAGGCCACATTCACAAGTACTGGTGGTTAGGACATCAACATCTTTTTTGGAGACGTAGTTTAATCCATAACAGTGGGCAAACTTCTTCTGTAAATGGCCACATAGTAAATATTTTAGGCTTTGCAGACCAAAGGCCTCTGACAAAGTTAGTCAACTTTGCCATTGTGGTGCAAAAGCCACCATGAACAATATGAATGAGTGTACGTGGCTCCGTTCCAGTTGTTTATAGACAATGAAATTTGAATTTTTATATCATTTTCATGTGTCACAAAGCATTATTCTCCTTTTGATTTTTTTCCTACCATTCAAAAACATGATGATTCTTAGCTTGGGAGCC
>NW_012104365.1:717520-720009 GCF_000951045.1 Mandrillus leucophaeus | reverse complement strand
ACAGAATGCGGCCTGGGCCTGCAGCAGCCCTGACCACCTTTACCCAAAAGGGACAGTCAGGAGAAGCCTCTGGCTGCTAAGAAAATTGAAACACTGGAGATGATGTGAAAAACAAAAATCCAAAGAAAGAAACAAGTTAAAAGAAAGTCCCATCATATTTCATGTCAGGTAGCTGAATGTTTTGGGATAAATGCAAGATATCTTCCATTTGAATCCCGCTCCCAGATAGCAGTAGCTGGAACGAACAGGAAATTGAAACAAGTGACGTGGCCATCAGAAATCTTTTATGTGAAAGAAAACGTTTTTGCACATTTGATAACCTGTGTCTGAGTCTCTAACGAAAGCAATAAACAAAGATTTTCATCGCTTCTTTGGTTCCAGGGGTAAGAGAAGACACCTTCCTATGCAAGCTTGAAAGCACTTCGCTTCTTTTATGTTTCAGTTTTGGCTGAGGCAATGGAGACTGAGCCACATGATGGGAACTAACACTCTCAGCCCCGCCTCTTCCCCAAATTGTCACTTATAACTATTACTACGCTGGCTACTGACAAATGTCACTGCCTAAACACGTAGTAGGGACTTTAACAAATCTGTTATTTGGTTCATGTAGATAGCTCATTGAATCTATTTAATCAATTTTTGGCATCATGATGAGACCAGAAATCAACTGCCAAATTTTAAAACAATATTTTAATAAAAATGTCTTGACCAGAATAGTTTTATATCAATTTTGAGGTCTTTAAACAATTGTTCTCTTGTTTTATTTGTAGCTGATGTCAGTAATAATTCCTGAAACTGCAATTCTCAGAAACTGAAAAGAGGTTAGATTGAGCATATTTGCATTTTTTAAGTAAAAGAGACAGAGGTTATCCCCCTTTGGAACAGTTTAACTTATAAATGAAAAGTATCTCCTAAGATTTGTTTTGATTTTTATGGAAGTATAACTTACAGATAGCACAATGCCCAGACCTTAAAGGTACAGCTACAGAAACCTTCTAGCTAACATCATTGCTGAGCTCAGGAGCAAGATAGGAAGAACCACCACTGCCCCTTCTAGTCAACATTGTGTTGGAGATCATAACCAGTACTACAAGCTCTTTGATATATCCAATTCATTTTAAAACACCTCATCTTTTATCTGTTTTGCCCACGGTTGTCTCTATTTTCTTTAGTATCTTAATCATAGGTATTTTGAAGTACTTGTTTGCTAACTGCAATACCTGGATGGCCTCTTAGTCTGCTTCTGTTGACTCTTTGATCTTAATTGCCAGTCACTTTTCTTTTTTCTTCTTATGTCAGATAAATTTTTATTTTATGTCAGACATGGATAACAAATTGCAGAGTCTCTGGATTATATTATCTTCTAAAATATGTCTTTTAAAATATTTCTGTTTAATCTTTCATAATCATCAAGGTAAAAGTATTACTCTTACAGGCAGGATGCTGGTTGTTTATTCTGAGGCAAACGAACATCTTTAGCAACATAAAAGGTTGAAAAATTGCATCTAATACATAGAATCAATTGTTCAGAATAGCTTGGAAAGGATGCAAGGTTGTTCTTAAGACTGTTTGATTTTTAGACCATTCTAAATCATCACATACCCCAAACTGCTTCAATCCTAAATAAATAGGCCGCTATTTATTTAGGATTGAAGCAATTTGAGGTACGCAATTATTAGAGAACAAATGCGTTCTATGTGTCTAAATCCTTTTAGAAGTTAAGGGCAATGACTGTCTCTTTTCCAGTGTGACACAGAATATAGCTCACCCCTGAGAAATCATACTTCATTTGAAGACACAATTATCTTTCTCATCCTGCTATTCCATTATAAATTAGCTTGGTGATAATTAGAGAATTAGAGGCATAACTTCCAGTTATGCAGTCAAATTCTTTACCTTTCTTGGTATCCACATAATTTTTTTAAAAAATGTAATGCAACCCATAGAATTTTATGTTGCATACTCTTCTCATTATGTAATCTCAACTCAGATTTCCTGTATCTATTTGTGCTGCTGTCTGTGTAGATGGAGTCAGATCTTCCATGCAACAGTTACTATATTTCATTGATATAAATTATCAGAGTTGTACCAAACAGCATAATTTCATACTTGTAGCTGTACCTCATTTGCAACTCATTTATATACTGAGTGCAATGGGAAAGAATAAAAGCGAAAATAAAATGTGTTTGTTTTCTATATCCTCTTTGTGTATAATATTTAATTCCACATTGATATTTTGTCATACGGGTAAAATGTACGTGAAACAAACTAAGAAAAATCAAGCATGCCTCATTAAAAGCATTTCTACCTTCATCTCATGTTTTACGGCAACAGTTTGATAATGTATAAAGTGAACAACGGGAACTAAAGTTAACTTGTTTATTTTTATTATTAAGTTGCTCCAGGTTATTTAAGAAAAAAAATAAGATCTCAGGTGGGCGTGGTGGCTAACGCCTGTAATCCCAGCATTTTGGGAGGCCAAGGTGGGC
>NW_012104365.1:714199-716574 GCF_000951045.1 Mandrillus leucophaeus | reverse complement strand
TATTTGGTACTTATTCCATGTCAGCTATAGTATTGTTTAAATATTATTTTTGTGAGTGTATGCTTGTATAGAATCATTCACTGAATAATTTAACCACCTCATCAAATAGAATTTACAAAGGCTTTCATGGGGTAGGGAAGAGATTTTGGAGTTGTTAACTAATATCTTTCTATTTTCCATCAAGAAAAGACAACCAATTAAATTAATTAAAGCAGGTGCCACTTAAGTCAGGTCGAATCTGGCATGCTAGGCATATATAAACAAACATCTTGGGCTGGTCAAGTCTAGGCACATTATGTAATCATAAAGCATATTCAGCTCCATTTTTCTTTGAGGTTGATTCTGACGGCTTCAGCAGTAAATGCTCCGTTGACTCTACCCTCTGCTGCATGATCCTGAATTATTTCTAGTGAGGACCCATCAGAAACAGCAAAAGCTGTTGCAAAGCAGAAGCTAGTAATCCTACTTGCAGAGGTGACTGCGATAGGGAAGGGAGCCAGGCATCTTTGCTATTCACTATCCCCTAGCAATTTTCTTTAGTTAGTGTACAGAACATGGTAAGTTCACTCCAACTCTTTTGATGAGTTCCTGCCTACTTCAAACACTTCTGAGTTTATTTTGATTTGAAACTTTTGCTTTTCTTGAGGTTGAGCATAAATTACTTTTTCTTTGACAAAACAATATAACCTTCCATCACCGATTTAGATTTTTCCCCATAGAATCATTTTGATTCATAGAAGAGTTTCACTATTTTTAAACACTGGCTCCGGGCTGACGTCATGATTCCTGACCTGCGTATGTCTCCTGTAGCACCAGAGCCCTTTTCATTAGCACCTTCCTCCAAACTCTCCGCCTAAACTCAGTGACTCATTCTGTCATCATGTAGCATCCATTCAACACCCACACGGACGTGGGGCCTGGCAATGTCCGGCATAAAGCTTTGTGCTTGTCTCCGGTCTCTGGAGAGGTTAGATCTGCTGAAGCAATTTAAGAGGCTGCGTAGAGAAAGATAAAGCAGTCAAGCAACACTCAAGATAAATCACCAACCGAAAAGAAAGCACAGTGAAATTATATCAGCCTTCAGTGTTTGTGATTTGGGAATTAGGAGAAATATATCAATATGTATTCACATACTGGAGGAAAGAGCAGCAAAGGATGAGGCAGAGAGACAAGGACAGGCACAGCCCTCCTGGTGCCAAATGACTTCTTGGACATTCCCCTTGTTTCTAATCCCAAGTCAGGAAGATAGCATTTGACAGCCCCATTTGCAGTCAGATTTATCGGTGTTGCTTTGTTTATCTTGCTGGAAGGAAAACTGAGGTTGTGGATATGATTTTGGCAGTGTCAGATTTGTCGTTATGCATATTGTATGTAATCATTCGAAAGTGATTTTCCTCCATTTGGGCCATTTAGTATAAAAAAGGGAAAAAAGTCTGTTCACTTTGTTTGCCTTGGAAAATCTATCAACTTCTGAACTCCCTCTAAAAATGGGCCCTATATTCTCTGCTGTTTTAATGCATTCTAACATTTTTTCTTCACATTAGGAAGACAGTGATTTTTTTGCAAAATAATACTGTCTATTGATTTTATGTCCACCCTCACAACATACACCAAAGCTACTTTCTCCCACTTAAAATCACCCATTTTTAATGTTCTATAACTTGAATTGGGTGGAGGTTAAGCAGATATATATAAATGTAAAAATGCATTGAGTGTACATTTAGGCAGGTATATACATATGGAAAAGTTCATTGAATGTACATTTAGGCAGGTGTATACATATGGAAAAATAAGCTGAGTGTACATTTAGGCAGGTGTGTATATAGGAAAATTCATTAAGTGTACATTTAAGTGCACTTTGCAATTGGTCAGTTATACTTCAACCAAAAATATTTTAGTAAAATCATCTATTTTTCTCTCTGCACAGCCGCCATTTTCTTTCTGGTAGTTGCTATTTTATTGCTAACACAATATTTTCACATCATAAAAGGAATTTTTAAAATTCATCCAGAATCTCACTGCTGTAATAAAAATGTTTGCTTTTCAATATTCCCTCTGATTCTGGACATATATTTATAATTGTGAAGTTTGTGTCATTTTGTATTCTACTTTTGTTCCCTGTGTAATATTATATCAGATATTTTACTGTGTCTTTCGTGATGCTCACAGTTTTCCATTTTAATGACTGCAAAGTTTTCTGCTGCGTGATTACAATCCCTCTGGCCTAGCCACTCCTCTTATATTGGACATTTAGGTGACTTCAGATTGTTCATTAAAACAAACGACCCTCCTGCAGACATTTATGCATGCATGCACCCAGTGAATGGAATATTCATTTGAACCTCTGTTCTATACAGAGGACACATAAAAGAAAT
>NW_012104365.1:711290-714149 GCF_000951045.1 Mandrillus leucophaeus | reverse complement strand
CACTTCTGAGTTTATTTTGATTTGAAACTTTTGCTTTTCTTGAGGTTGAGCATAAATTACTTTTTCTTTGACAAAACAATATAACCTTCCATCACCGATTTAGATTTTTCCCCATAGAATCATTTTGATTCATAGAAGAGTTTCACTATTTTTAAACACTGGCTCCGGGCTGACGTCATGATTCCTGACCTGCGTATGTCTCCTGTAGCACCAGAGCCCTTTTCATTAGCACCTTCCTCCAAACTCTCCGCCTAAACTCAGTGACTCATTCTGTCATCATGTAGCATCCATTCAACACCCACACGGACGTGGGGCCTGGCAATGTCCGGCATAAAGCTTTGTGCTTGTCTCCGGTCTCTGGAGAGGTTAGATCTGCTGAAGCAATTTAAGAGGCTGCGTAGAGAAAGATAAAGCAGTCAAGCAACACTCAAGATAAATCACCAACCGAAAAGAAAGCACAGTGAAATTATATCAGCCTTCAGTGTTTGTGATTTGGGAATTAGGAGAAATATATCAATATGTATTCACATACTGGAGGAAAGAGCAGCAAAGGATGAGGCAGAGAGACAAGGACAGGCACAGCCCTCCTGGTGCCAAATGACTTCTTGGACATTCCCCTTGTTTCTAATCCCAAGTCAGGAAGATAGCATTTGACAGCCCCATTTGCAGTCAGATTTATCGGTGTTGCTTTGTTTATCTTGCTGGAAGGAAAACTGAGGTTGTGGATATGATTTTGGCAGTGTCAGATTTGTCGTTATGCATATTGTATGTAATCATTCGAAAGTGATTTTCCTCCATTTGGGCCATTTAGTATAAAAAAGGGAAAAAAGTCTGTTCACTTTGTTTGCCTTGGAAAATCTATCAACTTCTGAACTCCCTCTAAAAATGGGCCCTATATTCTCTGCTGTTTTAATGCATTCTAACATTTTTTCTTCACATTAGGAAGACAGTGATTTTTTTGCAAAATAATACTGTCTATTGATTTTATGTCCACCCTCACAACATACACCAAAGCTACTTTCTCCCACTTAAAATCACCCATTTTTAATGTTCTATAACTTGAATTGGGTGGAGGTTAAGCAGATATATATAAATGTAAAAATGCATTGAGTGTACATTTAGGCAGGTATATACATATGGAAAAGTTCATTGAATGTACATTTAGGCAGGTGTATACATATGGAAAAATAAGCTGAGTGTACATTTAGGCAGGTATATACATATGGAAAAGTTCATTGAATGTACATTTAGGCAGGGGTATACATATGGAAAAATTCATTGAGTGTACATTTAAGTGCATTTTGCAATTGGTCAGTTATACTTCAACCAAAAATATTTTAGTAAAATCATCTATTTTTCTCTCTGCACAGCCGCCATTTTCTTTCTGGTAGTTGCTATTTTATTGCTAACACAATATTTTCACATCATAAAAGGAATTTTTAAAATTCATCCAGAATCTCACTGCTGTAATAAAAATGTTTGCTTTTCAATATTCCCTCTGATTCTGGACATATATTTATAATTGTGAAGTTTGTGTCATTTTGTATTCTACTTTTGTTCCCTGTGTAATATTATATCAGATATTTTACTGTGTCTTTCGTGATGCTCACAGTTTTCCATTTTAATGACTGCAAAGTTTTCTGCTGCGTGATTACAATCCCTCTGGCCTAGCCACTCCTCTTATATTGGACATTTAGGTGACTTCAGATTGTTCATTAAAACAAACGACCCTCCTGCAGACATTTATGCATGCATGCACCCAGTGAATGGAATATTCATTTGAACCTCTGTTCTATACAGAGGACACATAAAAGAAATACAACTGTGGACTCTCTTTTGAGAAGCACTGAATGTGCCCTGGATGGCAGAGTCCTCCTAACTAATTACAGCACGTGTGTGTTTGTTGAGGCCTGCGGCATGATGGCCACATGACAAGCCCATCCCTGGACTCAGCTCCAGCTGGAAAGGGAATGGCTGCCTGGGTTTGCTTCATCTGCCTCCCTATGGCCAGCACCTACGTCAGCACCAAGTCACTCCTAAACCCTCAAGGTCAAATGAATGAATGCGTGCGGGAATGAATACATTATCTCTTTTGACTATCCCTACAAGATTGTGAGATAGGTATTATTATCCCATGTTACAGATAAGGAAACTGAGATTCATGAACAAAGGAACGAAGTGCCATAGAAACATAACGCTTTTCCATTTACCCCCAGGCTATTGCATTTAACCTTCACCCAAACCCTCTGAGGGATACATGATAATCCTGACTTTGCAAAAGAGAAAACTAAGGACCAGAGAGAAAAATTAAACAACTTTCCTGGGATTGCCAAGCTTGCAAGTATTAAAACCTGGCTTCAAACCTAGAATTTCCAACTCGAAATTCCATGCTTTCTTCCCCATGCCATGCTTTTTCTCAAATACAGGATTATGGGGCAAGAAGGCAAAAACATTTTTATTATTTTACTTTTATATTGCCAGTATATATTTCTCTTATTTCTGCTCAAGAGAAAATTATTTGAACAGAGTAATAAGCAAGTAAAATAATTTGAACTATACCATGCAAGTTACTAGTGCAACTGCAGCTTTAGCAGCAATATGCATCTTTTTAAACACAATGTCGCTCACGTGAACAGTTTAAATGGCACCCCACTGTTACCTTACGTAGCATGTCTTTACCTAATCAAGAAGCCCCACACCTCTCCATATGTTCGTTTACTCCTCGCTCTTGTGTAAATCGTCCACTTGTGACTTTTGTTTCTTTGTTCATCAGACCCTCCATGTGGTTTCTTTAAATATTAACCCCTTGCCATGTTTGATGCTCACATTTTTTCCCAAATAGTTTCCTTTTTGATTTTT
>NW_012104365.1:703588-705935 GCF_000951045.1 Mandrillus leucophaeus | reverse complement strand
TGTTGGGACTACAGGCATGAGGAGTATCTTAAATTTAATGTGCCAGTCCACCTGGAGCTCAACATAGCATGGGGTATAGATCTAAAGTGCAATTCCCTGGCCCAGCATGGCAGCTCATGCCTATAATCCCAGTACTTTGGGAGGCTGAAGTGGGTGGATCAATTGAGGTCAGGAGTTCGAGACCAGCCTGGCCAACATGGTGAAACCCCATTTCTACTAAAAATACAAACATTAGCCGGGCTTGGTGGCATGTGCCTGTAATCCCAGCTACCTGGGAAGCTGAGGCACAAGAATCACTTGAACCTGGGAGGCGGAGGTTGCAGTGAGCCAAAATCACACCATGGCACCCCAGCCTGGGCAACAGAGTGAGACTTGGTCTCAAAACAAATAAATACATAAATACGTAAATACATAGAGTGCATTTCCCAATTTCCTAAGTTACAGCAGGGATGACATGAAGTCCATACACACTGGTTCGGCAGCATATATTGGGAATGGCCAGTAACTGTCGTTACCTCTCAGTGCATGGTGCCCTTGCTATACCAGTTGTTACTATTTTGAACATCACCTAGTTGTACCTAATACCGTATACTAAGTAATGTGTTCTTGTGTTCTTTCATATTTTTTGTGACACTTTCTCCCGTATTTATTTTTTCCCTCCTTTCTTTTCTTTATTTTATTGTACTTTAAGTTCAGTAAAATACAAGTGCAGAACGTGCACATTTGTTACTTAGGTATACATGCACCATGGTGGTTTGCTGCACCTACCAACCCATCACCTACGTTTTAAGCCCCGCAGGCATTAGGTATTTGTCCTAATGATCACCCTCCCCTTGCCCCCCACCCCCAAACAGGTCCCAGTGTGTGATGTTCCCCTCCCTGTGTCCATGTGTTCTCATTGTTCAGCTCCCACTTATGAGTGAGAACATGCGGTGTTTGGTTTTCTGTTCCTCTGTTAGTTTGCTGAGAATGATGGCTTACAGCTTCATCCATGTCCCTCCAAAGGATATTAACTCATTCTTTTTCATTGGTGCATAGTACTCCATGGTGTATATATGACAGATTTAAATTTTACATATCATTTTATTTACTTCTGGCTTTTCTGTTCTAGAAACAATGTTTCTCTCTTGTTGCCCATGCTGGAGTACAATGGTGCAGTCTTAGCTCACTGCAACCTCCGCCTCCCAGGTTCAAGCAATTCTCCTACCTCAGCCTCCCAAGTAGCTGGGACTACAGGTGCACACCAACACACCTAGCTAATTTTTGTATTTTTGTAGAGATGGGGTTTCACCATGTTGGCCAGGCTAGTCTCAAATGCCCGCCTTGGCCTCCCAAAGTGCTGGAATTATAGGTGTGAGCAACCACACCCAGCCAGATGTCTTTTAATTATTATAGATTTAGAATATAATTTTATATCTGGCATGGTGGCTTCAAGTATTGTGGCACCCGAAATTTATACATTGGGTGAGGGCTGGTATCTCGTGAAGAAAATATTCACTTACATAAAATTTACAAAAGTATATCACTGTGAGAAAAATAGAGCTCCTCCCAGGCATTACTGGGAGAATCTGTTCCCTGAGTCCTTAGGAGTGAAAGCTTCAGTAGCTTCATGGTATATCCACTTCGGTCAGCTGGGCTGGTCGCCACTTGCTTAAACTGTTTATAGCTTCACATGACCATTCTTTCCTAATGAATTTTACAATTATTTACGTTAGCTATTTTTGTTTGTTCTGTATAACATCTTCTGGGAATTTTAATTGACCTTGGGGAAAATTACCATCCTTAGAAAATGTGTTCCCTTGAAGGACACAGTATGTTCTACCTTCCATCATGTCTTCCTCTGTGCTTTTCAGTACATTGTTCATTGCATTTCATGTATCTAGTCCTTATTAAGCTTATTTCTAAGGATTTCCTACTCATATTATAATTAATGAAATGTTAATGCAGATACACAGGGATACTATAGATTTTAAAGATTTGTTCTGTATCCAGCAACTTTTAGCAGGGTTAGTTACATATTTTATCACCTGAAAATGAATGTTTTGTCTTTATGGGTCCATTACATATTCTTATTTCTTAATTTTTGATTTTATTTTATTGAATATACATCTCAAAGCAATTTTAAATTAAGGCAGCACCTTAATTTCATTTTGCTTTTACAGAAATATCTCTAAGGTTGTCCATTGGCTATAATGTTACTTGGTTTTTATTTATTTATTTTATTTATTTATTTATTTTGAGACAGGATCTCTTTCTGTCACCCAGGCTGGAGTGCAGTGGTGTAATCACAGCTCACTGCAGCCTTGACTTCCTGGGCTCAAGCGATCCTCCTGCCTCAGCCTCCTGA
>NW_012104365.1:698580-701298 GCF_000951045.1 Mandrillus leucophaeus | reverse complement strand
GAAAATATACCTCTAGTCTTTTTTTAAAAAAATGTGTGGTAAGAATGTATGCTGAATTTTGTCAAATTACTTGTCAACGTCTATGGAAATGGGTATGTATGGATTTTCATTTAATTCAGTGATATAGTATTACATTTTGTCATTGAACCATCCCTGCATTTCAGGGATACATTTTACTTCATAATCCAATGTCTTTTTAATGGGTTTCATTTAAGATTTCCCCATCTGTATTTATGACCTTGGCTAGTTGTTTGGGGTGCTTTTCCTTATCAGTAGTATAAGTGTTTCTCTGTAAGGAATACTCATTGTAACATAGTATTATTTATTTCTTTAAAATATTTTTTAAATTATCTATCAGATTCAGAGCCCTCTTTCTTGAAATCTTAATAGTTCTTCGATGATTTTCTGAATGTGTTCCTCTCTTATTAATGTGTAAAGATTTTCTTCATCTCGCATCAACTTTAGAAACTTTTATTTAGTGTGAAATTACCCATTTCCTTGAGAGCTACAAATATAGTTGCATAATTATAAACATTGATTTCTTATAATTTTTATGTCTATAGAGTTTCTGTTTCATTTCTAATTTCTGCTTTTTATGTTTGGCTTTTGTTTTGTTTTGTTTTTCTAGATTAGATTTATCACAGGTTTGTCTATTATCAAAGTTTCAAGGAATCAGCTCTTGCCTTAGTTTACTGTTTATTTTCTTGCTTTCCAATTTATGACTTTATCTTTTATTCTTTTACTGTGTTCTTTTTTCCCTAAGATGTAATATTGAATAATAAATTTGCTTTTTCTTTTTCATTTTAACAATACAAATATTTAAAGCTGTCATTAACTTGTTCTCTAAGCATTGACTTTTATAGATTTTGATATGTAGTATAATGTTATTATTTCCTAAATTGTCTTTATTGAATTCTTTATTTTCCCATTATCCCGGTTGTTCTTTGAGGGAATACTTTAAAATATTGCAGTAATTTTCAATTTTGTTTGTTTATTCTTAAGGGATTTACTTTCAAATTTTGGTTGTATTTTGGTCACAACACAGCCTGTAAAACCCCTGGTGATATTTATTCATTTGATTTTACATAAACTAGCAAGTGATAAGAGTAATGAGTGTTCTTTGAATACTTATAAGGAAAGTATATCTCACTTATAGACTACAGGATTTTATTTACTTTACCTGTTGTGGTCTTGATTATAAGAAATTTAATGCTGCTCCATAACTACATTTTTGTTAGATTCTACTTGAAGCTCTTCTATCCCTCACTTTTTGTGTTTTGTTGCCATGTTATTTGGTGCATATAAATTCACAATTGCTATGTGTTAAGTATGTACTGTATTTATCTTTGTATAACCACCCATTTATTTCAGATAATGTTTTATCTTGAATTATTTGATAAAATATGATATTATTTGATAATATAGAAAAGCTTTTGCTTTCCCATATTTATTATCATTGCTCTATCTTTGTATAAACTTTTAATTTTAGGTTATCTGTGTGACTTTTTGTAAGTATGTTATTCAGAGAAAGTGTAATGTTGAAATATCTTTTAGGAGTTCTTTTGAGCATCTGTGCCTTTTAATGGGTGTTCCACTTGGTGCATTTTTTTAAAAAATTATTTTAGTTTCCTTCTTTTTTCTTCTACAAAAGTTTTTAAACTTTTGATTGCATATGATTCACTTTAGTAATCATTTTCATTCCTAATATTTTCCTTTGTTTTAAGCCACTTTATAAACATTTTTAAGGAATGGAAAAGGAGAAGATCATTGGTATACCCTATATCATCATTTCAAAAGAGCACAGCATCATCTAGTGAAATGTAGGCACCTCCCAGTTTCCAAACTCTACAATTCCACAAGTGGCTCTCTTTTCCTATTCAGATGATGTTTTCCTTAATTCTATAGTTTTAATTTTCTCTCAGGAAATGCTAATTCTCATTTCATATGTTTTGATCCCAGGGCTTATTATTCTGGCACAATATTTTTAGCTATATTCTTCAAACGTTAAGTATGCCAATCAGGTTCCTCCTTGCTTCAAAAATACCATATACAAACCTAATTTTATTTCCCCCTCAATTTCTCTACACAACACCACACCTCTCTGTACTCTTTAAAATTTCAGTAAACTGTGGCATTTTATTAATTCTATTTCATAAAGAGAACTTTGAGAAAATAAAGTTCCAAAAGTGAACTCCTTTTTAATGAACACTTTATGAAATACGCTCTCTCTAAAGGTCACTATTACTCTTCTTTTAATTATAGAATTTGTGTCCCCATGGACTATTAAATATCACCTCCATTTTTTTCTAGTATTAATACTTTCTCACCTTTTGTGATTAAAAATGTGTCATGAATAAATAAGCGCAATTTAAACTCTTCTCCATACAGCATCAATTTCTCAAAAATGTCACACTTACTTGTAACAATTTAATAAACAGCAACAACAAATTAACTCTTATTAAAATCAGTTTTATGACTGGTGGTATGTGCAGCAATGAGAAATTTTTTAATGTGGGGGATAGAGAGTCCTGAGAGGGGCAAAGAAGGGACAAGTAGTAAGCAGGACGAAGGACTGTAAGATTAACAAATAAGTGCTATTATTTATTAGTATCAGAATTTCCAGCATTGGTGCACCCCCTACTGACTGAAGTCCAAATAAGGCTGTTTTAAAATATCATTTAATGCATGTCGTAAAAGTAAATCAACCATGTTACTTAG
>NW_012104365.1:694559-697685 GCF_000951045.1 Mandrillus leucophaeus | reverse complement strand
AATATTTAAAGCTGTCATTAACTTGTTCTCTAAGCATTGACTTTTATAGATTTTGATATGTAGTATAATGTTATTATTTCCTAAATTGTCTTTATTGAATTCTTTATTTTCCCATTATCCCGGTTGTTCTTTGAGGGAATACTTTAAAATATTGCAGTAATTTTCAATTTTGTTTGTTTATTCTTAAGGCATTTACTTTCAAATTTTGGTTGTATTTTGGTCACAACACAGCCTGTAAAACCCCTGGTGATATTTATTCATTTGATTTTACATAAACTAGCAAGTGATAAGAGTAATGAGTGTTCTTTGAATACTTATAAGGAAAGTATATCTCACTTATAGACTACAGGATTTTATTTACTTTACCTGTTGTGGTCTTGATTATAAGAAATTTAATGCTGCTCCATAACTACATTTTTGTTAGATTCTACTTGAAGCTCTTCTATCCCTCACTTTTTGTGTTTTGTTGCCATGTTATTTGGTGCATATAAATTCACAATTGCTATGTGTTAAGTATGTACTGTATTTATCTTTGTATAACCACCCATTTATTTCAGATAATGTTTTATCTTGAATTATTTGATAAAATATGATATTATTTGATAATATAGAAAAGCTTTTGCTTTCCCATATTTATTATCATTGCTCTATCTTTGTATAAACTTTTAATTTTAGGTTATCTGTGTGACTTTTTGTAAGTATGTTATTCAGAGAAAGTGTAATGTTGAAATATCTTTTAGGAGTTCTTTTGAGCATCTGTGCCTTTTAATGGGTGTTCCACTTGGTGCATTTTTTTAAAAAATTATTTTAGTTTCCTTCTTTTTTCTTCTACAAAAGTTTTTAAACTTTTGATTGCATATGATTCACTTTAGTAATCATTTTCATTCCTAATATTTTCCTTTGTTTTAAGCCACTTTATAAACATTTTTAAGGAATGGAAAAGGAGAAGATCATTGGTATACCCTATATCATCATTTCAAAAGAGCACAGCATCATCTAGTGAAATGTAGGCACCTCCCAGTTTCCAAACTCTACAATTCCACAAGTGGCTCTCTTTTCCTATTCAGATGATGTTTTCCTTAATTCTATAGTTTTAATTTTCTCTCAGGAAATGCTAATTCTCATTTCATATGTTTTGATCCCAGGGCTTATTATTCTGGCACAATATTTTTAGCTATATTCTTCAAACGTTAAGTATGCCAATCAGGTTCCTCCTTGCTTCAAAAATACCATATACAAACCTAATTTTATTTCCCCCTCAATTTCTCTACACAACACCACACCTCTCTGTACTCTTTAAAATTTCAGTAAACTGTGGCATTTTATTAATTCTATTTCATAAAGAGAACTTTGAGAAAATAAAGTTCCAAAAGTGAACTCCTTTTTAATGAACACTTTATGAAATACGCTCTCTCTAAAGGTCACTATTACTCTTCTTTTAATTATAGAATTTGTGTCCCCATGGACTATTAAATATCACCTCCATTTTTTTCTAGTATTAATACTTTCTCACCTTTTGTGATTAAAAATGTGTCATGAATAAATAAGCGCAATTTAAACTCTTCTCCATACAGCATCAATTTCTCAAAAATGTCACACTTACTTGTAACAATTTAATAAACAGCAACAACAAATTAACTCTTATTAAAATCAGTTTTATGACTGGTGGTATGTGCAGCAATGAGAAATTTTTTAATGTGGGGGATAGAGAGTCCTGAGAGGGGCAAAGAAGGGACAAGTAGTAAGCAGGACGAAGGACTGTAAGATTAACAAATAAGTGCTATTATTTATTAGTATCAGAATTTCCAGCATTGGTGCACCCCCTACTGACTGAAGTCCAAATAAGGCTGTTTTAAAATATCATTTAATGCATGTCGTAAAAGTAAATCAACCATGTTACTTAGAGAGAGTCTTTATTAATTTTCTTCCTAAGAAACTTTGCTGGATCTTTACTGGCCATAGAGGAAAACCATAACTTAGTAAGACAGAACTCAAAGCCGCTCAACACTGAAAGAAATCTCTTGATTATCAAGCAGACATTTGTTAATTAGGAACTTGGAACGATATAAAGATAACCAACCCAGAGTCCTTACATCTTAAATTCTCATGCACAAGATAGACCACTACACAAGCCTCTGAGCCTCACTTCTTCTTACCCCTCCTATCTGCCCCACACTTGGCCTTCCAGAGCACACTACAGTTTCCAAATCAAACTTGCAATACACTTTCATGTACCTTTCCTATCATCCTTGCTGTTCTTTCTCCCTAGAATACTCCCACTTCTTCTTCCTCCCCTTGAAACACATATTCTATTTCTTCATGATCCAACTAGTGAATCTTTTTTTGAACACCTAAGCTTTTTCCAGCTTTATATTATTACAGACAATTCTGTGACTTAGATCTTGGTCCAAATTTCTGAATTTCCTTAGAGTAAACTCCTTCATTGAGAATCACAAGGGCAAACAGGAATGTTTAAGACTCTTCATAGATATTGCTAAATTGTTCTCCAGAAAGATTGTGCCAACTGATACTTTGAATCGAAGTGGTTGAAAGTTCCTACCTCACTTCATATTCACCAACTTTGAATAAGAGCTATATTTTCATTTGCTAAGTTGATCAGCCAAAAATGGTATATGGTTTTAATGGGCATTTATTTGATCACCAAAGCAGTGGAACATTTTTTCTCATTAATCACTTGCATTTTTTCTACCAATTGTCTGTTCATGGTATTTTCATTTTCTAAAGGGTTTTAGTGGGTTTCTAATGGTTATATGAGGATATGTGTGTGTGTGTGTGTGTGTGTATATATGTATGTGTGTGTATATATATGTATGTGTGTGTGTGTATATATATATATATATTTTTTTTTAGATGGAGTCTCATTCTGTCACCCAGGCTGGAGTGCAATGACATGATCTGGGTTCACTGCAACCTTTGCCTCCCAGGTTTGAGCAATTCCCTTGCCTCAGGCTGCCGAGTAGCTGGGATTACAGGCTCATGCCACCATGCCTGGCTGATTTTTTTATTTTAGTAGAGACGGGGTTTCACCATGTTGGCCAGGCTTGTCTTGAACTCCTGACTTCAAGTGATCCCCTTGGCCTCCCAAAGTGCTAGGATTACAGGCGT
>NW_012104365.1:687086-688641 GCF_000951045.1 Mandrillus leucophaeus | reverse complement strand
CTGAGGCAGGAGAATTGCTTGAACCTGTGAGATGGAGGTTGCAGTGAACCCAGATCACACCACTGCACTCCAGCCTGGGTGACAAGAGCGAGACTCTGTCTCAAAAAAAAAAAGAGTTATCCAACGTGACTCAGTTGTGCAAATGCTGTGCCTGCACATGGCTAGAGAGGCTAGCCATCCCATATCCGGGTTTCCATCTTGGATGCCAATAATCTGACTTAGTCTTTCGTTCATTGAAATGACAGAGTCAGCTAGTTTGAGTGCATGACAACAGGACAAGCAATGACCTCCCAGGTGAGTAGAAGGGGGATTACTTCCTGGCCCACAGGTACCTGTTGTCTGGTACTTGTTGACCCTTGGAGCTTCAGAAGAGACCCACTGAATATATTACTCTTGGGGCCATACTCAATACCTTCCACCTACAATGTTAGGCTCCTCACTCTACTCCAGGGTATCATGCTATCCTTCTGCACTGGGGGTTCAGAGTCCTGATGCTGAAACAATGAATGTTTTTTAAAAGGGCCAGGTCCGTCCCTACAAGAGTTATAATTTTATAAAAGTCAGACAAACAACTGACTTTCCTTCTACTCTTCCACCCTTTTCTGCTTGATTTAATGTAATTTTTAAAATGTACATAAAATGTCACACTTCTGCAGAATGGACTTCTCAGAAAGACCATGAAAAAGCAAAACGCTGACTCCATCCCAAATTCCAGGAATAGAATCCAGCAAGTATCTATTACACATCCACTTATGTTCGGAACATTGTGATACACTCACCTTCTTCCAGAATGAACAGGGGTAACCTGGCAGGTCCCACTTGGATGAACAGCTGTGCTTTGTTTGTTGCAGTCTGAACCTGGGAGCCAAGGGAAGCCCATTGCCTAAGCTGTATATTGATGTGGTATCACCTTTAACACCCCATACCATGATCTAGTGATGAGAGAATAAGGCTAGGAATTGGATGGGAGAGGCACTAGCGTCTCTTCGCCTCCATTTTGCATCTGTAAAACTGGAATAATCGTCCTGCTCTCCCTTCCTTTTCTTTTTTTTGAAACTGGGTCTCACTCTGTCTCCAAGGCTACAATGGTGTAATCATGGCTCACTGCAGCCTCAACCTCCTGGGCTTAAACAATACTCAGCAAGGTGATGAAAACCGCCAAGCTCCCTGACAAGAGCTAGGCTCTGTCCCCTTCTGTAAACCTAATTATGCGGTTCACAAAGAGGATGAATCTTGGCACATGAGAGAGGATTGTTCCCCTTCTCCCTTCATGATGTGAAAGGCGTGCAGTGGACGCGTGGGGTTGGCCATGGTCAGCAAGCAGCAGGTCTCTGTCTGGTGACTGCAAATAAAAAATGCCCTGCATAATGGCCGGGCATGGTGGCTCACGCCTGTCATCCCAGCACTTTGGGAGGCCGAGGCAGGTGGATCACCCGAGGTCAGGAGTTCAAAACCAGCCTGGCCAACACAGTGAAACCCCATCTCTACTAAAAATACAAAAATTAGCCAGGTGTGGTGGTGGGTGCCTGTAATCCCAGCTACTTGAGAGGCTGAG
>NW_012104365.1:682304-684296 GCF_000951045.1 Mandrillus leucophaeus | reverse complement strand
CACTCACCTCAGCCTCCCAAAGTACTGGTATTACAGGTGTGAGCCACTGCACGTGGCCTTGAGTTATTTTTGATAGAGTTTTTCTATTATTGTTTATACATTATCACTGCTGGTTTGAAAGAAAGGTGCTGATTTTTGCATTTTTCAGTTAAGTTTGATTAACATTTTAGATTTTGATATTAATTTTTCCAATAAATCACAATTACCCAAAGTAGAATTTTAATAAATATATAACCAATGCTATGTGCTGATTAATCTTGTTAAAAATGTAAATACCTGAATGTATTTTTGCTGAAGTACCAGTTGGCTGATGTAAATGACTAAAGCTATTTGAGGACTGAAGCTTGTTTGGAATTGTATTCAATACATTTGAAGAAATGAGAAACCGTTGAAACTGCTTCTTAAGGTAGGCTTTTTCTACATTATTACTCTGAACAGAGAAGTGAGCAAAGGAAAAAGACTAGAGATGTAGATTATGGTCTTAACTCACTGGATTCCAAAGACTGTCAACATATGCGTTCTAGTGCCTCTGTTTCCCCTTCTGATAGGTGTCTGAAGTGTTTGGAAAAAAGGTCTATGTGAATTTAAGATTCCTTTATGATCTATCAGCCTGCAAGTACTCAGAAACATTTTCGTCATTGTTTAACATCACACACAATCCACAAAAGGGGATGTTTTCTGTTCGAACTTCTGCCTCACTTTGCAGTCCCTCCTCTTAAGAAAATGTCCTACTTTCCTCTCTTCCCCAGTGGTTTCAGTGCACACATTTGGCAAATATTTCTGTGATGAAAAATGGAAGTGGAAGGAGCAGGGTGGATTTTGGTACATTTTGACATTAAATAAACTTGCGGCACACAAGTAAAGCAATATGCAAGGGCTGCCTGGTTGCTTTCTAATCAATCATTCGGGCACTTTTTCTAATAGGACCATGCACTGACTAACGACATATGGCTTAGCATTTTTTTTCCTCAGCCTAAGGCCCAAGCAAACAGCTGTTGTCTCAAATGAAGGCAGTTCGGGCTGCGGGCACCTGCCTCCCTCCAGACCTGCTCTGCACAGCCAGCTGGGGAACAACTGCTGCTTCTAGGTCCTCTGGTCTCCCCAGACATGGCTTTGGGAGCCATAGAGCTGGCAGGGGCACTGCCCAGATTTGGGCACCTGCTGATTCTCTCCCTATACCCTTATGTTCTTACTGGATTGGGACCTTCATGTTATGCCTCACAAGATGCAAATTCTGGTAAATGTCAGGGCTCATAAACTGTGCAGACTATATATTGTTGACCCCCATTGATGATAAATAAGGCATGGTGTTACCTAACACTAGGACTTGGCTTGCTTTCTGTTGATGCCTTTATTCACTCAACAGATGCTTATTGAGCTGTTACTATGTGCCTGACATTGTGGATATACCTGTGAATGAGACAGACCATCTGTTTGCCTCTTTCTGTCTATGTGCTGTTTCTTACCAGAACTGAGAACATCACAACCTGAGATTCTTGCAGACCCTTCGATCCTGCTTGGTTTGCCTCATAGTCTAGAATGCTTCAGTTTACTTTACACTTGGTGGGGAAAAAAAAAAACCTTTCGGAAAATTTTTGACGTCATTTTGGAGCATCTAAATATGAAGAGGACTGCCTTTTCTCAGAGGACATGCATGCACAAAGCTGGAAAGGACACATTTCTTTGTTTTAGTTTGTTTGGGAGGTGGATACAAGAATGAGAATACAATGAGAACAGAAGCTGAAATCTCTATCATCTCTTCCTAAAAGTTATTCAACATGGGCCAGACGCGGTGGCTCATGTCTGTAATCCCAGCACTTTGGGAGGCTGAGGCAGGCGGATCACCTGAGGTCAGGAGTTCGAGACCAGCCTGGCCAACATGATGAAACCCTGTCTCTACTAAAAAACTACAAAAAGTAACCTGTCGTGGTGGTGGGTGCCTGTAATTTCCAGCTACTCGGGAGGCTGAGGCAGGAGAATTGCTTGAACCTG
>NW_012104365.1:677437-680869 GCF_000951045.1 Mandrillus leucophaeus | reverse complement strand
AGTGAAACCCCATCTCTACTAAAAATACAAAAATTAGCCAGGTGTGGTGGTGGGTGCCTGTAATCCCAGCTACTTGAGAGGCTGAGACAGGAGAATCGCTTGAACCCAGGAGGCAGAGGTTGCAGTGAACCCACATTGCACCACTGCCCTCCAGCCTGGGCAACAGAGTGAGACTCTGTCTCAAAAATAAATTAATTAAATTAAATTAAATTATGATAGTAAGTTTATATATATATACACACACATATCCATATGCATATATTTAGTGATATATATAATGATAGATATTTATATGAGATAGATATATACACATATGTTAGATTAAAATTAAAACTCTATCAAATTGTTATCACATAGAATGAACCAAGTGCTGGTTTCTGCAATGATTTTCCTCACCAAACTGGAAAATAACACTACAAAATATGTTTGAATTTCACAACTCAATTGCAGAGATGGACATCTTTGCAGAAATATTCAAGGACTCAAATATTTTTCCCAAGAGTCTTTTCCAGCTTTTAGCCATTCATATCATTTTCTTTGTGAACCATCCCTTGCCAATTTCCTCTGCTCAACTGTTAGCTGCTTTAATTCTACACAAAGTCATCTCTCGTGGGTTAGTGTCTAATGAAGGAATTCTTGAATATCATTCTCATCAACTTGATGGAATTCTGCATCTTCTCCAAGAGTTTTGGTTTCACTTTCCAACCACTTGTGGTACATTTTTAGCCTTGGACAATCAGTGAGAGACTAACCAGCAAACACATAGGCTCAAGAGATGAGGATCTATGCTGGTGCTTTCATAAGGCACCAAGTTCATATGTACAGATTTGGTTCAGTGGCAAATATTTTCTTGTTATGATGATTCTTGCTTCACTGTGTGGCCACATTTATAGTAAGGACTGAAACCACGAAGAGGTTGATAAGGAGCCATGCTCCCACCCCCATCCTTCCAACACAGAAGTCATCACTTTGTACTTTAAATTGCAGTGTGGACACACACACAACACTTCCACAGTGATGTGTCATTACAAGGGCTATATCAAATGCAAACAGGAGCACAGAAGCCGAAACAAGGCACTGTGCTCAGCTAGTGGGGAGAGGCGTATCTGCGAGGCACTTGGAGAGTAGAGTATTTGCACAGAATATCAAGATATGAGTAAGACTCTCCAGGGCAAGTCAGAGGAAACTGCATTCTGGGTGGAGATAACACCATATGCAAAGTTCAAGGGTGTGGAAGTGCATGACCTGTAAGGATAGGGAGAGATTTATGTGGCTGTGGGTTCAGCTGAGTTGGAGAATGGAAGGACAAAACATCAAAGCCAGACAGGTAGACTGGGACAGAGATAAGAGCCTGTTAGATGAACCTCAGGGTTTCAACACTGACATTGTCAACATTTGGGGCCAGATCCCTCTTTGTTGGGGCGGGGAATCACTTGCCATCTTGTGCATTGTAGGATGTTTAGCAGCATCCCTGGCCTCTACTCACAGATGCCAGTGGCACCCTCACCACCAGTTGGGACAACCGAGCATGTCTCCAGACAGTGCCAATGTCCCCTGGGGAATATTGTCCCTGGGGAAATTGTCACCTGCTGCTGTAGTGTGATGGGGATGACCTAGAATAGATGATCAGTGGTTATTTGTACAATGACTAAATGAAGGGAGCACAGACGAAAAGACTGGAAAGGAGAAGGGACACATTATCTTGGCCAGGCATGGTGGCATGCATCTGTAGTCCCAGCTACTCGGGAGGCTGAGGCAGGAGGATCAATTTAGCCCAGAAGGTCAAAGCTGCAGTAAGCCGTAATCATGCTACTGCACTCCAGCCTGGGCAACAGAGCGAAGCTCTGTCTCTAAAATAAAAATGTAAAAACAAGGCCAGGCATGGTGGCTCATGCCTGTAATCCTAGCACTTCGGGAGGCCAAGGTAGGTAGATCACTTGAGGTCAGGAGTTCGAGACCAGCCTGGCCAACATGGTGAAACCCCACCTCCACTAGAAATACAAAAATTAGCTGGTGTGGTGGTGCACGCCTGTAATCTCAGCTACTCAAGAGGCTGAGGCAGGGGAATTGTTTGCACCTAGGAGGAGGAGGTTGCAGTGAGCCAAGATCAGGCCACTGCGCTCCAGCCTGGGAGACAGAGCAAGACTCTGTTGAAAGAAAGGAAGAAAGAAAGAAAGAGAACAAGAGAGGAAGGAAGGAAAGAAGGAAGAGAAGGAGGGAGGGAAGAAGGGAGGGAGGGAAGGAAAGAGAGAAAAATTCTCAGAGTTAAGGAGATATGCAGAAAGGATTCATGAGAATACAAAGAGAAGACGACAGTTGAAGGAGTTCACAGTGAATTTAGAGATAAAGGTCACTGCTGAGAGATTTGGAGGAAAAGGTGGCTTGGAGTTTGAGGAGAATGGATGAGAGTCCAAAAAGCACCTGGGAAGTTTGGAAGTCAGCACCAAAGTGAGACATGCCCACTTTGGGAGGAGATGAGAAGGTGTTAGGAAGCCCATGGGGCTCACTGCCTTATTTTAAGAGTCATGTATTTAGCATTTATCAGGGTAAAAATACTGGTTTTCTATTGAAAAAAAGTTATATAAAGTTTCCTTTCAAGTGTATTTGTAAGGAAGCTGATTCTGACAAAAACACACTATTTTTCCTACTACTGGACTGTCAACACAGATACACTCCGACATCAGATGTGTAGGGGTTCTCTCCACCAACCACACAATTCTCTAGCAGCCATTACAATTCTGACACCATCTACCTGGAGATGGTATCAAAAGGAGCTTGTTATGAATAATCAAAGGCATCCCTATCATTCAGGAAATCCCAAGGGTTTTAGGAGCTCTGTGACAAGAACTGGGGACAAAGACCAAGTACGTTTCTTCTTAGACCACAGTGATATAAAAAAATCAAGTAGTAATGGTGTGGCAGGCCAGGCCTCACTAATGCAGGCCTCCATAACAACTGTTTCCATGCTGACTGAGTGGTTAAATGTGAAAAGCCAAAACAGCCAGTGTCCTTATACAAGGGCTGGAATGTCACAAAAGCCTACCAAGTTTTGCCTAGGCCTTTCCTGGGCCTTGAAGTATGACAAGATGGCAAAGGAATTCTTAACAGAACCTGCTTAGGATTAAACAAGTTTTACTAGGGGTCTGAAGAAACTCCCCAGGCCTCCACAGACAAGTTTACTGGGGGTCTGAAGGAACTCCCCAAACCTCCATGATTTAGCAGGAGACATGATAAGGGTAATCATCCCAGCACCTGGACCCATTTAGATTAAGTAAATTTGCTGAGGCTCCAGAGGAAAGTCTTCAGGACTCAGATCTTAGTTAGAGATTAGAAGAAGTTAATCACTTACGTCTTTAGATGAATGCACACTTACACATAGACATACAGCTTGGAAGATATACACTTACACATAGACATACAGCTTGGAAGATA
>NW_012104365.1:645498-677227 GCF_000951045.1 Mandrillus leucophaeus | reverse complement strand
ATACACTTACACATAGACATACAGCTTGGAAGATATATAAGCTCTGGAAAACTTTGTAATTTTGAGTTGGTCTGGTGATAATTTCCAGGCCTTCTCCCTGTAACCGGTTCTCTCCCAGTTCATCTGAATTTTGTTATTGGACCTTGAGAATAAGCAGCCCGACTCTCGATTTGGTCTGAGAACAATGGGACAGGTGGAATGAAGATAGGGCAACAACTGTAAAGATGGTGTGCGAGTGAGGGGAATTTGGAAATAACAGTAGCTGAGGCCCAGCCAACGATGGAGTGCTTCTCCTGCCAGGCCTGTCTCTGGAACCGGCTAATGTGGGGCCGCTCATGTCAGTACGGCCATCTGTCTCTTGCTATGCCAATCCCTGATCCCAGCCTCTTAGCCAATCCTCTTCTGCCCACCACCTTCCATAAGGACCCAGAGGATGCACTTCAAAGTTCTGGGTCTCTTGGCTGTGAACACCCAACCCTCCCTTTAAATATCCTCCAGTTGATTCTTGCCGGGCATGGTGGCTCATGCCTATAATCCCAGCACTTTGGGTGGCCGAGGCAGGCAGATCACTTGAGGTCAGGAGTTCAAGACCAGCCTGGTCAACATAGTGAAACCCCATCTCTACTAAAAATACAAAAATCAGCTGGGTGTGGTGGCATGTGCCTGTAATCCCAGCTACTCCAGAGGCTGAGGCAGGAGAATCACTTGAACCTAGGAGGCAGAGGTTGCAGTGAGCCAAGATCATGCCATTGCACTCCAGCCTGGGCCTGGGTGACAGAGTGAGACTCTGTCTAAAAAATAAATGAATAAATAAATAAATATCCTCTAGTTGATTCTCGACGTGTGTTTTGGTTTTGGTTCCTGGCCAGTTGTAAAGTTCCTTGTGGGTAAGAGTCACATCTTCATTCTCGTCCCAGACACGGAGCTCAGCAAGATCCCAACAGGAGATCCCAACAGGAAGGGTGTGGAGATATGTGTCATCCCTGGGGCAAGGGCCATAACTACTAGTCACCTAGTTAATTTCAAATCAAATTAATGACCTGTTGTTAATGACTTCTCTGTTTCTGTGAGAGGCACTGACAAGTAATACAGGGCTTAGGTATCTAAAAACCATTAATTTGCTTCCTCTGTGTCTCCTAAGAGAGTCTCCGAGAGACAATCATTATGAAAGTCTTGCCCTCCAAATCCAAGTAAGAGGTGGTATTATTCCCACCATGAGGAGACACACAGAGAAGACACTTGGGTCCTGGATCTCCATCTTTCCATGCCCCATCCTATCACTCTAGATCTAGTAAGTAAAATTAGACTGATGTAGTGTGTGTGTTGCGGGCAGAGGAGATAGGTGTCATTTAATTTTCATGACTAAAACACAGAAATTTTGAACTTGAGGGCAGAATAATGTTCTCTAAATTAAACAGAACAGGAATGCTGAACGGTGAACAGCCTCATGGAACTCCAGGAATAGCAGGGACAGGCTGTTCTGTGCTGATGGTTCCTGAACCAGTGTTTTTAACACCCAGCGTCGTTAACTTTGCATCTTAGTCAAGGCTGAGGTACTCTCAGCAGCCCTTAAAGCATTACCTCCCCAAGAAATCACTCTTAAGTACTGTAGGTTTAAAAAAAGAAAATCGCAGGTACCACAAATTGCACTTAGCAACTACCCAACCATATTATTTCCTTCCTGTCTAATATAATTTTTGTTTTCCTGTATAAAGGACTTATGCTATTTTGAAAAATTATCCTCCCTTCTAAATTAACCTGGCTTTTTATTTGTTTTTAGCAATCAAACAAGCTAAGAACGAGAATGAGGTGGTCCTTCTAACTAGCTTCTAAGTAACTAGATGTAAAGATTTTCCTCCATAACCTTCATTTAAAATGGCAAATTGTTCTGTTAGGAGGTAGACGGCTGTGGAGAGTGGGGGAGAGCAGGGTGGGAAGTCGTATTCTGAGAGGTAAACCAGGCAGTTTGTCCCCTGGACAAGGCTCATCTCTGAATGAAACCACATGCCACCTCCTCCTGGCCCAGCACTTCTTAGTCATTCTTTCATCCATTGATGCAACAAATAATTGTCGTGTAGGAAGGGGGAAATCAGTGAACAAGTCTGGCAAGAGCCTCGCCCTCAGGGGCTTACAGTCTAGCGGAAGTTACAACGAATACACTAGATGACTCCATTAATTCATTCATCCCACAAATAGCTATTGATTTTTTTCATTTTTCAATAAATAATCATTGAGCTGTGACTATATGAGACACTGAGAATTATTTTTGAGCAAGACCGGCAAGATTCTTGCCTTCAAGTATTCAGTTCGATTGGGAATTATAACAAGTAAATTAACAAGATGACGTCAGAGGGGTAAGTGCTATAGAAAATGCAACATATTGTGATGAAGCACAGCAACGAGGTGAGAAACGGTGACGAGGGAACTCTCTCCGGGAGGCACATCTCAACTCAGATCCATCCTATGCACCTAGGGCAAGGTGTGCCCGGCCAGGAAGCTTTTCCACCTGACCCCTGGCACCGTGCTTCCGGACTTTACCCCTCGTTGGGGTATTATTCATGGGCATGTCTGATGTTAGCTTCTCCGCGTCCCGCCTTATTTATCCCCTCCGAGGGCTGCAAGCTCCTGGAGGGCAGGTGGGACGGGCACAGCTGGTCGGCTGGCTGGCTGGTGGATTTGGGACAACAGCCGGGGCTGACCCAGGAGGTGGCAGGAACTCTTCTATGGGGCACCAGGAAATTTTGCACAAGTGACCACCACAAGGAACATCCATGTCAGCAGGCTGACCGCATGCGTCCACACGCCTCGAAATGCCAGGCGAGGATATGCTGGGCCAGAAGGACAAGGAAGGCCAGGCGGGCGCCCAGGCACCTCCTGGACCTGACCCAACTCTGCCCAGAGGTCAAGGCTCCCGCCCCACCCGCCGCGCCTGCGCAGCACAGCGCCCGCGCCGGCCCCCGAAGCTGCCGTCTGCGGCACTGCGCCGGCGCCACGCGCCGGCGCTAAGGGGTGGGGTTTCCTTGCGCTGCGCGCAAGGCTGGGGCAAAACCCGGGCCGGGATAGGGCGTAGGGCCGCGCGTCGGGACGTCCCTCGCGTCGGGCCCGACAGCGCCTGCGCACTGCGCCGCCGGCTGGAGTGCTGGGGGCGGGGCAGGGGCCGGTGTAGCCTCTGTGCCTCGTTGTCCCCTGGCGCTACCCGGACATCGCTCAGGGTGCCGGCATCATGAAGATCTGGACTTCGGAGCACGTCTTTGAGTAAGTTTGGGGAACGGGGGCGGCTCCGTGGAGGGCGGGCACGCTGGCCCTGGAGTCGAGGCGAGGCAGAGGCGGCCCGCAGGAGGCTTCTAGGCGTCGGGCCTAGCAAGGGGAGCGAACCCAGAAGTCTACGGGCCCTGGCGACATGGAGGGCAGGCCAAGGTCACGACCCCGAGGCTCCCTAGCCGAGGGGACGGCTCCGACCTCCAGACCCAGGCAGACCTGCGACCGGGAGGGTGACGGGGGCCACTTCCAGGCTGTCCTCTACCATGAGGTAACCTCGGGCCGGCGGCCTCCTGAGGTCCTGGGGGCGTCGCGGAGCACGAGGCCCTTGACAGCACTCAGGGTTGCCACATCGCGCCCTGCGAAACCCCTTTGGGACGTGGACCCGAGGATCCCAAAAGGGAGGTGTTGGTTTTCTCCAGAGTATACTTTCCCTGGCCGCCTTTTGGGTGGAGTTTCTACCTCCGAATGTGAATTTCGGGTGAACTGTGGCCACCAGGATGTGAAACCTTTTCACAACTCGTTCATCTACGCAGCAGAGCCTTGGATTTGGAATTCAAGGTCTAGCTCTGACTGCAATAAGCGTGTGACCCTGGGTTACCCATTTTTATCTGAGAGATGGAAAAGGACGGTCGTCAGGGATCACCCGTGTTAGATCCCTTTGAGGCCACGTTCAGGAACATCTTTTTGGATAATGTGAAATGTTTACTAACGAAAATAGGCCTTGAACCAGTTGGATGTGGAGAGTTAAATCCTCTTCCAGGTCCCTGATTCCATTTACAAAACAGCCACAAATTTAAACAGCGAAATCCCTTTTTTCCCGAGTTACTTGCTCTGTTCCGCTGATCTTAATGTCGTTGCCACACCGTTTTAATTAGTATAACCTTGTAAATAAATATACTACAAAGCTATTTATGTTTTTAAAAGTGTCTCTGAAGGCATCTGTTACTTTTTATTTCTTTTTTGAGGCAGAGTCTCTCTCTGTTGCCCAGGCTGGAGTGCAGTGGCGTGATCTTGGCTCACTGCAACCTCCGTCTCCAGTGTTCAAACGATTCTCCTGCCTTGGCTTCCCAAGTAGCTGGGATTACAGGCTCCCACCACCACGTCCGGCTAATTTTTGTATTTTTAGTAGAGATGGAGTTTCACCATGTTCATCAGGTTGGTCTCGAACTCCTGACCTCAAGTGATCCACCCACCTCGGCCTCCCAAAGTGCCGGGATTACAGGTGTGGGCCACTGTGCCCAGCCTCTGAAGGCAACTTTTAACACATTGTCAGCATTTGTACTTAGTGGGACACATCCTAGGGCCTGCTGTATCCTGTAAAGTATAGAATATTGGAATCAGAAGGAAGCTTTCTTTTCTCCCTACTGTTTACAGTCTTTCTGGGAGGAAAAAGACCCAAGATTTGTAGTCATTGAGATATTCATTAACCGGGTCACATTCATCACTAATCCATTTCAGCTCTGAGGATGTTTAATTTCAGTCCTCTTTTAGGTTTGCATGCGTCAGAAGTTCTTGGCACTGAGTATCCCTAGAACTTTCTTCTCGCATATCTTCCCTAACTTTTCTTCCTGGCTCATCCTTCCCTGTACACTCTTTCTGCCTTTGTCTTCAGTACTTCCCTGTCTTTTCCCATTCAGTGTAAATATTCAGTAAGATTCTGTTAGCCTTCCTGTGTTGGATTTCACCTGTGGTATTAATTGCCTTTTTTTTTTTTCTTTTTGTCACAGCCTTTTTTTTTTGCCCTGGGAGAAGCAGCCCTGATCCGTGCTTTCTCCCCACATAATCTGAGCTGTTTGGTCAAAGTCCCAAATGATAGGTATACATTTATGGCACCCAGGGTCTGTACTTTGAGCTCCAGCCTCTCTCGAGCTTCGCTTTTCATTTTCAGGTGCCTGTTAGGCATCGCTACCCTCCTGTCCCACAGGCCCTTCAAACTCAACCTATCTAAAATTGAAGTCATCATCTCCCCTCACAAATCTGAGTGTTGTTTCTGATCTTTAGGATGTTACTCTCTAACAATATCTAAGTCATCATTCTACATCTTATCTTTGATTTTCCAACACTTTTCTTCTGAGGCCTGTAGTTGGTATCCAAGTGAAGTCATTCATTGATTCCTTCAACATACAGAGATGCCCAGTATGTGTCAGGCACTGTTCTTTGGATTGATTACATTTTAATAAGTAAATCAAGACATCGATGCTGCCCCAGTGGAGTTGATAATGTCCTCACCTCGTTTCAAAGGTGAAGAAGTTGGACAGGTCAGTGAGCCATAGCCAGGTCCTGATCGTACTTTGGTGTGGTCTTTGAATGTCTTCCATTGTGAGATCTTTCCCACGTAATTATGTTAATACAGCTCAGATTAATTGCTGGAACATTCCTAATCATAGTAAGTATTGTTTGTAATGTTTGAACTGGTTATGGTTCATAAAGCAATCTTGAGCCAAGCTAAGTCAACATCAGCGGTTTCAAGTTGGTTCAGAGAGGAGAGATGGACTAAATTACAAATAATGCATAACCACCCTGAAGTCATGCGATTATTAATTTTTTAGAGAGGGTTGGAGGAAGAGATAAGGGCATGGAAGCCAGTTAACCATGGTATATGACTGGATGGAGACCGGGGGAGGGTTCATCTGATTTTCATTTTAGAGAGTTGCCTTGGTAAGAATCAGAGTGCTTGGCCTATGTGCTTCTATTTGTGGGGACTCTTCAGATTGATGAAGCAACGCTGCTTATATACCTGCATTGATTGCTGGATAAGGCTGGAGACTAAAGACAGAATGAGGTTCATTGGTACAATATTGTAGAGAAAAGAATATTATAATGAAAACATTAAAAATGATGTCACTGGTTATTCAGGGTTCTGGGAAATCAATGGAGTTGAGATTTTCCTTTTGTTGACAAGATATAGTTGTCAATCTGAGTTCTCTAAAAAGTTGGAATAATATCTACTTGTTTCACTTTTAGAAAAATAGAAAGTAATGCTGTGTGGCTTATCAGTCATTGCAGCTTGAAACATCATCCCCAGATCTTGTCTTTTTCCTTTAAATGAAGATGAGAGCACACATAAGTAGTATAGAAGGCATTAGAATCAGACTGCAGGTGGACTAAATCACCTTTAATACTGATCGTACTTAATAAGGGGTCCTTTTGAAAATGATATTTTTTTAGCCAGGCGTGGCGGTGGGCGCCTGCAGTCCCAGCTACTCGGGAGGCTGAGGCAGGAGAAAATGACATTTTTTGTACAAGTGTCTTATTCACAGAAGTTGTGACGTGAACAAAGGTGCGTCACATTTTGAATCACCCAAACACATGTGCTTTTTCAAGAAAATAAAGATCCTGCAAGTTATCAAGTGATGTGATATTATCACTTCAATACTAGGTGATAAGCAAACGCTTATTATATTAAAAGAGAATATTAGAAAATAGTATATTAGGAGTGCGCCTTAAGGACATTTTGTTACATTGAGTGACCTTTTCAAAACAGAAATCAGAATCACTCCTTTGAGAAAAACAATAGATAAAGATTGACTGGAGAAGCCACTGTTATTTATTACATTAAAATGAAGGGAAAGTTCAATAATGAAATCAATGCTTTGGATCTTTTTGTGATCCCTGTAAGAATTTATAGTGCTCATACATTCTTTTACTTTTTTTACTTCCTTATAAACTGATAGAATTGGGGTCAGAAAAAATAATAAATGGCATAATCATACTTTTGGCTATTTGTTTCAGAACATAATTTTTAAATACATTTTCATGAATCACTGGTTCTTCCTAGAAACAATTTACATGTGAAAGTGGATAATGATAGGCAGGAAAGATGGTTTGAGAAACTATACCGTAATGCTTTGTAGGCTGCTTTGATCTTTATAGATAGGAGTTTTATTACATAGCCTGTATTGTGGAAAAATACTGAAGCCTGTTAAAAATGTAGATCAGGTTCCCATAATCATCAGTGTTTCAGAAGGTAATTTTTCCTAGATAAACTCATTAAACTTACGTTGGAATGAATGATTTGATAGATTATAAAAACTGTTTAACTCATATGCATATTTTTAAATGTTTGATTGTTTTGTTTTGTTTTTTGGTTCACATCGGCAGCCACCCATGGGAAACTGTTACAACAGCTGCAATGCAGAAATACCCAAACCCTATGAACCCAAGTGTGGTTGGAGTTGATGTGTTGGACAGACATATAGATCCCTCTGGAAAGTTGCACAGCCACAGACTTCTCAGCACAGAGTGGGGACTGCCTTCCATTGTGAAGTCTGTAAGTGTGTCTTTATTCCTGGAGAAATGTGACTGCTGTTGAGAAGTTTTCTAAACCGCATTATACTTTCAAATAGGTTGTGGGAGCCTATTCTGAATGTCATTTTTTTGCATCCGTTCAAGTTGTATTATAATAAACTTGAATTATGAGTATATAATGAATTGGAAATATTATTACAGTCTTCATGAAGGCACCCGATAAAATTTTCTTAAGGAAGCCAGCTAATGCTGTGTAATCTGAAAGGAGTTATATTCTGCTTTTTCTGCTTTTGCCAGCAACTTGAGACCAATACTAAGATTTGGCAGTAATGGTCTGGTCATAATTGTTAGGTGACAGTTCTGTGGTCAGTGGTGGGTTATGTACCTTAAGGAGTATGTTCTCGGACTTGTTATTGCCACATTTGTTCCAAGGTCTGGAATTCCTTCCTGTACATTTAGAAAATTCTATTCCCTTAAGAATGAACAGGCTTTAGTGAGCAGATTTTACCAGGAAGAAACTAGAATGCCAGTTTACCATAATGTGAGAAAACTGGTGTAATAAGTGGATCCAGGTTTCTTTAGAGGGGCTCTTTATGGAGAGTAGGTTCACCAAGAAAACTAAAGTACACGTTTTCAATAGGAATGTACTTACTGCCTCCTTTATGCAAACCATAGTGCAGACACAGAAATGAGCAGAGTTGGGGGTGGGCTTAGGGTCACAGCACAGGGAGTGACAGTGGACACTGATGTGTGATCCTCCATCATGAGAAAGCTGTTTTTCTGTCTGAAGAATGAAGCTGAGGTGCCCCCTCACTTGGGCTGTTCTAGGACGATGCTGATAGATGCCTTTGAGTTCTCCTTTTTCTAGCTGCCATGTTGCCCCAAACCTGATTTCCATATTTCAGCCTCAGCGCTCCACTGTCGCACTGCGGCAGATTCAGGGTGGTGCCTCACGTTGCAGACATTCTCAGTGGGCTGGTTTCTGATTGTCCCTGGGAAAAGTTTTTGTGTCTGGCAGTCTCCTCTCATCCATGATATGTGAGTAGGCCTCCTTTCTGACCTTTGTTTCCTCTCGTTTTTAGGAAGCGGATTTTTGGTTCAAAATATTGTAACACATTTTTTCCTTCAAATAAAATATTGGTACACTTGGTAAGAAATTCTTCCTCCTCTGATTCCTAATTCTGAATGTTTTACTTAGCTTATTGGTGCAGCAAGAACGAAAACATATGTGCAAGAACATTCTGTAGTTGATCCTGTAGAGAAAACAATGGAACTTAAATCTACTAATGTAAGTCTTGGCTTCCTTTTGTTTCATTTCTAACTATCTGGCTGAGTTCTTTGTCTCTCTCCTAGTTGCCATAGAAGTGAGTGCATGTTCATGGTGTGGGTCAGAGAATCCCTGCTTATGTGCTAGCCTGACTTGGCCCTGGGTGTCGCTTCCAAACTTCCTGCTCTCATGATCCTGCCTATCTCTAAGGGGATGGCACTCAATAAAATGAGTTTGGGATTATGTGTATTACCATTATTATACTTTATTTCCTCAACTTTACTTTTTAAAGAAAAAGTAGACAGTGAATAGTTTATGCAATAATAGCAGCGGTTTGTTTGTTGTTTTATATGTTTAGTAAGATTTTGGCTTGTGTGTTGATTTTGGCAACATTTTGAATCTTCAGTTCCAAAATGATTTGACCTTTTTTTTTTTTTTCATTCTGTAGATTTCATTTACAAACATGGTTTCAGTAGATGAGAGACTTATATACAAACCACATCCTCAGGATCCAGACAAGTGAGTAAAAAATATTTTAACAAATGTATTGTAAAGGGTGTTTAAGTTTTTTTTATCAAGTTTTTTGAAAATGAAAGCTGGATCATCTGAATCTGTATGAATATGTTTTGTTCCAGAACTGTTTTGACTCAAGAAGCCATAATCACTGTGAAAGGCGTTAGCCTCAGCAGTTACCTTGAAGGACTGATGGCAAGTACGATATCCTCAAACGCTAGTAAAGTAAGTGAGGCTGCTTCTTGGTTATTATCCCTGGTTCGTTTCGTGGGAATGGAATGGGGTGCTGACTGCACATGTGTCCTTGTAAGCCAACCCTTGCCAGTTCTACCATAGGAAACTGCAGCACATTGGACAGTTACTTACCAAGGCTCTGGGTTCACATCCAAGCTCTAACTTTTAGCCTTTTAACCTTGGGCAATTAAGTTAACCTTTCTATGCCTCAGTTTCCTGTTTTTGAAGTGGAGATTACCCATTTTACAGGGTTTGCATGGAGTAAATGAGATAACATATGGAAAGTGTGTAGCCTGGGGCCCAGCACTCAGGAAGTACTCAATGATGTGTAGCTGTGTGTCATTTAAAGCACTGTTTCTCAACCTTTTTCACTATTGTCTCCCCCCAACTCGTTTGAGACATATTTTCCCTAATTGCCACCTCCATTAAGTTATGTAACATATACATATGTGTGGACTTTATACATAAAAGAGGGAAATTTTTTCCATCCCCCCCCAAGAACCAATTTTTGCTTATTGAGAATGCATGATCTAAAACAGTAAGTTTAGAGAAAGATGCCTAATGCACTGTTGCATAACACATGGTTAATGTAGTTATCAGGAGATACTCATGGATGCCTTCTCTGTGCCATGCAGAGTGCTAGGCTAGACAGGGGATACAGCAGGGAGCAAAATAAATGTGGTCCCTGCCCTCGTGGAACTAAGAGGCAGGTGAAATTAATCACACAGCATTTCATTAGGAAAGAAAAGGTACAGAAAGGTATGAGAGTGCTTAATGAGTGTTCAGTAACTGATGTTTCTGCTGAGCGCCAAATGGGGGCAGGTGGATTGCCAGCGGTATGCCAAGAAAAGTGTTCTAGGTGGAGGAGCTGCGTGTGCAAAGGCCCTGGAACAGGAAGTGGGGAGTGCTCTTTCTGTTTTTCAAGGAACTGCATAGAACACTAGGAAAGAAGGGGTGAGGAGGGAGTTGAGGACCAGATCCCTTGTACAGGATTTTAGTTTACAATATAAAGAAAAGGGATTTGACCTTCTTGTCCCCCTAAAAAGGGGACCACTATAATCATGAAACAAATAAGACATTCTGTCATTGTAGATTCATTTGAGAACATCTTTTGCATACAAAATAAAAGTCAGTTTATGGATCAAGCCAGTTGCTCAAGGCATTTGATGTTTGCTAAATAACATTAGAAAAGAAAAAGCCAGGACAAAAACGATCTGTCATCCTGAGATTGAGTTAAACTTGTCATACTCCTTGTTACTTCCTGGTGTGTCATTAGTTCGATATATGCCTTTGCTCTCACTCAGTAACAATAAATGTATTGGATTTTTGTTTAAGGGCCGAGAAGCAATGGAATGGGTAATACATAAATTAAATGCTGAGATTGAAGAACTGACAGCCTCAGCAAGAGGAACCATAAGGACTCCAATGGCAGCAGCAGCGTTTGCAGAGAAGTGATCATGACAGTTGGTAAACAACATCGAGTACTCCAGGTCTCTCCAAGCTGACTATATATTTATTTGTTATTTAAAAAATACAACTATATTTTGGGGTTTTGTTTTTTGTTTTTTGTTTTTTTATAAGTAGGTGTAAGGCTATGTGACTTGATCTAAACAGATGCAGGGCCTCTAAATAAAAGGGATCATCTGAAATTAATGTTGTTTGAAATTACTATCTTGATTTTGAGGGTTCCAATATTTCTGTGAAAACTGAACAAGAACTTCTTGGAAACTGGTATTGATATTCAGTCTCCTTAAGGTAGAATTTTCAAGCTTTTCGTACATTGGAACTCCACCTGACTTTGGACCAACCCCAGAACAGAGCAGAGCCACCTCCTATAGACACCCATTGCCCTGCTGCTGTACACTTCAACAGCTTGCACAAGGGAGCTCACTTAAAAGGAGAAATTGTGTAGTTGTAAAATATTTTTTGTGTAAAATACCTTACTCTGCTATAAACCACCATTAAAAACCAGTGTTTTGATTTGGTACTTAAATATTTTTGTAGTGAAAAATTATCACTGAAGTAACATGACTCCAACAAAAGTATGGTTTCATTATAAAAGAGTACTGTATTGATTTGCCAAAGTTTTGTGACTTAGTAAAGGTATTAACTTCCTTGGATTTGTACTTTGTGATTTAGTATGCTGTGTCGTGGGCTGGTTATGTTAACCGAAAAAAATAAAGTAATTACCTGAGTTTTGCAGCGCTCTAACTTAAACAGAAGAACAGCTGTTCACATCTTTTAGCATTTCACATTTGCCTAACTTAAAAATTGCCATGTGTCAAAATCATGGTTTTGTAATTGCTAAGGCATATGTCAGGTTATTTGAATATAATTACTTTTTGAAGTAATTGTGACCACAAAACATCTTTTTTACATGAAGGAGCTGTACATCATTTGAAATTACTCAAATGATGTCTTGCTCTGAGGCATAAACCCCAGGTACTTAGTGTTTTTAATAATATGGTGCCACTGCAGGATTTGGGGGTGGTGGGGAAGAACAAGGATAATGGTAGGGGGAGGCTTGGCCTGAAACTAACCACTACGTGAATAGCACTGCAGGTTTTACTTATGGGAATTCCTTATTTGGGATGTCAGGAGGGCTGCTGCAAACTGAAAAACAATCTAGTAAATGTACTTTGTTTTATATATTGTAGCAGGCAATTAACCACTAAATAATAGCTTTGACATTTGCAATTGTTGCATAGAGTATTTTTGTTAGAAGATGATTAGCTCTTGCCTTTATTTTACAGTGCTTAGTGTGATAAACTTCTAGTCATGTTTTCTATCAAAGAGACCAGTTAATATATGTACATAAACCACAGAAATAGTATAACAAACTATTTTTAAATTATCGTTTTCCTACTTAAACATTGTTTAGCTTAAGATTTCTTAGGACATTTGTAAAAGCAGGTTAAATTTAATAAGGTTTCTGATTATTTTTTTGTAACCAGAGATAGTTTTTACAAGTGAAATAACATTTCAGCTAAATAAAATATCGCTAAATAATTGATACTTGATGAAAATCTGCTTTGTATAATTTCTGCAAATTATCCTTGTTCTGAAAAAGGTGTAATGACCTAATGATGGAGATTTTTAAATCCTTATCCTTTGATTTTTTTTAAACTCTGACCTAATGATAAAACTCTATAAATTTTCATTTTCCAATGCAGTTAAACATAAATGCACAACAAGCAAATGAATTTAAGAGAACTAAACTGGAATAAGTGTTCATAAATGAAACCCTTGGACTATTTAATACGAAAGTTGATATGTGGATTAAGAAAAACTTTTGTTAATAAAAACTTTCTTTTAAGTGATGTTTTTCCTGATTATAATTTCTTTTTAGTAATTAAAGGTGAAGGGCAAAGGCTTCTTTTCTTTATGACAGAAACACTTTTAATTCCTAGACTGTGAGCCTTCATTGCGTTGGGTTAGAGCTTCTATCATAGGCACTGAGATGAGCATTTTCCCGGCCCCGTGGCAGCTCCCCTGTGCCTCCAGTGAGTTTTCCACACATTTTTCTTCCCATCCATTACGGGCAACAGTGGCAACTGTTGCCTTACCCTCCCTCATGTCGCACATCGGAAGCAGGTCCTAGAACTACAGAAAACGCCAGTCTCCACTGGGTTTCCAGGGTTTAGTGTCACTCCGAGAAAGGGGGTGCCCTAAGAGCCTTTCTAAATCTCAGCTCTCAGGACACGCTTGTCTGCCCACAGATATAAAAGAGCCGGCGCCGTTTCCCTGAAGCGCGTGCAAAGCCAGACCCTCGGGGCCGCCGTGCCCGCGCCGCCTCGCGTCTTCGCTTCCCGAAAGTACGCGACTCCGCGGCCCTCAGCAAGCGGAGCTGCCCCGGCCTTCTTGCCTTCTTGCCCCGGTCGCCCCAGCCGGGGCAATACGGAAGCTCCGGGACACACTCCCCGGGCGCTCTTGGAGCCAATAGGTGGGCGCGGCCGGCCGACCCGCCCGGGGATTGGCACCCGCAGTCCAGATCGCGCGCGCCCATTGGCTCCCGGCGCCGGGGGGCTTCCGCGGCAGGGCAGCAGGGGCCGCGCGCAGGGGCGGGGCTGGGTAGGAGGCGGCGATTGGCAGGTCCGCACGCCCCGCCCCTTCCGCTTCTGTGGTCTGCTCTTCCTGCGGCTGAACCGCCCGGCTGAGCCGACATTGTCGGCGTCTTGGCGATTCGGTCCGACGCGCTCCACTTTCGCTACAGCATGGTGGCCTACTGGCGACAGGCTGGACTCAGGTAGGCCCAGGCCTCCAGAGGGAAGGGCCCCGCGAGCCCGGCCCGCGCGCATCCCCGTGCCCAGAGGTCATACAGGACACGGAGCAGTGGCCCCACGCGTGACCGGGGTTGGGCCGAACCTCGGGCGTCGCCGCCAAGATGGCGTCGCTGTGGGCAAAGCGCTCAGGCAGGCGAGCTCGGCCTCGCGTGGGAGTGCGTCTGTGTACTGCCTCGCTTCCCACAGGTGCGGCCCAGCACCCGCACAGTGCCCGTGGACACCTTTGTGAATGGGAGGTTTCGAGAGAGAGAGGCCAGCTCTTACTCAGCAAACCTTTTTCTTCTAGAATGGTGCTGGAGCCAGGTGGTGAAAGTAGTACAGTCACATCCACCTCAGTAAACAGGAGATTTCTCTCCACGTGACAGCTGTTAGCCGCTTTGACTTTTAATCCAGCATCGAGATGGAGCCTTTTACAACTTTACACATTTTTTTTTTTAAACTATTAATTCCTGTTGATCTCAGGTTTCCGTGTAAAAGGGGTGAAAGCCACTGGTAAACTATTCAGAGCTCCGCACAAAGGTGAGAGGTGGCTCCTGGAAAGCTCAAATATGGAACCCACTTGAGGACATGGTATCTCAATAGTGGAACCGCAAACCATTGGTCTAGGTGTCACATCTGATTTTTTTTATCCGTGCACCTGAGTGAGCAGAAGTACCTTGCTCCCGGTGACACACCTTGTTAGTTGACTAGATGGTGTAGCACTTTACATTTTGTGGGTACATGTGACTACACTACAACGGAGCTTCCTAACTTGCTGAGGTCAAGCAAGCGAAGTCTTGTAGAATTGGAAGGATGGAAGGTAATAGATACCATTTATTAGGCAACCTACCCTGTGAGCCATACCTTTTCGCACTTGTTTTTCCTCCTCCCAGCTATCAGCAGGACAGGTATTATCCTTTTATTCTATTGTTTTTTCAGGTGAATAAACATGCTGAAAAGGTTGAACAGCCTGAAGGTCACCAGTTAGTAAGAATGGAAGCAGGCATTGGAACTCATACCTCAGAGTCCCCAAAATAAATTCTAAAACATGAGAAAATTGCACCCCTCCCCACTTCCTGTTTTTCAAAAGTGGGAAAGGTGATCTGACATCTTTTGGAAACTACAACGTTGATGGGAGTCCATCTACCAAACAGGAAGCAGGTTTTACAATTTTGCTAGAATTGATGATGTTCTCAAAGCACTTTTCAGTGTAATTTAGAAATCTTGATTAGGAGGTATTTTCAGTGGCAGACTTGTAAGACAGAATTCATTTTTCTCAGAAAAGAGTTTAAATAATTTAGAAAGAATTGTTGTAATTCAAAATAGTTTTCTCTTAATTATGTATACCTCATTTTCCAAGAGTAATAAAAGTTTTAAGGAGAGAAATTGAGGAGAGAATTGATGATGCATTCTTGTTATAGTCGCTAAACATTTCAGGGTTTTTTTTTTTTTCTGTGCTGTGGGATTTTTAAAAACATTTATGCATCTTTTATTTTGAATTACTATACACTAAAGAGAAAACACAGTACAAAGAAGAAAAATCAAAGATCATCTGTCCAAACACCAATTAATACTTTGGTACATATTTTTCTAGTGTTCTTTTTCTTTGTATAGATTGTTTTTGGCATTAGTCATATTTTTAAAACCAGTTCTGCAATAAGGTACTACCAAACCAAAATAAAAAGTACAGGAAGAAAAGCGAAAGCACAGTAGTAACAGTTGGTCTGGCTGGAATATTGATAATTAACTATATACCTTCTCTCATTTTCTCCCAGCTACATCCGATACTCCCAGATCTGTGCAAAAGCAGTCAGAGATGCACTGAAGACAGAATTCAAAGCAAATGCCGAGAAGGCTTCTGGCAGCAGCGTCAAAATTGTGAAAGTAAAGAAGGAATAATCTGTAAGTTACTGATGTATTTAGAAGAACAGTTGCATCTTAAGTTTTTAGAGCACCGTAAAAATCAAAATAATTTTAATTTTGGGTTCTATTCATTTTTTAGTCAGTGTATTTGGAAGTTATTAGGATAATATAATTTAAAGCATGCAGGTTATAGAAGTCCCATGGCCTAATAAAAAGAAAGTCTTTTGGGGCCCGACAAGCAGAAGTAATTGGCACATTGATTTTCAATTCATTTAGCAATGCTTAGGTAGAGAGCCATCTTATTTTAGTTAAACCTGTTTCATTTGCACAAATCAAATAACTTGGAGGATGAACTCCCCACTTTTATAATTGCTATTGGAGTTACATAATAGTTCAAGAGCATAAAAAACTACAGTTCTTTACATTTTTATTTCCCCCACATCTACTAATATTCTCACAAACCACTACTTCCCGAACATCATAACTACAAGTACAGGCAAGGGTCCTGCTGTTGCATCAAGCAATAAAATATGCAAGAACCTGCAGTGAATACTGTTTTGCTAATTTATTATGTTTTCAGAGGGTTTGGTTCATTTTACTTTTTCAAAGATGTTGGTGATGTAAAGTTACATTCACATGAAATAAAAAGTTCTGTACAGTTGATAAGTGTAGACTTTTGTGTTCCAAATTATAAAAGTGGTTTGATCTCAAAAGTACTTTCTTGACATTGTTATTTCAAAAGTAGGCAAGGCAAATTATCAGAGATGTTTTTCAGGTTTAATTTTTCTAGTTTTGCTTTTAAAAAGCTTCAGACCCATAATAGCACAGAAATGTGATAAATATTAATTCTTTGGCATCTTGTGGTTATGAGCAATTTTACTTATTGAAACTGTCTCCCCTAACTTTTCATTTTCATTTTGAATTAGTAAATATTTTATTACAAGTCTGGAGATGCAGTGTTTTGAATTTAGCCCTTTTTCTAGGGGCTCTCTGTCTAATCTTATAATCCTGAGTAATGAGACCTGGTTTTATGTTGCGTTGTTTTGTTTTAACAGTAAGCTAACAGAAAATCGGTTAGCCTCACTCGGCTCAGAGCCACCAGACTGCATCTAACGCTGAGATTTTGCAAAGTCCTGGGGGTCAGGAAGTAGTGTCGATCCCCTTAAAGCATTAGCCCCTCTCTGTTATGCCCTTCGGGGTTACTGACCCCACCTCATTAGCACAAGGAGATGTTAGTGTCTTTTAAAGGCAAAGTAGTTTCTTTATTGCTGGGAGAGTGTTTACTTTTAGTCAGCTGAGAAATGCCTGCTTGACTAAACCTGTGTACTCGAACCAGTGCTTTTTTACATCTGAGCCAAGGCAGTGTGAATGATAGCCACGGTTATACAGTTCACTATAAGGAAGTTATTTCTTATATTCATGTTGAGTTTTTAAGAAAACCAAGAACTAGCCAGCAACTGTTGCATTTTCTTTTTCCTCCTAGACCCTGACTAAAGCTTGAAATGCTACATTTCCAAGGTGAAGATGTGTGGGCACATGTTATGGCAGATTGAAAAGGATCTCATTTCATGGGGAAAAAAAAAATTCCTGTCTTGTTCATAAATTGACAATGTCAATAAATTGAAGTATGGTTCACTGTTACTCTTGATTTTTAGTTTGTCAGACTTTTTCATTTTCTTTAAAGGAACTCTGCAGGGTTGCGTGATTATGGCCATGTGAACCAGGGTTTCTTAAAAGCAGGGGAAGGCAGATTTAATATATAGTGACCAAAGGGATTCAGAAAGGATTTTGAAAATGTCTCAAAATAGTTGTTTCATGACATTAATTGGTGATCAAAATTATCTGCTGTCATTGAGGCTTTGTAGTCCCTTATGTTTGAAATGTTGCCATGTCAGAATAATGACATGGTCATCGGTAACCTACATGGAAATAATTATTAAATACTAAAAGCATTGATTAGAAGAAGAAATACTAAATTGTACTCGTATTGTGCACTTAAAACCTATAGATAAGAACAATTACAGAATTTAAGCACAAAATGTTTTTCACATTGTTTTGTAAATGAATATATTGTGGTAGCATTTCTCTTAGGAAATGTTGAAAACTATTTAATAACTTGCTCATTGAGTTGATAGCCAAACTGAAGTTAAAATCTAGGAGTTTTGACTATAGGTCTGAGACACGGTGACCACAACATCAGTTTCTTGATATTTCTATAGTGATTCATTCATTCATTATTTAGGGATGGAAAATTGTTGCAAGTTATGTTGTTACCTTTCTTTGAAACTTGGAAGCGCTTGGGCAAGTAAAACACCATTGAAAAGTTAATTGCCTAATTTTAACTGTTTTTGGAGAATGGAGAAATAAATTTGAACTGGAAATTTTGAAACACCGTTCTAGGACCAGTTTTCACATGGTACTTAAAGCTCACAATAATTTATCAGGGCCGCTGTCAGCCATGCCGAGGCTAAGCCAAATAGAATGTCTTTGTTCTCGGCTTCTGGGAATGACTTATTGTTCCAACACTTGACCTGTAGGTTTTACTGAATTCTCAGCACAGAGCGAGCAGGGAGGCAGAGCCGATTGAGTGAGAGAGGGTGCCTCTGGACAACAGCGGGTTAGGAGCCCTTGGGGTCCTTCACCTCGGAGCTGTCATCCTCCTGCTTGCAAGTTAGGGCACCTCAGTTCAGTGCTGTGGTCCCCAAGATTAAGGTACTAGGAAGCATCCTCCATTACAGAGAACAGGAATAAATGAATCAAAAGGCTGTCAGGCCTTTTTGACACAGGACAAATAAAGTAACTAATAGGCAAAGAGGCTAAATTATTTCCAGTCAGGTAATTAGAGATAAGTCATTTATTAAGGAGGCAGATGGGGTATTATTGGTATATAGATGGTATAGTAGATTGGTAGTATATTGGTAGATTATTGGTATATAGATGGTATATTATTAAGGAGGCGGATGGTAGAGGTGAGACTTAGGGACAGGGCTTGTGATATGGAAAGGAGTGAAGTAACTGAGTAAAAGACAAGTTTACTGTCCAGCAGAGATTCTTAGAGGCTCTTTTCTCTGTGATTAGTAGATATCCTGAACCAGTAGTATAATGAAATAAACTTCCTTTCTCCAGCAGTGCTGAGTAACTGGCAGGATGACTGTGCCCAATGATGAGGTGACCCCAATCAGACCAACTTAGTGAGTATCCCACTAACTAGTTGGAAGATGTTTGAGGTTGTCAGTTAATCTCTTAGTTCACGTAGTCCTTGTGAGTAAAGTGAAGGAATTGGATAAGCTCTAAAATTCGGTGATTATGCTCAGAGACCTCGGTCTCTGAGAGACCAAGGTCGCCGTAGCAACCATACTGCTAAAGGAATAAGCTCTTCAAAATCAAAAGGGAGAGATTTCTTAGGTTTCTAGTTTGTGTTTTGTGTTTTTAAATCTATTTCTACCATACGAAAGAGTAGGATGGTGAGATGCATTTCTAAATATTTTTAACTACTCAGGGTGGTTAGGCTTCAAGAAAAGGAATTTATTTAGTCTGAAATAAAGCAATTTTGCCATTTAAAATTGAATTATTTTGTACTTTAATGATTACTATTGAGCAAACAAATCTTTACAGTAATATAAGTCAGCAAAAGTTTTTTAAAAGGTTTAAATCCCTCTCTCCTTATACCTATTTCATTGCCTTTTTAGATTTTAGAAGTAAAGCACCAGAAGAAGCATGTGTAAATCCTTGTATAATCGCAGGCTGTAAGTCTTTAGCATCTCAGGAAGTTACTAACTTCAAAGTGTATAGGTGGAGTTTCTTACTAAATCTAGTACTTCTTGAACCACAAGTAGAAAGCATTTAAAACATGATTGTTGTATTGTGTTTTTTGAAGTTTATAAATAGAAGACTTGTTGATGATCGGATGGCAAGGTATTTTTCTCTTGGTATGTATTTTAGTATTTCCTCATGATGCATACGTGAAAAGAGTGAAGTTTCTCAGAATGAGCAACTGTCATCCATCCACCTGCTATTTTATTATTGCCAATTACAAAAGCAAATCAAGAGATGAGAACCCAGTTGCCGGCAAGTAAATATTTACTGCATTGAGGGTCGGAGCATTTTCCCATTACCAGTTATCCATGGATCAAATAGTGTATCTCGGTGGTAATTCTAGAGGGCCATTAAAACCCTGATGGTGCTGGAAGAGATGGCAATGCTGCATGTCAGAAATAGGTAAACTGTAATTAAGAAGTTACGGATGATTTGATTACGCTCTTGTGTATTTGGTCCTGTTGTAATGTGAGCAGATTAAAATCATGTAGTGGTTAAAGCTGTGTCATTATGCAGACATTTATGGCAACTTCTGCAAATTAATTTGAACTGTAAAAGTTCCCTAATGAAATGATGTCCCCCGTAACTGAGAAGGACACTGCAGCCATTGCTGCTTAATTCCTGCATTTGAATGGTTGCCGAGCGGATGGTGTGCCGTTTCTCAGAGCAGAGAGGCTGCAGAGCATTTTGGGGGGTGATGGCTGAATGAAAGTGAAAAGAGCATTTCAAAATAGCCTCTAAAAGGAAAACCAAGGATGATTATTAATGAATTACTGGGATCTAACAGTAGTAAGAAATTTAAACTATATAAACGTATATGTTAAAGGCTAGCTTTTCAGAAATAAAGATCAGAGGACTGCAGTTCTTTAGTTTTGCTTGTCTTTTTGTTTTTCATGTTTGGACCAGGTGTTTTTGTGGAGAGGACTGTGGCTTTTCTTTTTTCCTCTTTTCCAGTTAGCATGTGTGCGCACAGGTCTACACAACAACACAACATGGATATTTCTAGTGGATGTTGACTCACATTGACCTTGGCTCTGTAGCTCCCCATGTACTAGTCAGGCACCTGGCTCTTCTGGAGGCTGGCAGGCACAGGAAGGCAGGATGGTGGCAGGCAGTGTTTGCTCAAAGGAAAGAACCTAAGGGAAGAGTCTTAGTAACCCTCGGATACCAAGTGAGGATTCCAGGGTGCTTATCAGTGCTGCTAAAGTTTAAAAATGTTAACACCAACTCCAGTGGCTTCCTGCAAATCCACATGTGTAGTCTGGGTGCCTGGCACAGGGCATGTAATAAAATACTCAGTGAACACTTTGAAACAAAGGGAGCACTTTACAATAAATTTGCTGTTTTTTTAAGCTAATAAGTATGCATTGAATGTCAAACTCTTCAAGGTTAGTAAATGTCAGCAAAGACCCTAATGCCTGTCAGCTGTTCCCCACCTGTCTCCCGCAGTCCCTGTGTCGAAGCTAATGATGAGTGCGTATCATTCACTGTGCTGCAGTGCAGAATAGGTTTTGGAGTGCTGCAGGAGAAACACTCGTCTAATGAGAAACTGTTCTGTAAGCAACTCCACGGCACAGCTTCTCTCACCGTTAATGTCCCTTATCTTCTGGCTTCATTTCTGCCTCCTCCATGACCTCTTCATCTTCCTCTAGACCTGCTTTGGCATCTTGAAATTGTTGGTACTCGGATACCAAATCATGGATGTTACTTTCAGCTTCCCCAAATTCGTTTATGTCCATCCCTTCGCTGGTGTACCAGTGCACAAAAGCTTTCCTCTTGAACATGGCTGAGAAATGCTCAGAGACCCTGTTAAAGATCTCTTGGATGGCCGTGTTGTTGCCAATGAAGGTGGCAGCCATGCTCAGCCCCCGGGGTGGGATGTCGCAGACAGCCACCTTGACGTTGTTGGGAATCCACTCCACAAAACAGCTGCTGTTCCTGGTCTGCACGGAGAGCAGTTGCTGGTCCACTTCCTTGGTGGACATCTTGCCCCGGAAAATGCAGGCCACTGTGAGGTAGCGGCCACGGCGGGGGTCACAGGCAGCCATGGTATTGCGGGCGTCAAACATCTGCTGGGTGAGCTCGGCCACGGAGAGGGCTCGGTACTGCTGGCTGCCCTGGGCTGTGAGTGGGGCAAAGCCAGGTATAAAGAAGTGCAGGCGGGGGAAGGGGACCATGTTCACCGCCAGCTTGCGCAGGTCTGCGTTGAGCTGACCCGGGAACCGGAGGGAGGTGGTTATGCCGCTCATGGTCAAGGACACCAGGTGGTTGAGATCCCCGTAGGTGGGTGTCGTCAGCTTCAGGGTACGGAAGCAAATGTCATAGAGGGCCTCGTTGTCAATGCAGAAACAGGCATCTGCATTCTCAATCAGCTGGTGGATGGACAGAACTGCATTGTAGGGCTCCACCACCGTGTCCGACACCTTGGGAGAAGGCATGACACTGAAGGAATTCATGATCCGGTCCGGGTACTCCTCTCTAATCTTGTTCATGAGCAGAGTGCCCATCCCGGAGCCTGTGCCCCCGCCCAGGGAGTGGACGATCTGGAAGCCCTGCAGGCAGTCACAGCTCTCACTCTCATGCCTCACTACCTCCAGGACGTTCTCAATCAGCTCGGCTCCCTCCGTGTAATGGCCTTTGGCCCAGTTGTTGCCAGCTCCAGAGTTACCTGTGACCAAAAAGAGTAACCAGCAGGGGAAGAAAAGTGAAAAGAGAAGGGCACCAGTAAGGCATCCCCCCTGCTCCTGGTGGAACCTTCTGGAAAAACCTACCATGGACAAAACTGTCAGGTTGAAAGAGGGCTCCTAATTTGCTAGATCGAATGCTGTCCATCGTCCCAGGTTCTAGGTCCACCAAGACTGCTCGGGGCACATATTTCCTACCTGTGTAGAAAAATAGGAAAAAGTCAGCCTACTTGTTTTTCTAGAAGTTAATGTTTTATCAAAAGAGAACTTTGTGATACTGGTCCAAAAAAATCATGGATATTCTAGAAAGGGGCCCTTGGTAGGTTGAGATTTGAGTATCTAACATATTTTTTACCCCAACAACAATACCACAAATCTATAGAATACCCAAGAAACAATTTCCATCGTCTGCCCTGTGGTATTGCCAGTGACAGAGATTCTCTTCCTTCGCACTGGAAATGATTCTGGTTTCATCTGTGAAGCCACAAAGGGAAGTGAGTACTTGACCTGCTTGTGTTAAGGTGTGTGCCCCATCCAGCAGCTCCTTCCCCAGTCCTGCCTCTTGACCAAGGGTTGGGGACCTACCACTCTGGGATCCTGCTGCTGCCCTGCCTGTCGCCTCCCTGAACCTAGACATCACTGCTTTGACATTTCCATCTGCTGGGCCTCTGCCCTTCCTCTACTTATGTTCCCAGTTGCGGGACCACTGCTCCCAGAACCCTGCCAGTCCTACCGTAGGCTTCATTGTAGTACACGCTGATTCTCTCCAGCTGCAAGGCCGAGGCCCCGCGGTCGCTCCCAGCCAAGTCGATCCCGTGCTCCTCACCAATCATCTCCCAGAACTGAAAGCAGGAGGAAGGTCAGAGTAAACGGACCCAGAAAAAGGCTGTGTTAACCAGAGAGAAAGTTAGCACCCCCAGGCCTGTTTCCCTGGGGTTGCCTGACCCTCCCCAAGACATTCTTTTTGGACCTTTTCATAAATAACCATGGCATCATTCACTTTTTGCCTCTACTAAGCAATATGAAGTAATATGAAGGCTGCCTTTTCTCCCCGCCTGAACTCCTTAAATAAAATGTCAAACACAGAATACTAAATTGGATTTTCTTCCTATTAAGTTCAGGCCATTATATATATTAAAGCTGTTGTTTAGAATTTAATGTCAATATAGCTCTTAATTTCTCCTTATAATGCTCCAAGCTAGTAAAGTATAGATTCCATTATAGGAAAATAAACAATTCTTATCTGATTTCACAATAATATCTCATTTCACTTTGGGGATTTATTTTCATGAACGTTTTCAAGCAACCCATAACTTGGACCTGTGTGCATGATTTTAAGTAATTAGCACTTTTTTTTTTTTTTTTTTTAGACAGAGTCTTGCTCTGTTACCAGGCTGGAATACAGTGGCGTGATCCTGGCTCACTGCAACCTCCACCTCCTGGGTTCAAGCAATTCTCCTGCCTCAGCCTCCTGAGTAGCTGGGACTACAGGCATGCGCCACCATGCCTAGCTAATTTTTGTATTTTTAGTAGACACGAGGTTTCACCATGTTGGCCAGGATGGTCTCTATCTCTTGACCTCGTGATCCGCCCACCTTGGCCTTCCAAAGTACTGGGATTACAGGCATGAGCCACCATGCCTGGCCTTTTTTTTTTTTTTTTTTTTTTTTTACGAGTTTCACTCTTGTCACCTAGGCTGGAGTGCAGTGGCACAATCTTGGCTCACTGCAACTTCCACCTCCTGGGTTCAAGCAACTCTCCTGCCTCAGCCTCTCAAGTAGCTGGGATTACAGGCGTCTACCACCATGCCCAGCTAATTTTTGCATTTTTAGTAGAGACGGGGTTTTGCCATGTTGGCCAGGCTGGTCTCAAACTCCTGACCTCAGGTGATCCACCTGCCTCGGCCTCCCAAAGTGCTAGGATTACAGGCATGAGCCACTGCGCCCGGCCAGGAATGTGCATTTTTGATGATCAGGTATACACATAGCTCAAAATTACACATTGTTGTCCTCTAGTAACTATTTGAAACATAAAGCACTTCCAATCTCATACACAGTACTTATTAATATAGATACATGCCAAGCTCTTAATATGGAAACAGTTACTGGGAAGACTCCTTCTGATCACCCTGAAAAGCACATATTAAAATGCAATGAAAATATATTCACATACAGTAAAATCCCCAAGGGTATGTTTAAAACTCCAACCATATCTTGTAAATGACAGCGCTGCTCTGGCCATGGTCTTAATAACAAGGCACTAGTTCATGGTAAACTGCCAGCACTGTTCAGGGAGTGGAAGAATAAATAAATTCAAGTTCTAAGATACCCCAAATTAAATGTGTCTTAAAGTTCTTAAGACTCTAAATGATGAGTTAGCCAGGACTCTAAACGCTAGACAATACAATTGAGAGTGAGAGCGAAGACCCTATCTAAACCCAACACTGTCTCTCGAGGGCCCCTTTCTGTGTTATCTTCCAGCTTCAGAGCAGCAGGGCTCCTGCCTCCCACTTCTCTGTCTGTGTGTTATGAATGTCTTACCCCTGAGGCATGGAGGAATGGGGACTTCTTTTCAAGCAGTAATGTTCTTTGCCCCGGATTTAAAACACCTGCATTTAAAATCCTTAGTTGTTTCCTAGCAGCATTACTCACAATAGCCAAAAGGCAGAAACAACCCAAGTGTCATTGATGGATGATGAATGTAGGTGTTTTAAAACCTTACTTTTAATGCATCTCATATTAGTAAAAGTAACTTCACAACAGCAAAGAGTTTTAAAACCTTACTTTTAATGCATCTCATATTAGTAAAAGTAACTTCACAATAGCAAAGAGAACACGGTAAATTTTCTCAGTGCAGTTGGCCATCTTAAAATCAAGACTGGAGATCCTGGGCTCGGGCATCTGTGTTCTTGGGGTTGGCCAAGTAAGTTACATACTTGGTAGAAAATTTTAAGCAGGGGGGCAAGGGAGAGAAAAACTCATTTATATTCCAGGGAGTGTATTTTAATTAATGATGTTACTGTACACAAAAACTTTATTTTAGGTCTATCTCTTAAATTTCAATTGCATACTAATCAAACAGTAATTGATTTTTTTAAGGGCTATAATAAACAGAGGGGAGGGAAAAGACACCATAGTGACAGCGTATAGAAAGTTTCTCAAAAAACTTCAAAAAGCTGTTTTGAGACAAATTACTGTTTTTAGATATGAGAAGTTCATTGTTAAGATGATAAAAGTAAGCCAGGTACAGTGACTCACGCCTATAATCCCAGCACTTCGGGAGGCTAAGGCAGGCACATCACCTGAGGTCAGGAGTTCGAGACCAACCTGACCAACATGATGAAACCCCGTCTCTACTGAAAATACAATATTAGCCAGACATGGTGGCGCATGCCTGTAATCCCAGCTACTACTGGGGAGGCTGAGGCAGGAGAATCACTTGAACCCAGGAGGTGGAGGTTGCAGTGAGCCGAGATCACGCCATCACACTCCAGCCTGGGCGACAAGAGCAAAACTCCATCTCAAAAAAATAAAAGATGATAAAAGTGCCGCACACGGTGGCTTACACCTGTCACCCCACCACTTTGGAAGTCGGAGGCGGGAGGATCACTTGAGCCCATGAGTTCAAGACCGGCCTGGGCAACAAAGTGAGATCCCTGTCTCTCAAAAAAAATTTAAAAATTAGCCAGGCATAGTGGTGCCTGCCTATAATCTCAGCTACTCAGGAGGCTGAGGCAGGAGAATAGCTTGAGCCCAGGAGGTTGAGGCTGTGGTGAGCCATGATGCTGCCACTCTACTCCAGCCTGGGCAACAGAGTGGGCAAAGAAAAAGATGATAAGCATATTATATAATGTAATGGTTGGCATGTGTTGTGCCTAGGTGTCTATGGATAAAATTAACTAACTTAACACTGTAAGCCCTTAATGTGTCTTGTAGCTCTTTAAAGATTGTTTCCTTCTTTTCCCGTGTGAAATTCTTTTTTTAAGAATTTTTTTAGAGCCCAAAGGCATTGTCTGATATTTAGCAAGTACATGAAATCTACTCGACTCATTGTCTTCCCTGCTAACTTAGGGTATTCTCTTGGTTGTCCGCCTCTGTGGACTGTGGCAAAGCTAGGATTAGTAACCAGACATTACTTACCTTGGCTCCGATCTGGTTGCCACACTGGCCAATCTGAATATGGACAATTTCACGCATCCTTGCTGTGAGCCCAAGTCTGAGATCTTCACGGAATCCTCAGACTCTCAGAATCCAGAGCCTCGGTTCACTGGTGTGAGCCCAACACAACTGTGGTCATTGCAGTGGTGGGACTGGCCAACTAAGCTACCCTCGCAATGTGACCAAGGGTGTGTCCACCCCAGAGGCCCAGTTCCCCGCCCTCAGCCAGTCCTGGCCCTTCTCTGCTTTCTGCCTGTCATGCTTTTGGAAGGGGGTGTTTTTCCTCTCTCAGCACAGAATACTGCCCCATCATTTCCTAGAGAGTGAGTGCAAGATTAAAGGCCGCCTCAGTGCCTGAAGGCTGGCACTGTTTGCAGGCTTCTAGGTGCCCATGCTGGCCCTGATGCCTGTGGTGTGATGACTCTGGCTCCTAGCTCACCCAGGTAACCAGACCACCTCCAGGGGCTTTCCCTGTCCAACTTCCCAGCCCCTTTTCAAGACTTTGGTCCCCAGAAGCCCCGTGCCCCGACGCGGCGGGAGGCTTCACAGCTGGGCCTCACAGGTCCCAGGATTGTCTGCCCGCCCCTCCCCCACATGCCCTTTCTCGCCCTGTCTGCAAGTTACTCTGCAGTGTCCTGCAGGCCTCTTGGACCCCTGCCCTGTCCATGCCAGGGCTGGGCTGCGCCTTCCCAGCTCCCGCTCTGTCGTTCCGTCTTTCCTGCCATGGTGTCTGGGGTCTTAATATTTGCCATAGGGTCCCTTTACCAGACCCTGAATTCTCCAAGAACAAAATGGACTCCCAATTGCATTCCCTTAGAGTTGGGCGTGGTGGCTCACTCCTGTAATCCCAGCACTTTGGGAGGCCAAGATGGGCAGATCACTGGAAGTCAGGAGTTCAAGACCAGCCTGGCCAACATGGCGAAACCCCATCTCTACTAAAAATACAAATATTAGCCAGGTGTGGTGGCACACACGTGTAGTCCCAACTACTCAGGAGACTGCAGCAGGAGAATTGCTTGAACCTGAGAGGCAGAGGTTGTAGTGAGCCACGATCACGCCATTGCACTCCAGGCTGGGCAACAGAGCAACACTCTGTCAAAAAAAAAAAAAAAATTGCATTCCCTCACACGCAGTACTTAAGTGGCAGCAGGCTGGGTACTCAGCAGCTTGAAAGCAGCTGTTCTGTCTCCTGGTCCTCAGTACATCCCCTGCCACCAAGCTTCTATCAACGTCGAAAGCCAGCCTAGGCTTTATTACCTCCAACCAGGCAAGGGCATCCAGGCCAAACACCAGCTCCATATCCTTGCCCAGGAGGATGGCAGTTCCCCACCACCTGGAGGAGAGAAGGTGGACACTTCCAAAGAAGATGGGGAATGGACTCCCCGAGAAGGCATGAGAGCACTGACTCAGAAGGGGAGAGCTGGTAGGCACTGCCTTGTGCCTGTTGAGCTCTCAAGGTGCAGGTGGGCAGGTACAGGGCAAGGTCTCCTGAAGCCCCGAGGATGTGGACAACCACATCCAGTGAGCACCTGCCTCTCAAGGCCTCTTTAGTGTCTGCCGGGCACCCTGAGGTTACCCCCATTCCTTGAATGGCTATGGAAGGGGACCTGTCATATGCTGGGCTCACCTTGGGTGCTGCAGACAAGGGAATGAAGGAGGTAGATGCGGCCAGATCCTGCACTCGTGGAACTCTGGCTTACTTAGGAAGAGAGCACTCCTAGCTCTGGAGCAGCTTGAGGACACCATCTCTCAGGACAGGGCTCAAGGCAAGACTGCTGAACTCAGAGCCAGAAGCCCTGGAGGTGCTTCCCGCCCCTGCCTCTTGCCAGACCCGTGACCTTGGTTGAAGCATTGGAGCCCAGCCTGATCCATGAGGAGCCTATGCTTCCTGTGCCCCAAGCCCAGGTTTGACTCCTAAGCCTTGTGTTCCCTCTACAGACCTGGCGGGGCCCAGGATGTGAGGTCAGGAACACAATCAGGAAAGTTCCTAGCGATGGAGTGTCTGGGGAAATCGCTTCTGCTTACTTGCAGAGGAGCTCAAATACACAGCCAAAGGGCCTGAGCTATAAACTAGAAGAGAAACCTAGAGGTGGGGAAGAAGAGAGCACTCTGTCCTAAGAGTGCCCGGACTGGGACTGCTTCTCACCTCTGTCTAGTGTGTAGATCCCAGGCTGCCCTTGAGTACTGACAGTGTACCCCGTGATCCTGGGCTGGATCCAGGACCAGGGAAGAGGGCTCCTGTAGAGGATGGTGTGAGGATAATTGTCAAAATTCAAATAAGAACTGTGTATACTGGAAAATAGTATCAGTGTTCCATTTCTTGACTTTGATCATGGTACGGTGGTTCTAAGTGGAAGTCCTTGTTTCCAGGAGATCCCATATTATGAAGCACTGTACTTCAAGGTCGTTGTGATGCTGGCAGCTTACTCTGAACCAGTTCCACAACCACAATAATGTGATAAACAGAGAGACAGCAGTTAAATAAAGGGGCAAAGTGGTAACAATTGCTGAATCTTTTCAAAGTTAGCACAAGATTAGTACCCTTGCAATGTTTCTCTTAAGTTTGGAACATTTTTGTGCTCAAACCTGAATGTCACGTGACTCACAGATGCTTCCGGTCCAGTCAGCCCTCCTCCCTGCCCAAAGGTAAAGAGAAGAATGTGCAAATTCAAGAGGAGGATATTCATAGGTCCTCAGCAGTGTTTTTCAGAAATTAACACAGACCATTTTAAAATTAAGAACAGACCATTCTGTTTCCATAGACGTTAGCCCATCTTGCCTCACTTCCAGCTTCTCTCCCGGCATGCCTCGACCTCTTTTCCCCCTTCTGTCTGTCCCCACCAGCTCTCCCCAGCCTCCCTCCCCACCCAGGGGCCCCTGCCTATCAGACTCCTCCAGAGACCAAAGAGCTCCATGATCTTCCCACAGGCGGTTCCTTCGCCAGAGACACCTCCCCTCCTGGGGACCAGAGCACTTGAACCTGCAGTGCCACACATGGCCCTGTTTGCTAATTACTTATACACATGCCTTATCTCCTGCCAGCCTGGGAGCTGTCCGTGTCATTTCATCTTTGAGTCCCCAAAGTGCCTGATCCATGGCAGGGCCTCAGTAAATGTTTGTTAAGGGCACATCGACAGCTGGGCAAGTTTGAGCAGTGATGCTCAGAGCGGGCTGTGTTCTTAAAGCCAGTGATGTGTTTATTCACAAGTGTGTCCTTCTCTAGATAGGGTCACCTTTTTCCTCCATTCTGTAAGAGGTGGTCTAGGCTGAAGGTATAAACTGCTCCATGAAACCTGGATGTTTGGGGACAGACTAGATGGAATAACCGTAGTGAGCTATTATGGGAAGGTGTGACCAGTGGGCAGCCGCGGCCTTCTGTGGCCCAGCTCCTGAAAGGAGCCCCTGTTGGCCACAAACCGCCTCGCTGCAGGGACCACGGGACTGGGCCCAAGGGGCATTTCTGATCTGCCTGTGTTCATTCTTTGCCATGTGAGCAGGATCCAGGGCGCTGGGGTCCTCCGCCCACCCTCCGCACTGCAGCACATTCCTCTTGGCCATCTCAGTTTGCTTAGGGAGGGGAAAAAGCCAGGTTTCCAGGTGGGCGCTTAAAAGGTTTTTCTGTTAATGGGGCAGTTGGCAAAAAGGAGGAAAGAGAGAGAAGTCCTGTTTGCTTTGATTCCTGTATCGCCGGCCATGTTTATTCAGGCCAGGCAAGCGCTGAGCTTTGGACGCTGGGCTGTGAGAGGGTGAGGGGCGGAGTGGCAGCTCCACCACCCAGGGGCTCATCTTCGCCCTAAACCTGAATTTTTTCACATGAAAAATGAAATAAAAGTTCCCGCGTCACAAGTCGGTGTGAGGAATGGGCCTGCCAGGGCTGCCCCCTAACACGTAGCTGCCGATGGTGGTTTTCAAGTGGGCTTCACAGGGTGGGAGGGGGAGATGCGGCTCTTGGTGCAGACAGGCCCATGCATTCCACACCTACAGACGGAGCACCTACCATGCGGCAGACCTGACATGGCCGTGGGCATCGGGGCTTGTCTCAATTGAAAATGTCTGGGCAGGACAGAGTGGCAGGGAAGGCAGCGGGTCTGGAAAGCCGTGCATCCCGTCTCAACTCTCTTGTCCTTATTTCTGAAGGTACCTGCTCCCCAGAGGAAACAGCTCTCCTCTGAGTGCCAACTTAGTGCCAGCAATGAGGTGGGGAATACAGTCTGCCTTGCCCTCGGACTGGTAGAAGCGGGCCCTGTGCAGGACATAGGCGAACAGTGCCCCTGGAGATGCTGGCACGACCCCAAGGTCTGTTTTGCCAGGTGAAGGTGACCGCCCCCAGTCCTGAACTGCAGCAAGTGACTAACAGTGGCCACTGTGATGAGTGACAAAGTTGTTTTCTGCCCCCCAACAAAGGGCTGTGACCAAGGCAGGTTAGCAGTGACTGCATTCAGGTGAGATCAGCAAGCATTGTCCCAGAGGGCGGAGGGCAGGAGCTTCCTCCCAGCAAATGTGGTGAGGACGCCCATGGCCCACAACACTGAGATTCCCAGCCGGGACCAGCCCAGCCCTGAGCTTGAAACCCTCTCTTCCAGTGGCCTGTCACAGCAGTCCACAGAAGGCTCCATGGCAGCAAGCCTTTTCCTGCATGACACTTGGGACTGTTACAGGAATAGAACCAGGAAGATAAGAAAAACCAGTGTCACCCAGAAACCCTGAATCGGCTGCTTCCAGACTTCCCCCAGGAGTTATCCCCCAGGGGTCAGATGGAGCTGCCCCCACCCTCCATTTGGCAAATGAAATAGAATTCAGAGAAAAATAGAGCACTCAGAGAACTCATTGATTTCATCCGCCCCGATCTTCCACTTCTGAGTGCATTGAAGTTCCTTGAATAACTCAGGGAAGATTGTTGAATTATACTGTTTGCGTGTGATTTAGAACCAAAAATTATTCCAAATGTCTTAGGAAGAAAATGACATCTGAGGGGCCATTATGAGTGACTCAGCGGGTGTGGGCAGGCCGCCAGAGGAGCTGAGCTCCACTTTCTTGTACCCTGCCTCGGTGTGTGTTCTCTTACTGGAAAAGAAAGTTCTAGGAGGATGAATAACTACAAGAGGAGAGGGACTAGGAGGACATTGCTGGTGTTCGCTGAGCCAGGAGTGTTAACCTTCTTCCCCCACAGCTGAGATGCTCATGGTTCCTGTACCAGGCAGACTCTGGCTGCTCCTCACGCCTGTCCAGCCCCCAAGCCCAGAGGCTGGAAACACCTTGCTGTCTCTCTGGGTGCACTGGTGAACCGCATGCAGGCTGCGGCGCCTCTGATGTACAAGAGAAAACACGCACGCGCGCACACACACCATCACTTCCCCTGAACTGCAAACACGCACGCGCGCACACACACACACTTCCCCTGGAACTGCAAACACGCACGCGCGC
>NW_012104365.1:638005-644797 GCF_000951045.1 Mandrillus leucophaeus | reverse complement strand
CACACACACACCACCACTTCCCCTGAACTGCAAACACACGCGCGTGCGCACACACACACACACACCCCACCATCACTTCCCCTGAACTGCTGCAGAGATCGAAGACATGGACACACGAACCTTCTCACTTGGATCTTTCCTGTCTGCCGAAGTTGCAGCTAGTGATAGGCGATGTTCTGTGGCATGAACAGAGATAAGCATAAAATGGGTCAGCACCTGGAGCTGAAATCGAACAAAAATATATACTTCTTCAAGCCCAATGTTTGTCCAAGAAATCTCTGATGTATGAGTTTTGAGGGACCTCAGAAAAGTAGAAAATATGGGCCCTGCCCTCCAGGGACTTAGAGGGTGAAAGCAGCACTAGCCTCCCACTCTGCCGGTCTTGACCAGTTTCTCTGCCGCCACGTGCTCCCTCGTGTAGCCTGCATGACACCACCACCTTCGAGCTGAGTGATGGTTCTCACCACATTGTAGAAGAAACTAAGGCTCAGAGAGGAATTGACATGTTCAAGTCTCAGGATAATGTGGCAGAACCAGAAATAGATTGCAGGTCTTCAGACACCTACATCCAGGGGTACAATTCAAGGGGTCAAGAGGCAGGCTCCAGGAGCCCGGGGTGCTCACGTCCCCTGCTCCTCACTCTGTAACTGCTTCCTGCAAGCCCTGCTCCCAGGTGGGTGTCCTGATGCATCTACTCTCCCCTTCTCTCCAGCAGCATTCCTCATCCATCACCTGTGGCTCTCCCCTCCAGGGCCCTTCCTGTCCCACGGCTGTCTCCACTCACAGTATCCTTCCCACAGCCACCAGAGGGATCTTACAAACAGAAATCAGCTCTCAGCCACTGCCCTCCTGGAAAGCCAGTGGCAACCAGGAGAAAACCCAAACCTCTTACAAAAGGAAGGTTGATATGTGCCTTCACATCTTCCAAAATGCACACGCCCCATGAGACAGGGATGGGAAACCCGCTAGACAGGGAAATTAGGTGGGGGATGAAGGAAAAAGGAAGCCAGCAGAACCTCTGTCAGATGGCAGAAGCGGGAGGGAAGGGGAGAGGTGGGCTGGCCGTGTGAAGCTGGCCTGAGTGCCCGCATGGTCCCTGCAGCTTGGAGGCTGAGCCCACCTGTCCATGGCCTCCCCACAGGCTTTCCCCAGTGCATCACACACTTACCCAATGCACTCACATTCTCAGGCCTCTGCAGACAGTCTTCTGCTGAGTCTCCTTCCAGCACCTTCCATGGCTGTCTCATTATTCAATCCCAACTCACTGGATACCTAAAAGAATGGTCCCAGGCCAGACTTCTCCAGAGACCGCCCCCAGTCTCTCCTGTTCCCCATTTTAACTGTTTCCAAGCACTTCCTACCTCCTGAGCATTTTACTTTTCCACATGTTCCCTTATGCAGAACACATAAGTCCTTGCAGACAGGAACTTTGTTCACTGCGGAATCCCCGGGGAAGAAAACAGAAGCCTGCACATACTAGGTGCTCAACAAGTATTTGCTGACAGCCTAACTTTAGAGGGCAAACAAATTCAGTCGGGTAAATAGTCACTGAGTGCCCCTTTGAAAGACTTCCTGGTGAGTTCATGGGTGGGCTGTGTCTGTTACATGCTGTGCTGCACAGGGCGTGCCCCAAAGGTGATGCTGATGAGGCTGCCCTCATGAATGTCAGCCCAACGAGCCACATCCACACTTAAGCAAGTGTGCGCCACCAGTCACTGTGCAACTGTTAGAGGCGTTTGAACCAGAGCGACTCCATCTTGAATACAGACTGGGTAAAATAAGGCTGAGACCTACTGGACTGCATTCCCTGGAGGTTAGGCATTCTACGTCACAGGAAGAGATAGGAGGTCGGCACAAGGTACAGGTCACCAGGACCTTGCTGAAAGGCCAGGTGCCGTGGCTCAGGCCTGTAATCCCAGCACTTTGGGAGGCTGAGGCAGGTGGAACACCTGAGGTCAGGAGTTCGAGACCAGCCTGGCCAACATGGTGAAACCCCATCTCTACTAAAAAAAAAAACAAAAAATGAGCCACGCATGGTAGCAGGCGCCTGTAATCAATCCCAGCTACTCGGGAGGCTAAGGCAGGAGAATCACTTGACCCCAGGAGGCAGAAGTTGCAGTGAGCCAAAATTGCGCCATTGCCCTCCAGCCTGGGTAACAACAGCGAAACTCTGTCTCAAAACAACACAACAAGACAAAAAAAAAAAAAGACCTTGCTGATAAAAGGATGTGATACAGAAGCCAGCCAAAACCCACCAAATCCAAGATGGCGATGAAAGTGGCCTCTGGTTGTCCTCACTGCTCATTATATGCTAATTATAATGCATTAGCATGCTAAGAGAAACTCCTACCAGCACCATGACAGTTTACAGATGCCATGGCAGCGTCAGGAAGTTACCCTGTATGGTCTAAAAAGGGGAGGAACCTCAGTTCCTGGCATTGCCCACCCCTTTCCAAAAAACTCATGAATAATCCACCCCTTATTTAGTGTATACTCAAGAAGTAACAGTAAGTATAAATAGCTGAGCTTCCCATGCTGCTGCTCTGCCTGTGGAGTAGCCATTCTTTTATTCCTTTGCTTTCTTAATAAACTTGCTTTCACTTTATGGACTTTCCCCGAATTCCTTCTTGCATGAGGTCCAAGAACCCTCTCTTGGGGTCTGGGTTGGGATCCCCTTTCCCGTAACACAACCAGGCCAGGATGTGACGCATGGTGGTGCCTGGGGACAGTGGCATGGTAGATTGCAAACCTGACCCACCCTATCTGAAGACCCTCACTGCAGAGATATCTGGCTGTTAGCGAGTGCCTCTGACCCGTTGACCAAGTGGATCAAGAGCAACTCCTGTAGCCAGTGAGGGAACCATTGTGCCCTGCAAAACCAGCCTAGCCTAGCGAGCATTGTCGGCATCCACCCAAACAAATGCCGGTATCCAGGATGTGGCTAAACTCAGGAATGTGGAATAATAGGAAATATCTGCAGCTTGCCGGGGTAGGAGCCAGACAATATGGCACAAAGGGAGAAGGAGAAAAAGGATTTCGAGGCCATTCCACAGTCAGTTAAAACTCATCCGTGTTCTCCTCCGCCAGGTTGGGAAGGTGGGCCAGCCCTGGCCTGAGTGCTGATCTTTGTCATAATGAGGAGAAAACTCAGCCTTATTTTTAGAAATGAATAGACTTTTGTGTCTGTGGCCTTGGATCATGTGTTTTCCAGGAGAATTCATAGGGTTAAAAAAAAAAAAAAAAAAAAGGGACTGGATTCGAACCTGCCACCCAGGAGCCTCATGCTGAGCGCAGGTTTCCTGACATCTCCAGAGGCTCAGTCTTTTCACCAGTAGAATGGAGTAATAGCATCTGCCTCCCCACCCCCACCCCCACCCACAGCGTTGTGCAAAGGATCAAATGGGGCTGCAGAGTCCTCTAGAATGTCGTTGGCTCAGCCCTCTGCCCTCAAGCACCACTGGGAGCAGGAATGACTCCGTTACCTCCAGGGAGGAAAGCCCAGGACAGGTGCCCAGCTTTCCAGGCAAAGTGGTTTCAGGGGAGATGCCTCGCTCTACCTACCTACTCAATTCTGCCCCCAAGCTGGAAGGTGGTGGCACACAACTGCTTATAAAGGGCTGCTAGAGGCAATGCTTAGGCAAGTAGGGCCTCAGAGGTAGGAAGGGCCAAGTGCCCTGCCCCAAGCCTCCTCGGATCCCGGCCCAGATGAGAAGATGAGTCAGTATCCACAAAACCACCTTGCAGGCACCTGCAGCGAACTCAGGAGGAAACACACCCTTCCAGTTTCCAAGAGTCCCCAGACTGCTCTGCAGGTGAGTCTGCTTTGAAGAGAGAGAGACACAGCTCTGGGGCTAAACTCAACCCCCAGCAAGCAGTCCCCAGCAAGAAACGGCTGGGGTGGCCTGTCTGTCAGGTTCCCAATGTGCTCCTCCTCTTTTTCCAGTCCCAGACACCTCCGGCTTTATCTGCGTGCCCTTCAGAGAACTCCTCCGGCTAAACATCCTTCACTAATAGCAGCACTGGAATTTGAGTTTGGGGGGTTTGTGGCCATCGCCAGCCCCGCCCCCACAAGGAACATGTTTAAGATCTTGCATCAAGTTCAGGGGAAAACAAAAACAACAAACAAAAACCCCAAAACCAAAAAAACCCAACCTATTTAGGATCCTCTGCTGCACAATTTTAGTAACCCCCAAAGTGACACAGCCCACCAGCTTCTCGGAGCAGTGTGGCAGCCATGCACTCATCCACTCGACCAGGACCAGGTTCAGAGATGAGGAGCCCTGTCTCTGCTTGGTTTGCTGTGTTGGACCCATCAGAAGGCGCTGAAGAGGTAAGTCTCATCAGGCCCCTTCCTTCCTTCTTGGGTTGAAAATGATTTTAGGCCGGGTGCGGTGGCTCACACCTGTAATCCCAGCACTTTGGGAGGCTGAGGCGGGAGGATCTCGAGGTCAGGAGCTCAAGACCAGTCTGGTCAACATAGTGAAACCCCATCTCTACTAAAAATACAAAAAGTTAGCCAGGTGTGGTGGTGTGCGCCTGTAATCCCAGCTACTCGGGAGGCTGAGGCAGGAGAATCGCGTGAACCCAGGAGGCGGAGGTTGTAGTGAGCCGAGATTGCTCCATTGCACTCACCCAGGCAACAGAGCGAGACTGTAACAAAAAGAAAAAGAAAAAGAGAAAAAGGGGAAGGGGGGGGAGGGGAGGGGAGGTGATGATTTCAAATGGATGGACTCCCTCCCTCTCTTCCTGCCCTGTTCTTCCATCGGATCCTGATCTTGAATTGCTTCTATGTTAGGGAAACCCAGGGGCCACAACTTGTCAACTTTGGACGTCCTTTTTGTTACCAGCCTAAAAATATCCTTCCCTTTAACCAACTTTCAATAGGGTAAATCCGGAGAGTCCCCTCTTTGGAACTCCCCAGATAAACTAAGCCTTGTGCCAGCATAGTCGGGAGCAGAACTGTGAATGTTTATTCCCTCCCTGACTGTCTCACCCCTCCTCCTACCCCTTGTTTGTGAGTTTGATTTGCCAGAGGCTCTGGGCTGAAAGCAGGTGATGTACAGGACTTGTGATGGAGCAGGTGCGGCTGCTGTCATCAGACCCAGCTACATAATTTGCGGGGCCCAGGGCACAGTGAACCTGGAGAGGCCCTTGTTCAGCTGTGCATTACACTTCAGGACTTGGGGCCCCATGTGACTGCAGGGGTCCGTGTGCCTGCCTTGCTGGACCTGCCTGTCTTGATACCTTGTACATGCGCTGGACCTGCTGGGAGAGTCTCGGAGCATCTTCAGAGCACCCCAGCTCTCCCCATGCTACAGGAAAGAGAAGCTTACACCTTGGGTGCCTTTTCACCCAGATTCAGGGATGAGGGCCCAGGACATCACAGCTCAGGCATCAGAGGCCAAGCACAAGGGGCCCTCCCGTCTCCAGGCTTGTTCCTCAGGCTGTAGAATGTGCTATTGGACTTCATAGCACCTGGATCATAACAGTCTATGGGTACTTGGAGGGAGGGGCACAATGTCTCTTCCCGCAAAATTTTGTGAGTTCTTAGCTTTTTCTTTAGAAGAGGCCAAAAACCGGCCACTTTGGTAGATGCCACCTGATGACCCGGCAGGGGCAGCTGTGTCTGGATTTCTTCCTCACAAGGACCCAGCTCCTGTAGTCATGGAGGCCAGAGAGTTGACATGAGGGGAAGAAAGCCCCCTATTAGCAATTCTCTTTCCACTCCTTTTATGCCCAGAGGTTGGGAGGCCTGGCTTCCACCCCCACCGCCAGCTCAGCCTTGGGGGGCTTCTCTCAGGATGGCCACCCCACCCCGCCTTCTGATGACTGATGGACACTAATGGTTTCCATGAGCAACTTGCCAAACAAATAAGAGACACGTCAGTAGATAGAGCCCCGGGTCCACACTTTGCCTCAGTGACCACTTTTTGGAGAACAAGGACCGAAACTTCCGGGCTGACAAAGCAGCTCTCCAGCCTTGCTCTCCGCTCAGACAGTCATACGGGGATTCCATGGCCACCTCAGTGCTTCCGGGAATGGTCATGGAAGCTGCTGGAAGTCAGGAGGCAGCTGCTGTGACTTCCCCTTGCCCACGTGGCACCCTCGGAATGTGGTGAGTGCCACTGAGTATGAAGAGAGTTGGGCAAGCTCATCTGAGGGCCCCGTGCCAAGGGCCCCCAGCAAGGGCCTGTCAGGCCCAAGCCCACAATGCCGGGCCCTGTTCTTACCAGAGAAGGAGGCCATGGTGTGGGCCCGAAGGCCATGACAAGCACTCAGAGGGGCCGCAGGGAGCGAGAAGCCCTCCTCTAGTTACAAAACCACGTCCTGGGGGGCCACTTCTGCTTTTGGTTCCTCATTTGACCAAGAAGAGTTTTGTTAGCAGAAAATCTTTTCAGACATCTTTGGAAGTCACATTGTAGAACTCCTGATGCATGCGCCAAGTGGAATTTTCCTTTGGGGCATCTTCTAGAAAGATCCCTCCTTCTTTCTCTGCAAAAGGGAACCGTCCCTCCGAAAGGGCCTGGGCCTTTGGGAAAAGGGGTTTAGAAAGCCAGGCGCTGGCACCCTTCTGTGGGGGCGGTGGCCGCATCCCCGGGTGCCTTCCTAGGGGAGGCCTGAGCCCAGATGTGAAGCTGGGGCCTCTCTCCAGGGCTCAGGGCCCCAGGAACGCAGGGTCAAGGGGTCCCATGAGCCTGCGGCCCCCCACCCCGAAGCCAGGAACCCCGGCAAAGAGGTCCAGTTGGACAGTCCCGCGCTCAGGGCGGTCACTAGCCCGCGGCGGCCGGCGGC
>NW_012104365.1:612570-637450 GCF_000951045.1 Mandrillus leucophaeus | reverse complement strand
GAGGCAGCCCTGGGGGGACGGGAGGCCCATCTCCCGGGCCAGATGCGCGCTCTGCCTCCTGGGGGCCTCGCCACCAGGCCTTGGAAGGTCAGATCCAGCCGCTTCATTTTGGGGGTCGCTCCTTCTCTTCCACATCCAGGGTGAGCCCTGATGTTTGTGGGGTTGGATAAGCCCCACCTGGCCAGAAAGTCAGGCCAGCCCCACCTCCTCGGCCTCTGGGGGTAGCCCTCATGGCGTGGCATGGCTGGGGGAGCACCCCGATTCCCTCCTTTCGGGGGTGCCCTGCCTCCTTCACATTCTGAGAGCGCTGGGGCCTCCTAGTGTGAGGTGGGCCCACACCTGGCTCACCTCTGGTGACTGTGGCCTCACTTCCATGCCCTCAGGTGTTGGGAAGGGCGGGAGGGCCCTACCCAGGGCTTCCTGGGCTCATGGCCCCCCGGGGCCCCAGCACTGATCTGGGTAGGAATGCTCTCTTCTCAGCACATACCCCCGGCCTCATGAGTACCTGTCCCCAGCGGATCTGCCCAAGAGCTGGGACTGGCGCAACGTGAATGGTGTCAACTATGCCAGCATCACCCGGAACCAGCACATCCCCCAGTACTGCGGCTCCTGCTGGGCTCACGCCAGCACCAGCGCTATGGCGGGTGAGTGGCCGCCCTTTGACTGTGGGCCAGGAAAGCCCATTCCGGCTGCCTCTTTATCAGCCCAGACAGCTCAGCCCGCGATTCCAGGGGCCTGTGATTCAAGGCCAGGTCAGCCTGGGCTGGGGGGCTAAGGCCGAGGGACGCAGGCCTTTGCCCTCTGCTGAGGTGACCCAAGCTGGGTCATTCTGGGGCCTTTGGGTGATAGGCAGGACTAGGACTGAAGCCCAGTGACAAGTGACTGCCAGGTGCCCTCTCTTCCCCCAAAGCTTGTGACCTCAGCCATTGGGATAGAAACAGAAATGCAAAATCAGAGTGCCCAGGCTGTATTTGAGGACACAGAAGTAAACTACTTCTCAGCACAGATGAAAACCTGTCCTGGGCTTGGAATATTGGGTGAGGCTTGTTGGCTACAGCCCATGGCCTAACCTGGTCACTACCCCCAGCCTGGTGGGTTTCTCTCTTAGGCTTTTGGCTCCAGTGGGGTAGGAAGGCTCTCAGCAAAGAGGAAGCGGCAGCTGAGGCCCACCCTATCAACGAGGCTGCTGCGCCCTGCTTTGGGAGAGAAGGCAGGAGAAGAGACAGCTGCAAGCCAGCCCCAGGCCCACCCCACAGCATTTGGGAGGGACTCTGCTATCCCCTCTCCAGTCACAGCACAGGGTCCAGGAGCCTGGATTTCCCCTGGAGATGGGACTTGCGTGGGCTGGGAGTTTGGCCCATGAGCGCTGTAGTGCTGCTGCCTCCTCGCTGGCCTTGGTCCTCATGGGCCAGGCCTGCTGTACACCCATGTGAAAAAGATCGACTCCAGTGTGGCTGCCGCCGTGGGCCAAGGCTGGGGGACACGCGCTTGTGTGTGCTCCATCTCACTGACGCCTCCTCAATGCCATGATTGCTTTCAGTTTGCAGATGAGGAAACAAGCTTTTTGCAGAGAGATTGGGAGGCTTGAGCGTAGTGTGAGTGACAGCTGAGATTTGAGCCCGGAAGCCTGGGCTTTGTGCCAGGATGTCTGATGGGCTCTGTCTTGTGAATGAGGGGTTCTCGCTCTGGGGGTAGGGTCTGGACCCCGGAGCCAGCAAACTGAAGCTGCGGCATCTGTGGCACCTCCCCCGGGGGCTGGAACACACTTCTGACCGCTCAAAGTCCCCTTTGATGTGGATGGAGCTGGAAGGTCTGGGAGACCTTGGGCGGGCTGCAGGGTGTGGGTGGGGCTCCAGGCAGCCCAGCTAGAGGGCTAGAGGCAGAGGACTGGGCAGCGCCCAGGGGAAGTGCCCAGGCCTGGCACCTGCTGAGGAAGTGAAAGAGGCTTTGAGGGTGGGGTGAGGGTGAGGGGAGGATAGAAAGATCACCAGGGGCCTGTGGGAAGCCTTGAACTCTTTGAGAGGGAGTCAGGTGACAAGATGTGCGTCTGCGGAGGACTGCAGGTAGGAAGGAGCTGGCTTTCAGGTGGGTGTGGGACCCTGGCCAGGGGTCAGCCCTGCCGCATTTCCCCAGGGGACTCTCTCTGGGCGGATGACTGCTTCACCCCACTTTCTCCTGAAACCTCCTTCTCAGTGCACCCAGACCCAGGCCCTTGCGTCCTCTCACTGAGGAATAGAAGCCACCAGAAGGGGACTTCCACGGGGCCCTGGCCATCCACCAGCCAAGGCGGCAGGTCCTCCATTTGTCTTCCCTCCTCTCCCCTAGGATCAAATGGCTTGACCCCTCACTGAGCCCATCCCTTCCCACTCAGATAAGCTCTGCCACCTGGAACAAAGGAACACAAAGCCCCCGGTCCCAGCCCGCCCCAATTGCTGGCTCCCTGGGGAAGTATCTGGAGTCCCTCTACTTCCTCTTCTCTACCCTTGAACCCACTCCAACCTCAGTCCCACCTCTGTCACTCCACCAGCACTGTTCTTGCCACAGCTACCTGGGGCCCACTGTGAAGCATTCTCCTGATCACGTCTCCCCAAGATGCTTCCCTCTCCTGCACCACACTCCCTGCCTGCACCTCCCTGGCCCATCCTTCCCCTCTCCACGGCTGTCTCCTCAGAGTTCTGAGTGTCAGCTACCCTAGGACCAACTCTTCACCTGAACTCACTTTTTCTTCTGCCTGCCCACTTGCCCGCTGGCCCAGGCACCTGATGCCTCCCCAGCCTCAGACCTTGAGGTCTGGATGGCTCCTTCCACCGCTGTGACCCGAGAGCCCATTTCTTCCCCAGTCCTCCCTGGCTGTCCTTCCGGCTATGCAGGCAAACGCCTGGACTGGCACACGACTCCTCTGTTTTCTGTCCCTCATATAATCCACCCACAAGTCTTGTCGGTTCTACCTTTGAAGCAGATGCAGAAATCACGCACCGCCCACCTCCTCCTCCAGGTGTAACCACACCGCCCCGCTGCCAACTGCCCTCACTGGTCTCCTGGCCTCTGCCCCTCTGGCCACAGTGAGCCTGTGAAAACCCATCAGATCATGTTCTTCGGCTTGAAACCCTCTCAGGATGGCACTCAGATAAAAGACAGAACCCTCTGGTCTTCAAGAGCCTTCACCATCGGGCTCCCTCCCAGGACCCCTCTTGCTCCCCTGCTCCTACCGAGGGTGGAGCGGGGTGGTAGCTTCTCCCGCCAGGCACCTCCTCTCTCCCTGAGGTCCCTCCCTCCTATGGATGTCACCTCAGCGGGGTCTTCCTCAGCCACCGTACGCATATGACACCCCACTTCCTGAATTATCTCCCCGTTTTATTTTTCTTCTTGGCACTGTATGCTTTGCACGGTTACAGATGCTCCTTGACTTAACAGTGGGGTCATGTCCCGACAACCCCATCGTAAGTTGAAAACGCCGTAAGTGGAGAATGCATTTGACACACCCAACTTCCTGCACACCCTAGCTTGGCCTGGTCTGCGTTAAACGTATTCAGGACACTTGTGTCAGCCCACAGTTGGGTGTGAGTAATAAGCCCATTGCCGGATGGGGCTGGTGGGATGAAGGATTGAGTCTGGCCATGGGAAAAGCTTGTGCACACCTCAGTGAGCTGGTTAGGCCGGGTCCAGATGCTTCAGGCAGGCGTGGACGGAGAGGCGAGAACTGAAACTGCTCATCCATCCGAGCTCTGCCTCGGCCAGGACTGCTGTCGCCAGGTTGGGTTGGGCAGAGAAGGGAAGGGCTCCGGGCAGGCCATGGGATACCCTGCACTGCCAAGTGGAACCCCAGACGCCCAGGCAGGAGGTACTTCCAGAAGGATGGAGCGACCACTGTGCTGACTGTTGCCGGAGAGTGGTCGGCTCGGATGACGGAGGAGTGGCCATTAGCAAGAGAGAAAGGGCTGAAGAGGAGCGGGGCAGTAGAGGTCAGGGCACTGTCTCAAACCATTGAGGAAAGCAGAAAACCATGACAGTGAGTGGGAGGGGCCGGGGGCTCACGCTGGTGTTGTGAGAAAGGCAAGTCTGAGGTGTGCAGATCCGCTTAGAGGGGGCGTGGCTGACAAGGGGGAGGGGAGGAGGAGAGCTGGAGGGAGCCAAGTCCTTGGGAGGAAACAGGATGGAACCTAAGGTGGCTTGGTCGGGTGGGAGGGGACAAACCAGCCACTGGCTGCTCCAGGAAGAGCGTTTGGGGTGCAGAGCATGGGCAGGCTGGGTGGCGGCAGGATGGAGGTCCGCTTTGGGACTTTTCAGTGACCTGTGAAGCAAAGTCACCAGAGCAGGGCCAGTTCCAGAAGGCCCCTGGCTGGGCGACCGGGAGGAGGCCAGGTGGAAGAGCAGACTGTGGGGCAGTGTGGGAAAGTCTGGAAGGTGACAGGAGATGGAGGGGATGTGCAGGCCCAGAGGGGGCTGCCAATGGGCAGAGGAACCCCCTGCTCACTGTGCCCTGGGGGAGGGACAGGTGAGGCTGCCAGAAGGGTTCTGACTTGGAGGTAGGGTCAGGAGATGAGGCCTGAGGCAGGTGCAGGGGTGTGTGGCTGTGAAGTCATTGTCCTGGGAGGGCAGAGAGTGAGATGACCCTGAACGAGGGCCTGGGTTTCCTTGTAGGATCTGTTTTATTGCATTTGTGCATGAGAAGGGAAGCAGGTCCCTTGGTGACCAACCTCTCCTGTCCTTGGCTGCACCTTGGGATTCAGAGCCCAGGCACCTGGGCAGTGAGGGCATGGTCAGCCAGCCACTGGGAGCCCTCTGCATCCCCCCGTGCCTTCAGAGCTGGGTCCCTGCTGGCCTTCCCCAGCCCTTGGTACTGCATCTGGCCCCTCACTGGGGCTCATGCAGCTCCCTGGGCTATACTCGTTTACAGAGCTGATGCTTTGGCCCCCTGTCCACGAGGGCAGGGACGGTTTCTCCTGGCTGGCTTTGGGGCATGGCCCACTTGGCACAGGTGGCAGAGTCTCTGTCCATTCAGCCCTACATTCAGCAGGCACTTCTCTGGTGTCTGCAGGGCCAGAGGCTGGTGACTGCCTGGCCCTGGCCCTGCTGTCGTGGCATTTGTAGTAGGAGGTGTGGCAGACAGGACAGTGCCCAAAGAAAGCCAGGGCACTCTCTGCAGAGCGACGTCTGAGCAGAGACCTCCGTGAAGAGGTCAGCAGGGAGAGGGAGACACAGGCAGCTGGGCAGAGCCGAAGGCAGGCCAGGCTGGGCAGAGCCTGCATCCCACCCCAGGCATCCAGGCCCATTTGGGGAAGTGGGTGGAGGGCGGCTGAGTGCTGACTGGCAGGTGCTGACTGTTGCAGATCGGATCAACATCAAGAGGAAGGGAGCGTGGCCCTCCACCCTCCTGTCCGTGCAGCACGTCCTCGACTGTGCTAACGCTGGCTCCTGTGAAGGGGGCAATGACCTGCCCGTGTGGGACTATGCCCACCGACACGGCATCCCCGACGAGACCTGCAACAACTACCAGGCCAAGGACCAGGGTAGGCTGCTGCCCACGCCCCCACCCCACCCTCCCGCCCTCTACACCATCTTCCACGGGGACTCGTGGCTGAGGGCCCAGCCCAATCCCGCGCTCCTCACATTGGCTGGTGGCTGGGGAGCTGCGGGAGGGCAGAGGTTGCAGCCCCCAGGGGCGCTGATGCTCTTGACCGTGAGGGGCAGTGTTCACAGCACCTGCTCCAGCCTCTCCCTGCAGAAGCCCCTCTGCTACCGTGCACCTGCTTGGGCTGGGGACCAGAAAACTGGACCCCGTAGTCCCTGCTGAGAAGGTCAGCGAAAAAGTCTGGTGCAGGAGTGGGCTGAAGAGCATCCTTGGCCATGCGCGGTGGCTCACGCCTGTAATCTCAGCACTTTGGGAAGCCAAGACAGGCAGATCACTTGAGGTCAGAAGTTCAAGACCAGCCTGGCCAACACGGTGAAATCCTGTCCCTACTAAAAACACAAAAATTAGCCGGGTATGGTGGTGCACGCTTGTAATCCCAGCTATTCAGGCAGCTGAGGCAGGAGCATCGCTTGACCCGGGAGGCAGCGGTTGCAGTGAGCCAAGATCGCGCCACTGCACTCTAGCCTGGGTGACAGAGCACGACTACGTCTCAAAAAAAATTCCTGTCCCCATGTCTCCAGCCTTGTGGAAGTGTCTTGCTCCTGTGCCCCTTTGGCTGGGCCTGGGTATGGTGTTTGGGTTCTGACATGCTGGCATGTTGGTGGCATTTTGGGCCTTTGTAGGGGAGAGGTGTAGGGGGCTTTGTGGAGGGAGAGTTCATTTTCCAGGAGCTTTGGTGGAGAGCAGGTGGGGAGGTGCTGCCCCAAGCTGGAAGCAGCCATTGGCTTGGTTCCTGTTCTGGCGACCCAGGGCCCAGGTCCCCCACATTCAGGTGTGTCTGCGGCCAAGGGGGTGCTGTGTGGATGAGCAGACCCAAGCTAGCCTGGAATCCCTGTAGCTGGCATTCCTTTCAGGCTGCTCCCGTTGGAAACAGAAGGAAAGGAAAGCCCAGACCCTAATCCCGTAATTGGTAGGTTTTGTTTGTTTTTGAGATGGAGTTTCGCTCTTGTTGCCCAGGCTGGAGTGCAATGGCACGATCTCTGCTCACTGCAAACTCAGCCTCCCGGGTTTGAGTGATTCTCCTGCCTCAGCCTCCCGAGTAGCTGGGATTACAGGCATGTGCCACCACACCTGGCTAATTTTGTATTCTTTAGTAGAGACGGGGTTTCTCCATGTTGGTCAGGCTGGTCTCAAACTCCCGACCTCAGGTGATCCGCCCACCTCGGCCTCCCAAAGTGCTGGGATTATAGGCATGAGCCACCGCGCCCAGCCATAATTGGTAGTTTTAAGCCACCTGACTCAGATCTCCCTCACAGTCAGAGCAGAGAGCTGGGAAAGGCCAACGGCTGCTGCTTGCTTTGCTGTTTCCCCCCTGCCCCAGGCTATATAGGCTGGCCCCAGCGCCCTGTGCACTCTGACGTGGCACAAGGTCCTCTGGGCACCACCCTCTGCCAACGGGGCTCCCTTGCCTTGCCTCTCAGGCCTTATTGTTCAGCCAGAAAGAATTCTCCTGGACTGACTGAGTCCTTTGAGAAGGGGGACAGATGAAGGCACAGAGGGAAGGGCGGTCAGACGGCTCTGGAAGCAGGAAGCGGGTATCAGGTGGTCTCCAGGGCCACGCCCACCCCACTCCACCCCCAACTGCTCTCACCCAGCCGAGGCCAGGCCCCTCGACCCCACCCAGCCTGACAGGAGCAGATGGAGCTCATCAGAAACGTGATTGTGTGACTGGTGACCGCGGTGGCTCACACCTGTAATCCCAGCGCTTTGGGAGGCTGAGGTGGGCGGATCACTTGAGACTGGGAGTTCGAGACCAGCCTGGCCAACCTGGTGAAATCCTGTCCCTACTAAAAATACAAAAATTAGCCGAGCGTGGTGGCATGTGCTTGTAATCCCAGCTACTTAGGAGGCTGAGGCAGGAGAATCACTTGAACCCAGGAGGTGGAGCTTGCAGTAAGCCAGGATCATACCACTGAACTCCAGCCTGGGTGACAGAGTGAGACTCAGTCTCAAAAAAAAAAAAAAAAAAAAAAAACAACAAAAAAACTGATTGCGATAAATAGTCTTGTCTTTGTAGTGTTAGCAAAATGTGGCCACAAATCCACCATTTTCCCGTAGTACTGGGCACTGGGCCCTTGGTGTGCAAGGGACAAATTGAACCAGTGTCCGAGCCTCAAGGTGCTCATGTTCCTGGGAGAAGAATCGGACAGACTGGTAACTATGACAGGTCACACCAAAGCAGCGAATGGCAGGCCGACGGCCGCTGTGTGGATGGAGTGAAAAGTGGGAACACAGCGACTCTGAGCTTGCAAACCAAGAGCTGTACTTTTTATTTTCTTCTTTTTTTTTAATTAATTAGAAATTTTTTTTTTCTGTAGAGATAGGGTCTCGCTCTGTTGTCCAGGCTGGTCTCAGACTCCTGGCCTCAAGCCATCCTCCTGCCTTGGCCTCCCAAAGTGCTGGGATTACAGGTGTGAGCCACCACCCCTGTCCTCTTCCTTTCCTTTTTTTTTTTTTTTAGAGACAGAGTCTCGCTCTTGTCGCCCAGGCTGGAGTGCAGTGGCGCAATCCAGGCTCACTGCAACCTCCACCTTCTGGGTTCAAGCAATTCTCCTGCCTTAGCCTCCCGAGTAGCTGGGATGACAGTCATGCACCACCACCACGGCTGGCTAGTTTTTGTACTTTTAGAAGAGACAGGGTTTCACCATGTTGGCCAGGCTGGCCTCAAACTCCTGACCTCAGGTGATCCACCCACCTCGGCCTCCCAAAGTACTGGGATTGCAGGTGCCTGGCCCTCTTTATTTTATTTTATTTTTTAAAGCCTAATTCTTGATAACCTCTTAGGTCGAAATAACCAGAATTTTTTTTTTCCGGTATCCTCAGCGTGGGCACAGAAGAAAATGCTTTTCTGTTGTTACTCAACGTATTGGCCTCTTTATTCACCAGCCAGCAATAGAGACATTTTATTAAGTGCCAATCATTTGATTATGCTCCATTTTCAGCCAGAAAGTATTGTGGAAAGGTCCTTCTTCTCCAGCCGTTAGACAGAAAAAGGCGAACTCCTGGGTGCCTACTATGTGCTAATTAATGCCTGTCTCTTTCATTCTCTGCCAAGGCCTGGGGAAGGGCTTTTCATAACTCCCCGGCAGCTGAAAGAAGAGCGTCATTAAGCAGCACCCAATGGCAAGATGATTTCTGTTCTTAGCTGCTCAGTGGTAGGCTGCATGAGGAGCGTGGAGAGTGGGCTTGGCGGGCTTCTTTGTCACTGGGTTAATGAGGAGACGGCCTCATGCTGACTTTTCTTGCTCTCCCCCAGAGTGTGACAAGTTCAACCAATGTGGGACATGCAATGAATTCAAAGACTGCCACGCCATCCGGAACTACACCCTCTGGAGAGTGGGAGACTACGGCTCCCTCTCTGGGAGGGAGAAGATGATGGCAGAAATCTATGCAAATGGTCCCATCAGGTGAGGAGAGGTCCGCGGGTGAGGAGAGGTCCGCGGGTGAGGAGAGGTCCGCGGGTGAGGAGAGGTCCACGGGTGAGGAGAGATCCGCGGGTGACAGCGCCAGTGTGGGCTCATGCAGGTGCACGTGTTTCCGTCCTTTGCCGCTTTCCTTCTGGCCGGTTGTATTCAGTAGGCTCGAGACAGCCACATCATTTCCCCTCTAAGAGCTTCCGTTTTCTCAGAGGTAAAGCTGAGCTGATGGCAAGTCTGCCCTGTGGACGGCTGTGCAGAATGCGGGTGGGGCGCTCCCCCAAGCTGTACTGAGGGCAGTGTGTTGGGGGCAGTTTCCCATAGTTTCATTCACTATGTGAATAACAGAAGTTTCTCCAGAACCGTCGGATATACATTATCTGAGTTGGGTTTACATAACTTTTTCGTCATATCAGAGTTTGTTTTTTTATTTTTATTTTTAATTTTTATTATTATTATTTTTTTAAACAAAGTCTCACTCTGTCACCCAGGCTGGAGTGCAGTGGTGTGATCTTGGCTCACTATAGCCTTGACCGTCCAGGCTCAAGCGATCCTCCTGCCTTAGCCCCCTCCACCGAACAGCTGGGATTACTGGCGCACACCACCACACCCAGCTAATTTTTGTATTTTTTGTAGAGGTGGGGGTTTTGCCATCTTGCCCAGGCTGGTCTTGAACTCCTGGACTCAAGCGATCCACCTGCCTCGGCCTCCCAAGTTGCTGGGATTACAGGTGTGAGCCACTGTGCCCGGCCATAGCAGATTATTTCTAATGATGGTAAATTCTCTCAACTTAAAGTGGTAATTCCTTAACTGCTTGCTCTCAGCTGTGGAATAATGGCAACAGAAAGACTGGCTAACTACACCGGAGGCATCTATGCCGAATACCAGGATGTCACCTACATAAACCATGTCATTTCCGTGGCTGGGTGGGGCATCAGCAATGGGACTGAGTACTGGATTGTCCGGAATTCATGGGGTGAACCATGGGTAAGAGGTTTGCGTTTTCTTAAGGTCATTCCTAGAAAAAAGCATCCTGGTACTCCTCTCGCTTGAATGGTTCTGTTGACTTTTAGCTGAAAACCGGGGCCTTGACGGAGGGTTCCTTGCTCCAGCTGTCTCAGCCATCTCACCAGTGGCTTTTGGGGCCAGACCCTTCTCTGTCGTGCACGGCTGCCGCCATCCTGTGCACTTTGGGTGTTCAGCAGCATCCCTGGCCCCTCCACCCACTAGGTGACTCCCCGCAATCCCAGTGTGACCAAACTGTCTCCAGATGGTGCCTGGTGCCCTGGGGAAGTCCCTGTGAGCACTGCTGGAGAGGAGCTCTGCCACCTTCTTCCTTTACAACCAGCTCATTCTTTTTCCTATCACGGTTTTTGGGCTCCCCTAAAATACTGTGTAGGTTTTTCAAAAATACTCGAGTTGGGCCAAAAGTCCAGGAGAGATAAATCAACTGCCAGGCCTAGTCTTAGCCATTAATAATGTAAGACACAGAAATTCATTATTAGGAAATGGGGGAAAGGCGGTTCATGTGCAGGTGATGAAATGTGTTTTTTACTAGGTGACTACTAATGGGGGTAGCAGTAGGTGGCGTCGTCGCCGGTCTAGAGTCGACATGTTTTGTTACATGAATTCACTTTTGGCATAGAGGCCCTCATGTTAAACGTTAACCAAGTGAAATATTTCACAAAAGGTATTTCAGAACAGGGGTCATGGGAAAGCTGAGGGGCAGCTGAGCGGGTTGTCTGGATCCTCCAAGGTTGGCCTGAGGGATGGAGGCAGAAAGCAGGGGGCAGGGTGCTGAGAGCAGCAGAGGGAGCTGGGGATGGCTGCAGATGGGCTGACGCGCGATCCCACTTCTCACAGGGCGAGAGAGGCTGGCTGAGGATCGTGACCAGCACCTATAAGGATGGGAAGGGCGCCAGATACAACCTTGCCATCGAGGAGCTCTGTACGTTTGGGGACCCCATCGTTTAAGGCTATGTCACTAGAAGAGCCGTTTAAGAAAAGGCATGGTGAGCCATGATCAGAGGGGATCCTATGGTTCTGTGTGCCAGGCTGGCTGGTGGGCACGGGGTTGGCTATCAATATCGGACAGCAAGGACAACGCAGTACTGGCTGAGAGGGTTCTTGAGGGTTGAAAATGGGATGACTTAAAACACTTGCACAGGACACAGGATGGCTCTGCCTCACAATGATTGCAGTCAACCACCTGGTGAAGAAGTGATCTGTGACCCAGCAAACCATGGGACCTGTTTTCTTCAGTAGAGGGCTTGATCTTTTGTATTTGGCCACTGTGGGCAATCATACGGCATGTGAGAGGTGAAACAGTTCAGACGCATCACCGCTTCTTATGTCACTTTGGAATCAAGGGCTGGGGAGGGAGGGAGGGAGATGGCAATTTCAAATCGCCCAAGTGATGAATAAAGTATCTGGCTCCACACAAGACTGAGGCTGACCGTGCCTTATTCACACACAAAAACAATGTCACATCAGGACCCAATCCAACCCAGCAGAAAGGCTTTTTAAAAATTTATTACTTGTCCTTAGCAAATTAAGACAATTATAATAAAACATCAACTAACTGGGTTCTTGTGAGAAAACTGAGGTCAGCTTTGAAAGGAGTTCCCCGAGTGTCTGAGTTCCCAGCGGCCCACGGCTGACGGCCGGATCTGTCCTGAGGCGTCATGCGAGCCCAGTGCCTGACTTGAAGGAAATGAACACCGAAAACAGGATTTGAGAGCAGTACTGGATTGACAGCAGAGAAGGGACTGTTCGTAAGAGCAGTTTCTCACTGAAGCTGCTACCATTTTCCTTTGTAAAGAAGTCATCCACCTCTTCCCAATGGTGCCCATTTTGAAGAAACTGCCCGAGCCTCTTAAAACAGCTTCTTGAAAGGGTTTCTCCACAACTGGTTCTGGAATGTTCTGCTTCAGCTCTGGAGGATGCTCTAAATTAGTTCACCATGATGAAGTTAGATTTGCAGTGAGCTTTAACGAGGAAAACAGTGACTGCGTTAGAAACAGGAAGTAGAACATGGCATTTTCTTTTTTCTTTTTTTTTTGAGATGGAGTTTTGCTCTTGTTGCCCAGGAAAGAGTGCAATGGCGCGATCTTGGCTCATGCAACCTCCGCCTCCCAGGGTAAGCAATTCTCCTGCCTCAGCCTCCCAAGTAGCTGGGATTACAGGCGTGTGCCACCACACCTGGCTAATTTTGTATGTTTAGTAGAGATGGGGTTTCTCCATGTTGGTCAGGCTGGTCTTGAACTCCCAACCTCAGGTGATCCACCCACCTCGGCCTCCCAAAGTGCTGGGATTACAGGCATGAGCCACTGCGCCCAGCTGACATTTTCTATTGTAACAAAGGGCTAGGCACTGGGCCTCACCTATAAACTCCGTCACAGGGTCATGCTCGCCTTCCGTTTTGATGGTACCTGCGATGCTGTCATTCTCCAGGATGGGGAGGAAAAGTTGCACAAAGTCAGAGGTATAAGGAGGAGCAATGACGTCCAGCACCTGTGTGGGGGAGCACAGGGTGACTTCTTCCGCACACTAGTGCGGGGCATCCACCGACATTGGGGTGAAATGGCAATCAGTTTGGAAAAAATCCCTCCCCGCCCCCACCAGCTTCCCTGGTGACACCACCCGTCTCCAACATTAAGATGCCCAGGGTGGTAATGGAGGCAAAGTGTGTAATACAGCTGCTGCAGGCAGGAAGTGCTTTTTGGTAAATGAGTATCTGTCATTGTCATCACTACATCAGAAAGCACAGTTCTCAGTTAGGTACAAAATGAACTACATTAAGCCAAAAAGGGCAGTGCTAGTGTAAACAGTATGAAACATGAAACCAACGGTGCATTGCTGACCTCAGTGACAAAATAGCGAATGAGTGAAATGTCAGTGTCCAGCTTCTCCAGACACTTTCGGATGTAACTGACAACAGGAAGTACATAACCTCGACTCAGCAGGTGAACCATCCTGTCCAGCAGTGTCTTCTTCAACTCAAGCTACAGAAGGGGGACAGGGAGCTGGTTAGAGGGGGTCCTCCCCAGCCCCCTGGCGAGCCCCACGGGCACTGCTCACCTGCTCCATCACGTCCAGCTGGGAGTGCTCAGTCTCAAAAAGCTTAACAAGCAGCTGCAGGACCTGGGGGTGCAGGAGTTGGTGGCAGGTGCTGATCTACAAACAGGCCAGAGGGAGCTTCGCTGAGCAATGTGGTCACGCTCGGCACACAGAGAAACCAGGCACTGTCACAGTCACCAAAGAGCTTATCACTGAGGAGGAAGGTCCTGACACCTAAGCCAGGGCCATCAGCTTCCAGTAACACTTGACTGAGATTAAGAAATTTCTGCAGTCAATGAAGCTAGGTCCTTAAGAGGAAAATCCTCACTTAGGACTGAAATAACTATTTTTGAAAACAGTATCCTCTAAACTTACTAAATAGATGCAACGTTAATACCAACGTAAACAGCATGAGACAGACACTGTGTACACTGTGAACAGCCCTCCGCCCTCTTACCTCATCCAGCAATGCCAGGTGGACAGGGGTATGGTCGGTCTGCAGCTGAAAGTACCTTGGTTCTGATACAGTCCAATCCACCCACTTCAGCACACCCATTGCTACCACTGGAAACCTAGAGTTAAGGCAGAATGCTTCCTTTAAAAAACAATTGAAAACACAAAATATGCTAGAAAAGCATTAAAGGATGGTTACAAACAAACTCAAACGACTCCATCATTCACCCTTCAATACATCCCCCAACCTTTTTTTTTGAGACTCTGTCACCCAGGCTGGAGTGCAATGGCACAATCATGGCTCACTGCGGCCTCCCGAGTACCTGGGACTACAGGTGCGTGCCACCATGTCTAGCTAATTTTTTGTAGAAAGAGGGTCCACCATGTTGCTCGGGCTGGTCTTGCACGCCTGGGTTCAAGCGATTTTCTTGCCTTGGCCTCCCAGAGTGCTGGGATTCCAGGCGGGAGCCACTGTGCCCGGCCTAAGCTCTGCTTATTAGTAAATAGCGTGAATGGATCGGCAGCCACTCAACATGTGGTGCGAGAAGCAGAGTTCAATTCTCTGCTCACTTTAAACCACTTATTTAAAGGAAAACATCATTAATGAGCAACCCTCAGTGAGTTTGGTGAACTGGGTTGAAGTTTACCTTTATGTAGCAAACTCTTTCTTCATCCCTAGTATAAATTATTAGGGGAAAGACATGCCTAAGAGGACGTACTATTTCTAGGACACGTGTATTTATATAATTGGCATAATCACAAATCATTTCTATCTAAGCAATAGTTTGTGGGTATAACTTTACCTATAAATAGACTCTTCAAATCAGTTTTTGTAACTCTGGCTATCTTTTACTTCGTCTAATTTGTGAGGATGTGCTCAACAGACTTCTGGCAAATAAACACCTGAAAATTCCTCACACTGCTAAAGCTGTCCAAAGTTCCCTACGTACTGTTTAAAAATGAAAAAATACATAAAATGAGTAAGTATCGCTGAAGCCTTTGTTATCTGAGCTTTCAATATGAAAACTCAAACCACCTCCTCCCCAAAGGACTGACTGAAGAACTAAGTTTCGTTTTACTTACCTAATACACTGATAAAGTGTGCTCAATTCTGCCACTAGTTCAGAGGCCCCTTTGTTCTCGTTGCAACACAAATTGTGAACAGTTTCAACAGCTTTCGACGTTGACTTCAGCTCATCTTTATTGATACTCACTCGCTTGTTCTGAAAACACACACACAAGCTAGTGAGCCTGACAGGGCAGATATCCCTGCTGTCGGGGTGTTCTGGTATCGGCCACCTCTCCTTGCAAATCACTTTCCCTATTTCTCCTTAAGTTGGGAGTCAATTTAATTGTCAAACTTCAAAGTCACACAGTGTACAGAAACTGAAAAGCATTGAGACTAGTGTTTGTCCATGTCTTATGGAAATCAGTTTCATTTCTTTAGTCACATTTCAAATTACAGTTTGCAGAGTATTAAGAGACGTTACACACATTTTCTTGAGACGTTTAGCACTTTCTCTATGCAGAAACAGAAGAAAAGACATGCTTGATACTAGAGAGCCTCAAGATTTCTTGTAGCCAAAATTCCAAAATAATATCAAAGCAGAGGAGGAGATTTGTCTCCTAAAAAATCCACAAATTCCCAGAACCGATGGTACCTTCTTCCAGGTCTCAACCACGCTTGCCGCGTACGCCAAGATGTGGATGTATTTGTGCTTGTGGTCCTGGTTGATCCGAGCCCCTGGTTTAAAGAGTGACTGCATGAACAGGTCCAGGAAGGCTGGAACGCGGATCTGAGGAGAAGCACAGGCCCAGTTCGGGACGGCAGGCCTGAGAGCACTGCTCACCCACCTCCCCTCAGGGCTCCCTACACAGCAGGGGCCTAACAGGCTCCAGGCCGAGTGTGTGACTGAGGAAGGACCAGGACAATGATGCATTTGCATTCACAGCCTTCAGAGAATCAGACAAGCACAGACTTTCCAAAGTAACCCTACCAGTTGGCACTGGGGGTTCTTGAGAAGCAACTTACGAGTTCAACCGGGGGAGGGTCCATGCTTGTGAACATCTTGAACAGGACGGTGATGTCGGCAGGGTTCAGGGCTCCTTTGGACAGCATGGCCCCAAGAGCCTGGCAGGCCCTGGGGTAGGAGGCAGCTGTGCCCAACGCTAGTGTGATCTGACTGGCGTCGTGACCTCTTGATGAGAAAAACCAGAGAGACCGTTAGTAACGAGGCAGCTTCTTTTTTCTGTTCTTCTTTACACATAGAATACCTGACATTGTTGGGATCTCTGTTTTTCTGTCGTTCACGAGTGTACTGACTCATAACATTTACAACACTGGGAAAGTGATTCAAATACAGCTTGCTGGCTCTATAATAAAGGAGTCATGCACTTTAAATACTTATGAACACTCTACTGGTAGCAGAAAATAAAGTTAATACGAGCTCATTTTGTACAGTAAGATGTGGACGACACTGTAACAATGAGATTCTGCACAACTATTTCAGGACTGATGTTATTTGTTACTTATGAATCCCAGTATAAAACCCAGGTCCATAAATCTAGCAAAGTGAAAAAGAATCAAGTGCTTTACAAAACAGTCCTCAGAGCAGCACTTTAGAATGCCAGCGCTCTCAGTATACCAAAAACAACTCTAACTTTTCCAGCTCTGCTGGATAAAAGGAAGTTTTTTTTTTTTGTTTTTTTTTTTTGGAGACAGAGTTTTGCTCTTGTTGCCCAGGTTGGAGTGCAATGGTGCAATCTTGGCTGACCACAACCTCCACTTCCCAGGTTCAAGCGATTCTCCTGCCTCAGCCTCCCAAATAGCTGGGGTTACAGGCATGCGCCACCACGCCCGGCTAATGTTGTATTTTTGTTTAGTAGGGATGGGGTTTCTCCATGTTTGTCAGGCTGGTCTTGAACTCCTGACCTTAGGTGATCCATCATGCCCAGCCAAAAGGAAGTCTACCTATATGTTGAACAGAAGGAGCTAGCAGCTTTGGCTGTGGAATGAGGGCCATGGGAAGGGTTTCGTGGGGAGCACTAGGGAGGGAGGAGTTGAGCAGAAACAGGGCCTCTCACTTCTCCTGGGCAAAGCGCTGCACTTCCTGGGCGATCCTGCGCACAGCGGAGCCCCCCTGCTCCTCCTGGGCCAGCACGGACATCATGGCCTGGGCAAACAGGTACGTGTGCTCCCCGTGGCACACCATCTTCTGAAAGATTGCAGGGAGAGAGGGTGTGGGGTTCACTCCTCTAGCACGGACAGCGGACTAGAGCCAAGCCTCCACCGTGCTCAGGCCCGGGAGTGAGCATCCTGGAAGGTGCCCTCAGAAATGGAGATTCTCTCCCGGGAAGGAGCAGCTCATGCTTGAAAACCAAGACCCAAAGTAGCCTCCTTCTGATCTGAGGCTCATACAGAAAGAACTTACGGCAAACTCAGGGAGATTTTTTTCAAGGTTTTCTTCTCCTCCATCTAAAATTGTAGCTAGAGAGGTCCGGAGCACTCTCGAGAACACTTCTAGCTGCTGGCATGCTGTGGACACGCTGGTGATCTCCCCCTGGTACCCTGCGTCAGAAATAAGCTAGGACACAAAACAAGAAGTCAAAGGGGTGGCATGCAGTGACCGCACCTCCACGGGAAGCTGGCTCATCAGTGTTCGTGGTGAGGTGGAGTAAGTGTGCGCTGGTCATGGGCCTCAGGCCTTCACTCCGCCCCCACCCTGCTATCACCTAGGTGTGTGCCCTGGGCTGACCACCTCTCCATCGTTTCCTCATAGGCAAGAGGAAGATCAAGCAGGCACACCTAAAGCTATTCTCAAAGCATAGAGAACTCTATGTGTCCCTGCTAAATCCTAAAACACAGTCAATGCTGACCCAAAAACACAGATACAAATTTTACACTTTTCTTTCTCAGTGTAAGGCTTATGAAAATAAAACAATAAAGACCTTTATGAAAAAAAGCAAATATGAACTGTCAAAGGAAACAGACCAACAACCAAAAATAACCCTCATTCACAAACACCTTTCTCTTTAACTCCAGAACTCTTCCTACCTTAACGGTAAAGTTCAGCATCAAACAGTCTGGATGGGCTTCAGCCAGTTTGTAAAAAAGATCCCGCCACGTGGTGTGTGCAATCATCTGTTCCAGCCACGCTGGGGTCTGCCAACAAACACACAAACAGCAAAACAGGAGGAGGCCCCGCTTTTACTTGAGTGGAGATTCTGTTGTATAAACGATTGCAGGAGATTGGTGCTGATGGAGTCCCCATGGGCATCTAGTTCTGGGGGAGGCAGACCCAGAGCTGGCCACGGCCACACAGTTGGCTGAGTGACAGGAAGGTCCCTGGATGCCCACTCAGCTTTCAGAAGACTGGACTCAACACAAGAGGGTACTGAAAGTCGCTTTCTAGGAGACACCAAGGCCCGCACAGAGCTGCCTTGCACACTCAGGCAGCGCATGCTGCCCCAGCTGTATGCCCTCAGCAAAACAGAGAGAGGCCATTTAAATGGCACATGTGGTCTGGCCCATCACCACATGGAGTAGCCAGAAAAACGTTTCTCTCAGCTCTCCTATGTGACGGATGGCTTCAAGGGCTGTGCTCTGAACCTGCCATCCTGTTTGCGCCAAAGCCAGCTCCCCAAGGCTGCTCCCAGCCACAGATGGAATGCAGCAGGGCCTCAAAAGCAGGTCTGTCCAGGAGACGTGGGCTCCCAGAATGGGCACCTGTGGCTTAAAGATTCCCCACTGATATGGCTGGAACTTTCTGGAAACCACACTGCAGCCTAACATTCTTCCTACTAACCCTCATTCCTTCTCTCTTGCCCTCAAGGGTCAGACTGCATCACAGCTACCCCAGCCTCCTCCAGCACTATCCCCACCTTCCCTCATAGTTGCTTCCCCCATAATCTCCTGCAGGCCTAGCCCTGTCTTGGCAACTGCTCCTTGGAGGAATCAAACGAAATCCACCACAACACTCCAAGGGCTGTGCCCGGGAGTCAGCCTGAGAGGGGAAGTGTGGGAACTTGCTGTTCCTTCTCTTGGTCTCAGCACCCGTGTGCCTCTCGTGTGCAAGCATGTCACGACCCTGGGTACAGAGTTTAAAGGGCAATTCTGACTAGATGCAACTTCTGTCTCACACTTTGATTTTAGTCCCCAACTCTGCCATTACTTACATGATACGCCACACTCCACTGTACACAAGAAATTTGCAAAAGACCCTAGGGCCTGGTACTAGACAAAGAATTTCTCACCTCCCCTTCTTCAGTAAAAATAGAATCTGCTTTGCGGGGGTCAAAATGTTTGATCAGCAAACTCTTCAAGTGATTTTCCACAGTTTCCTGAACCTGCACTGGCTCAACACCTGAAAGAAAATGAAAGCAACTAGACAATGGCAAGCTCTCCATTCACTGTGTGGCTTTAGAAAGCAAACGGTCAAAAGTCTCTGTGTGAATCAAATATCAAAGAATTGCTTCTGACCACTTATAAATATAAGATTCTGGAACTCTTAAAAGTAGTTATCAATGATAGTCAATGGTAAGACCCAAAAAGCAGCACAGAACAGAACACACAAGTCTGGTCCACCCCTGACTTCATGGAAAGGACGGCACCGTCTGCGGAGCCTCACTAAGGACAAAGACAAATGGCCACAGCAGACAGGTAGGGGGACGGAAAAACATCCCTGCCCGGTGAGGAGGGAGCAGATGGCAGCCAAAAGAGACACACTCGTGTCTAATCACCGGGACAGCAGTGCGTCCACAAGCTTCCGGACAGCACGCACTTCAGTGACGTCATCTGCACCCGGCTCCGTGGATTTACAGTAAGGCTCTACTTTGATCATATTAGCTAAAAGCCATAATCATAGCCAGTCCTAAATTATCCGTCATTTACTGCTTGCTGTAATAGACGTCTTGAAAATGACACACTGAACATACACTGTATAATCCTATAATTCTACAACATGGTAGGGAAAACAGCTCAATGAGAATCACGTTTGCAGGCTACCAGTAAACCTCAATTACTGAATCAAAGATAAGAGGCAAGCAGATACAAATGAGTAAGATAAACATAAAAATAAGTAAGAAGTTCAGCTCTTTCTTACACAAGTCTCAGAAACCAGGAAAACAAGGCAATGTATCAGTGTTATAAGGACACAAAAGTCTATTTTTAAAAAGGTGGGGGTGACTAGCCAGGACAGGGGCCACCCACAAAGCACCTGTCTGAATGAGCCACTCAGCCAGCAGGTTCACAGTTTGGGCCACAGCGGTGTAGTTTTCAGATAAGAGCTGGATAACATTCTCTGGAGACCCTCCTGCCTGAAAATACCTAGGGAAAGTAACAAAGCGGCAATTACACCAGAATGAATGGAATGATGGACAACAGGAAGGTAAGGAAGGAGGAAGAGAATCAGGTTTCAAAATTTTTAAAGCAGCAGAGGGGGCTGGGTGCGGTGGTGCACACCTGTAATCCCAGCACTTTGGGAGGCAGAGGTGGGAGAATCACTTGAGCCTAGGAGTTCAAGACCAGCCTGGGCAACATAAAGAGCCCTGTCTCTCCAAAAAAAAAAAAAAAAGCCAGGCACGATGGCACACGTCTGCAGTGGCCACCTTGTGAGGCTGAGGTGGGAGAACTGCCTGATTCCAGGAGGCTGAAGCTGCAGTGAGCGGTGATTGTGCCACTGCAACAGGGCAAGACCCTGTCTTTAAAAAAAAAAAAAAGTGGCAGAGGGGCCGCCCCTTGAAGCCTTTAGTTCAGTTCACAGTACTCCTGCTTTACATAGCACCTTCTGGGTGTATTACAAAACTTTCTCTAAATTATCCCCAGCCTCCTCCCAATACAAACACCTTTCTCACATACCTCTTCAGAGTGTTAAAGATGGAGGGCTCCATGATATAATCCCGGGTGGAAAATTTATGCAGGCATTCTTGCTGAACCTCTGCATCATCCTCTCCTTCTCCAGAATCATCCTCCTGCTGTTGGTAAATGCCAGGAGCCAGGATTTTTTTTCATTAATATAAATACCCTAATCTTACCTGAAATTGTATAATGCTGCCCATTTTGAAAGCATTCTACACACATTATTTCATTTGACTTTCATGACAATTTCATGAAATGGGCTGGGCAGGTAGTGAGCGGCTAGGAAAATGGGATCCAGGATCACACTGAGTGGGTGCGTACAACTCCTCCCTGGCAAACCGTGTTCCATGCTCACACAAGTTACCCAACCTCTCTGAGCGTCCGTTTCCTCCTCTGTTAAGTGAAGATAATAGTAACGCCTATTCCCATTTGGCTGTTGTGAGGATTCCATGAGCTAATTTTTGGAAGAGCCCAGCATAACCCCTGACATTTAGTAACAGTGCAATAGATAGTCAACTATTATTATTATTGTTTTCACTATTCTTATTTCATACATGCCACTGAAGAGCAACAACCTGATTCTTGAAAGCATGAGCCATCACTTACCATTAGAAAGTAAACGTCGCTAACTCGCCTTGCATCGGCACTTCTAGCTGGACTCCAGTCCCAATTCTATGTGGAAGCAACCTCAGGCCTGTCACTCAATCTAAGAGCAAAGCAGGCTTCTTCACCTGCTGATGACCACGTGAGGATGGACTAAGTGATCCCAAACCCTCTTCAACTTTAACACTGCCACCCTAACTAACAAGCAGATGCTTTTTGAACAGTCTGCACTGTGCTCATCAACCAAGGAACCTAAGAAAATATAAGACAAGACAAGGCTTTTCCCATCAAAGAAGTTTACAAACTAATAGGCGAGACAGACCTCCATGCAACCTACTCTAACATAATGGGGCAAGAGCTGGGCCAGGGGTCAGCAAACTATGACCCAGAGCCAAATCCAGCCCTCTCCTATTTTTGCAAATAAAGTTTTGTGGAACACAACCACACCCATTCTTTTAAGGATTGTCTATGATCATTTTCCCCCTGTAAGGGCCGAGTTAAGTAGTTAAGACAGAGACAGGCACAGCCTAAAATATTTGCTATCTACCCTTTTTCAGAAAAGTTTGCTCACTCCTGATCTGGACTAAGATCCTAAAAGCAGTGCTTTGGAAGCAGACAGAACCTGATGACTTCCCACTAAAGACTGTGGAGTCTTCTCTCAGACCAGATTTGTGTGGGGAACCCTGAGCCCCTGAGGGCGTGACAGAGGCCGGACTTCACCCCGAGCCTCATTCCCATATGTCTGTTCTCTTGGGCTTCCACCCTGGGCACTCACCTGCCTCTTCCATCACCTCTCAGGTCATGCTATCTACCTGCTCACAAATCCAGAATTAGCCTGGATCTCTCTCTCCGTCCTTCCTCTCTTAAGCTCCAGACTCAGGTATCCAACATTCCATTCTCATTTCCAGTCAGATGTCTCACAAGTATCCAAACTCCTTAGGTCCAAAACTGACATCTTTTCCCTGGAAACAGATCTTCTTTCTACAACCCATATTTCAGTAAAGGATTCCATCATATATCTACCTGTTACCCCCAAACCTGAAAATCATCTTCAGCTTCTCTCCCTCCCCCCACCCCCACATCCTGTCACATAGATTCATCAATTCCATCTTCCATCTGTCTATCCAAGGTGGTCCTTCTTTCCACATTTGCCTCTGCTCTTCCTTATTTTTTGTATGCTTGCAGTAGCAACATTCCCCTAAAGTCTCGGTCTTATTCCTTCCCTTCAATCATCTTTCACACTGTGGCCAGTGATCTTTGTAAGCCACAAAACTGACATCTCTCTCCTGCTTAAAGATTCCCATCTCCTTCAGGAAAAAACACCCCAGCACTAGCAACAGCATGCCCTTCCCACTTCCCCTGTCCGTTCTGACCTCTCGCCACTCCCCATTTGCAACCTGCAGCAGGACTCATCTGTTTCAATGTCTGTAGCTCTTAGTTTTCATCATCCAGACTGAACATCACAGTGGCCTCCTTACACACCTTCCTGCCTCCCACTATGTAACGTGGCATCAGGTTAACAGGATTTGGGTCACCAACTATCTTTTAAAATCCAGTTCTTGCCACCCTCCTAACACCTTTCCTAACTTTCTGTCCCTCTTCCAAGCTGAGTCACAGAATAAACATGAAATGAACATCTGGTCCACCCCTCCTCATCAATGAGAGCCCACAGGTGTCAATGGGCAAAATTAGGATCATGATTAAAATTCCCCAAACATGAGACTCCCGAGTCTCCCATCAGTGGGGTCTAGGTCTGACTGCATAAACTTGGGCAAGTAACTCACGCACTCGGTCTATAAAGTGAAAGCATTGATTAGATGGCCCTTACATGCCCCAGTTCTAACACTTTATGACTTAAAGGCTCAAGGTGAGCCGGGCATGGTGGCTCACGTCTGTAATCCCAACGCTTTGGGAGGCTGAGGCGGGCAGATTACTTGAGACCAGGAGCTCGAGACCAGCCTGTAATCCCAGCTACTTGGAGAATCACTTGAACCTGGGAGGCGGAGGTTGCAGTGAGCCAAGATGGCGCCACTGCACTCCAGCCTGGGTGACACAGCGAGACTCTGTCTCAAAGAAAAAACAAAAAGGCCAGGCGCGGTGGCTCATGCCTGTAATCCTAGCATTTTGGGAGGCCAGGGCGGGTGGATCACCTGAGGTCAGGAGTTCAAGACCAGCCTGGCCAAAATGGTGAAACCCCGTCTCTACTAAAACACAAAAATTAGCCGGGCATGATGGCAGGTGCCTGTAATCCCAGCTACTCGGGAGGCTGAGACGGGAGAATCACTTGAACCCAGGAGATGGTGCTTGCGGTGAGCCGAGATCAAGCCACTGCACTCCGTCCTGGGTGACTGAGCGAGACTCCGTCTCAAAAAAAAAAAAAAAACAGAAGAAAGAAAAAAAGGCTCAAGGTGATATCCAAGATGCCCCAAACACCAACCCACCACTAAGCTAATTCACACCCTCCCATCTGCACCACTTTGGTGGTCAGCAATTTGATAAAGTGGCAATGGAGACAAAGGACGTGGGCTTGGGTCCCCTCTCCTTCCTTACTAGTTTCATGACCTTGGGCAGGTCACTAAGTCTTTTCGTCTCACTTTCTTCACTTACCAGATAAGCAGAGTAACACCCAACTCAAAATCTTGAGTGTGGAAGGCAATAATGCATGACGCACACAGCCCAGGCTCTCCGTTAGCTAAGTCTGACTCTGACTCTATCCACTCCACCCTAAGCCTCCAACACTGTGAAATGATCCAACATGCAAATCTACTCGTGTCACCCCCTGCCCCAAACTCCTGAACAAGCCATACCATTCAGCACTCTCCAAGGATCTTCAGAACCTGCACCCTACTGAGCTCCTGCCACTGCTTCCACCAGGCAGCTAACTTCACAGGGCTTCTTTCAGTTCCAGAAACACGTCGCCTGCCTTGGCATTTTAAACCACGGCTCGGAAGCCGCCATCACACCACCCATGGTCATCAACATAAGCCCCACTTCATCCTTTATTCCCTCAAAACACCAGTTCAAAATGCACCAGACATCCCCAATCTTGACTCTTGTTAAAAATGCAAGTTCCTGGGCGAGGCGCGGTGGCTCACGCCTGTAATCCCAGCAGTTTGGGAGGCCGAGGTGGGTGGATTGCCCGAGGTCAGGAGTTCGAGACCAGCCTGGCCAACATAGTGAAACCTCCTCTGTACTCAAAATTTAAAAACTTAGCTGGGCATGGTGGTGGGCGCCTGTAATCCCAGCTACTCGGGAGGCTGAGGCAGGAGAATCGCTTGAACCCGGGAGGCAGGGGTTGCAGTGAGCCGCGATGGTGCCATTACACTCCAGCCTGGGCAACAGGAGCGAAACTAAGCCTCAAAGAAAAAAAAAAAAAAAGCAAGTTCCTAGGCTCCCGTCCAGACCAACTGTTGGGCTGTCTCCAGAGGAGGGATGTGAGAAGCTACATTTCAACCATGCGCCGCAGGTGGGTCTTTAGAGTTATGGAGGGGACACACCGGCCAGACTAGAGCTGCCTGCCCTGACTCTGCAGGCCCTGTTCTCAGGGTGGAACAGAGTGATCCCTCCTGGGCTTCCACCCCAAACCCTGGAACGTCAAGGCCCGAAGATCCTTTCCATCAGTTTGCCCAAAGACAGATGAAATCAGCCCAAGGTGCTGAAGAGTACAGTTTATAAAACAGTAAAGCACATGTAGGAATGCCCTAAGTTCTACTTTTTCACCATGATACTGGTGTGAAGTTTTTCCACTTTATTTTTGTTTAAAACTGTGTGAGCTCCGGGCCCAACCCTCCACCTTAGCGTTGGTGTCCCGCCCGCCGTGGGGGTCGCAGGTTGCTCCTGGCCGGAGCAAGGGGGTACGTG
>NW_012104365.1:607430-611980 GCF_000951045.1 Mandrillus leucophaeus | reverse complement strand
AAGGGCAGGGCCGCGGGCTCGGCGCTGGGAACAAAGTGGACCGGCGGAAGGAACGTCCCCAATCGATCCCGGAGCGCTGCCGGGGTGGGCCGGGGGCTTAGCTCCGGAGAGAGGTTTCCCACTGGACTCGTGCAGAGCCCCGCCCTGCTGCGCCGGCCCTGCGAGCGCCAGTTTCCTCATCTGACAGCTGGGAACAAATCCTTCGGGAAGTGTCTGAGACCCACGAAAATGTTTTAATATCTTTTATTTTTGGTAAAAAGTACTAAGCGCGACCGGGCGTGGGGGCTCACGCCTGTAATCCCAGAATTTTGGGAGACCGAGGCAAACGGATCACTTGAGGTCAGGAGTTCGAGACCAGCCTGGCCAACATGGTGAAAACCCGTCTCTACTCAAAATGCAAAAATTAGCCGGGCGTGGTGGTGCACGCCTGTAATCCCGGGTACTCGGGAGACTGAGGCAGGAGAATCTCTTGAACCCAGGAGGTAGAGGTTGCAGTGAGCCAAAATTGCACCATTGCACTCCAGCCTGAGTGAAAGAGCAAGACCCTGTCTCAGAAAAATAAATAAATAAATTAATTGAAAGGGCCGGGCACCAGTGGCTCACACCTGTAATCCCAACACTTTGGGAGGCCGAGGCAGATGGATCACCTGAGGTCAGGAGTTCAAGACCAGCCCGGTCAACCTGGTCAACATGGTAAAACCCCTTCTCCACTAATAATACAAAAATTAGCTGGGCGTGGTGACAGTCGCCTGAGTCCCAGCTACTCGAGAGGCTGAGTCACGAGAATCGCTTGAACCCAGCAGGTGGAGGTTGCAGTGAGCCAAGATCACACCATTGCACTCCAGCCTGGGCAACAGAGTGAAACTGTGTCAAAAAAGAAGAAAGGAGAAGGAGAAGGAAGAGAGAAGAGAAAAGAAAAAGTACTAAATGCAGTGGAAAGTAGCATTTTTAATTTTTTCTTTTTAAAATGGAAGAAGAGCCCACAAAGCAAAAGTGCCCAGAGCCAACAGAAATCTCTGGAGAAGGGACCTCTCTGGTAGTTGCCAAAGGGAGCAGCTGATGCTGTTGTGAAGCCCGCAGCACGATTCCTAGTGTGAAGTAGGGGGTGAGAGTATGACAGGCTCTGATGATCACGGAAAGATTTTTGTTTGGTTGTTGTGTTTTTGTTTTGTTTTAATTTTAGATTTGGTACATGTACAGGTTTGTTACATTGATATATTGCGTGATGCTTCTAATAATCCCTTCGCCAACCTTTTTCAACTTTTACCCCCCTCCACACCTTCTGCCTTTTGGAATCCCCCATGTCTGTTGTTCCCATCTTTGTATCCAAATCACGGAAAGTTTTAACCAGGGAGATTAACGCCATCAAATCTGGATGTTTTCAAAGGTAATGCCCATGGCTGAGCACCATGGCTCACACCTGTAATCCCAGCACCTTGGGAGGCCAAGGGGGGAGGATTGCTTGAGACAAGAGTTCAAGACCAACCTGGGCAACATAGCGAGACACCGCCCCCCGCCCCCTGCCCCCAGCCAGATATGGTGATACCCCTGTAGTCCTAGCTGCTCAGGAGGCTGAGGCAGGATTGCTTCAGCCCAGGAGTTTGAGGTTACAGTGAGCTATAGTTGTGCCATTGCACTTCAGCCTGTGTGACTGAGAGCCTGTTTATAAGGAAAAAAAAGAAAGGTAATGCCCATGTCAGTAAGGAAAGAGTATTAGAGAAAAGAGCTCCAGAATACTGATAATAGTGACTATTTATGGAGAACTTATAAGGGAATATGTCTTCATTTATTCAACAAATATTTATTGAGTGTCCCCTAAGTGCCCAGCACTATGCTGCTTCCTGGAGCTCGGTGAACAAATTGGACGTGATCTTTGCCCTGGTAGAGCCTACATTCTGTTGAAGGAACTGAATGGGTGGGGAGGGGGTGGGAGGAACAAATAAAATAAGGACAGAAGGTGATCAGTGCTAGTATTCTGTGGTAATAGGAGAGATCTTCTTGGGGAGATCAGAGATGGCCGCTGAGAAACTTACATTTGAACTGAGACTCATGTCGTGAAAGGGCCAAGCAAGCTAAGGCCCAGGCGAGAGCATTTCCAGACAGCAGAACTGCCAGGGCAAAGGCCAGGCATGCATACTTGGAAAAGAAAGGCCACTGAGACCGGCACCTGGCAGGCCAAGGAGAAATCTAGATGAGGTGGGCAAGGCAGGGAGGGCCAGATCTTGGGAGGAAATTAGGTCTGTATTAACTGACGGCCATCTCTAAGGATTGAATGTAATAAGGTATGCCAAGCACTGAGCAGAGAGCTTGCACATGGTAGATGTTCAACAAGTATGCATCATTATGAGGAACATGAAACGTTTGGTTTTTTTTTTTTTTTTTTTTTTTTTGGTTTGCTTGCTCTGAGCGGGTGAAAGGACATTTGAGTTTTCAAAGGCATTTCTCCTAGCTGAGGGGGCCTTACAGAAGGAAGTGAGAAGGTGAGAATGTAAATTAAGAGGCTTCAGTGAGCATTAACGCAGGCTGAGAAGGAGCTGCGGCTAACTGCTGTGAAGTTGGTGTCAAGTCCAGAGGATACAACAGCCTTGGAGGTGGGAGATGGGGGCCAGGAGCAGGGGCAGGGAAAATGCTGCTGTGACCCCCAGCTTGTGTGCCTGGGGATGGCCCACGGCTGAGACAGAGAACCCAGGAGGAGGGCAGGTTTCTGCAATGAGATGATAATGAGTTCAGATTGGGTTGTGGTGAGTTAGGGGTGCCAGCAGGACACCCGTGCGGAGATGTCTTGCAGGTGGTTGGAGGTGGAAGTCTGCAGCTCCAATTCAAAGGATCCAGCTCCAGCTTCTATTCACAAGATTAAAGTGTATTAAGTTAATGAGTGCCCCTGCCGTTGGCTTGTTTCAGGGTTCATTTTCACTTGCTTTCTCAAAATGTTGGAAAGAATATATGGCTGTTAAACTCCTACTACCTCTCCTCTTAGATTTTTTAAAAAATAGTACCGGAATTGAAAGCAGACCAATTAATGTATGTATAACTAATTGTGCCTACAGAATTGGGGATTATTCAACTCACTTCTCCTTCAACCAAAAGGTTGGTTAATCCATTTATTGTTAAATGGATTAACAAACAACCCATAATGAAAGCATTACATTCAGTCTATAAGTCGCAATGATTTAAAAGTAATTGGGTTGGCTGGGCGCAGTGGCTCAGGCCTGTAATCCCAGCACTTTGGGAGGCTGAGGCGGGCGGATCACAAGGTCAGGAGATAGAGACCATCCTGGCTAACATGGTGAAACCCATCTCTACTAAAAACAAACAAAAAAATTAGCCGGGTGTGGTGGTGGGTGCCTGTAGTCCCAGCTACTCTGGAGGCTGAGACAGGAGAATGGCATGAACGTGGGAGATGGAGCTTGCAGTGAGCCAAGATCGTGCCACTGCACTCCAGCCTGGGTGACAGAGCAAGACTCTGTCTCAAAAAAAAAAAAAAAATAGTAGTTGGGTCTATAGGTCTTGCCTCCTGAGATATTGTGGATCTGTTGTTTCTTCCAAAGCTTTGTCTGGATTGTCCAAATTAGCTTGCATTGCTTAAATACTCCTGAAGTCATTTAAGTTCTAAAGTCATTTTCCTGTTTAAGAAGAATTCTGGGCCAGGTGTGGTGGCTCACGCCTGGAATCCCAGCACTTTGGGAGGCCAACACAGGCGGATCACTTGAGGTCAGGAGTTTGAGACCAGCCTGGCCAATGTGGTGAAACCCCATCTCTACTAAAAATACAAAAATTAGTCATGTGTGGTGGTGGGTGCCTGTAGTCCCAGCTACTTGGGAGGCTGAGGCAGGAGAATCGCTTGAACTTGGGAGGCAGATGTTGCAGTGAAGTGAGATCACACTGCACTCCAGCCTTGGCAACAGAGCAAGACTCTGTCCCCCTGCCCCCCTCCCCCCAAAAAAAAGAGAAGAAAAGAAGGAGGAGAAGGAGAAAGAAGAAGAAGAAGAAGAAGGAGAAGGAGAAGGAGAAGGAGAAGGAGAGAAGGAGGAGGAGGAGGAGGGAGAAGAAGAAAAATTCTGTTGGAGAATTTTAATGAAAATTAGAAATTGGTTTCACTTAATCCATTGAATAAATACTGAGTGCCTACTAGGTGTCATGTGCTGGGATACAGTTGAATCAGAGACACAGTTCAGCTGGTGCTAATGGCAGAAAAGGAGAAAAGAGAAGCTGTCTCTAATAATTTTTTTAAAATGCAGCGACCTCAGAAAGAGGTCAAGAAGTCCTTTCCAGGGAAATTATGTTTAAACTGAGACTTGTGACTTGAACCTGGAGGACAAACAGAATAGGGTACAGTGGAGAAAATAAGAAATGACAGTAAAGAAAATGTCTGGAGTGCAGACATCAAAAGGAGAGAGAGAGACAGTAAGGGGAGAGAGAGAGACAGAGAGAAAGGGCAGGCCAGAGAGAGAGAGAGAGAAAGGGAGAGAGAGGGGCCAGGCCAGAGAAAGAGAGAGAGGGCGAGAGAGAGAGAGAGAGGCCAGGCCAGAGAGCGAGAAAGGGAGAGAGAG
>NW_012104365.1:600206-607255 GCF_000951045.1 Mandrillus leucophaeus | reverse complement strand
GAGAGAGAGAGAGGCCAGGCCAGAGAGAGAGAGAGTAAGTGAGAGAGAGAGAGAGAGGCCAGGCCAGAGAGAGAGAGAGTAAGTGAGAGAGAGAGAGAGAGGCCAGGCCAGAGAGAGAGAAAGGGAGAGAGAGGGGCTAGGCCAGAGAGAGAGTAAGGGAGAGAGAGAGGGGCCAGGCCAGAGAGAGAGAGAGAGAGAGAGTAAGGGAGAGAGAGAGAAAGGGAGAGAGAGAGGGGCCACGCCAGAGAGAGAGAGAGAGTAAGGGGGAGAGAGAGAATAAGGGAGACAGAGAGAGGGGCCAGGCCAGAGAGAGAGAGAAAGAGAGGCCAAGCCAGAGAGAGAGAGAGCAAGGGAGAGAGAGAGACCAGGCCAGAGAGAGAAGAGAGAAAGTAAGGGAGGGAGAGAGGGACCAGGCTAGAGAGAAAGAGAAAGTAAAGGGGAGAGAGAGAGGCCAGGGTAGGGTGGGGGTGGGGCAGACCAGAGAGAGAGAGAGAGAGAGTAAGGGAGAGAGAGAGAAAGGCCGGTCCAGAGAGAGAGAGAGAAGCTAGGCCAGAGAGAGAGAGAGAGAGAGAGAGAAGCCAGGCCAGAGAGAGAGAGAGTAAGGCAGAGAGAGAGAAAGGCCAGTCCAGAGAGAGAGAGAGAGAGAGAGAGAGAGAGAGAAGCCAGGCCAGAGAGGTAGGCAGGAGCCAGATGGCCTAGAAACGTGGTTTGGACTTCATCTCCAGGCAATGGGTAGCCTGAGAAGGCTTTTAAATACAAGAGTGACATGATCAGAAATGGGTTTGCAGCTCTTTCAGGCTACCCTATGGAGAAAAGATCTGAGGGGAGAAAAGATCTGAGGGGAGCAAAGTAGAACCTGGGAGACCAGTTAGGATGCTATTGATGAGACGTCCAGGTAAGACTTGATGGTAACTGAGATGAAGGCAGGCATGAGGATGAAGTGAACACATTTGGAAGAAGCTTAGAAGGTCAGATAGGTTGCAGTTTGAAAGGTCTTACCCAATGAGTGTATAATGAACACCCCAATCCTTAAATCTTTCCTCTTCTATTCATGTTTCAATCCACTCCTCTCTGTCTTCTGTCTCTTTCATGCCAATGCCATCATTTCTTCCATATCCAAAGAGCACTTCTCTGTTTTCATTCTATTTGATCTCTCGACAGTTATTGACACCAGTGATAGCTCTGACCCTCTTGAAATACAGAGCTATTCTTCCTCTGTATCTGCAGCACAATACTCCTGGATTTCCTTCCACCTCATCACTTGTTTCTTCTTGGACTTCCTTCCTGTTGTCCTTCTGCTTGTTCTCTAGATATTGCAGTTCCTCAGGACTCAGACCCAGATCTCTTCTCTACTTCCACTCTCTTCCTAAGAGATCTTATTTAGCCCACGTCTTTAAAACCATCTATGTGCTGAGAATTCTCAAATTTATCTCCAGCTCTCATGTCTTCCCTGATTTCCAGACTTGTGTCTTTAACTAATCTAACTGCCTCTTAACCTCATCTTTGGGTTTTCCATGGGCATCTCAAACATCTCCATGAGCAACCCAAATGTCATCTTTCTTCTGTTTTCTCCTCTCGGGACATGGGGCCACCAGGTCCTTAGTTACCAATATCAGACACCTGAAAACCATTTGTAACTTCTGTTCCCCCATGACTTCTATTCAACCCAAGGCAAATTCTGCATCAGATCCACTTAAAAAATCTACTTCAAATCTATCCGCTTGTCTCCATCATTATGCCACTGTCTTAGTTCAGGCTTTTACCAGCTCTCACCTGGGTGGCTGCAATAGCCACAGATTGATCTGACTCATCTTTCTTTTCTCCATTACAATCCATTCTCCAAACAGCAGTGTGATGGTTAACAAAATATATCCACAACTTTTTTTATACTCCTCTCTTCAAGAGGCGGAGCTTAATGTCCTCCCTCTTGAGTGTGAGCTGAACTTAGTGACTCACCTCTAATGAATAGAATAAGGCAGTGACGGTGGGGGACTTCATGGACCAGGTCATAAAAAGACACTGGGACTTCCATTTTGGCCACACTCTCTCAGATCACTCACTTTGGAGGAGGCCAGATGCCACACTGAGAGCAGCCCCATGGAGAAATCCATGGTGAGGAACTGAGGGCTCCTACAGCAGCTAAGTAAGTGGGCTTGGAGGTGGATTCTCCACTTTCAGTCAAGTCCCAGCTGACATACTGCTTGCAACTTCATGAGAGACCCTGAGTCAGAACCATCCAGCTAAACTGCTTGTAAATTTCCTACAGAAACTATGACATAATAAATGTGTGTTGTTGTAAGTAAATCAATTTGGGGTAAGTTTTTGTGCAGCAATAATTAACTAATGTGAGTGTCTAAAGCAGTCTTTTAAAACACAAACAGATTATGTCCCTCCACTGCTTAATACATCTCAGTGGCCTCTCATTTCATCTGGAAAAAATAAAAATAAAAACCAACAAACCATTTTCTCATGTCTGACATGACAACAGAGTGAGGTCAACAAATCTTGCCCCTTAAATGCCACAATGATACTGGACAAAACTGTCAAAAATAACCATTGCAGCCTCTGGAAATAATAGACCAAAGGCATACAGCAAATGGAGAAGCATTTATTAATTAAAATTACTAAACTTTAAGAACAGTGTGAATCTGTGACATTTTGGTCTGTGTATTTTCTTATTCTTGAAGCAACAAGGGAAATGTGATTAATGACTTGACTACCTATCAGAAAAAAATGGAAGCCAAAGGTAGTGGAAGGACATATTCCAAATGCTAGAATAAAGCAAACTGTCAACCAAGAATTTTATATCCAGCAATATCAAAATAAAGGTAAAATAAATACATTCCCAGATAAAGACTGAAAGCATTTGTTGCTAATGACATACATGCCTTACAAGAAATACTGAAGGAAATTCTTCAAGCTGAGAGTTACTCCAGATAGTAACTTCAATTCACAAGAGATGAAGAATATCAGAAATGGTAACTATTAAAGTCTATAAAGAGACTCTAGTTCTTCTCGTCTTTTAAAAATATGTAATATTAAATATGGCATCATCATAACACTGTACGGTTGCATTTGTAATAGCAAAAGGATGAGGGGAAGTGAGACATTGGAGTGAGGGTTCTTTTTTTTTTTTTTTGAGACACAGTTTTGCTCTTTTGCCCAAGCTGGAATGAAGAGGCATGATCTCGGCTCACTGCAACCTCCGCCGTTCGCTTGAACCATGGTTCAAGTGATTCTCCTGCCTCAGCCTTCCCAGTAGCTGGGATTATAGGCACCCACCACCACGCCCGGCTAATTTTTGTATTTTTGGTAGAGATAATATTTTGCCATGTTGGCCAGGCTGGTCTCGAACTCCTCACCTCAGGTGATCTGCCCACCTCGGCCTCCCAAAGTGCTGGGATTACAGGTGTGAGTCACTGCACCTGACTGAGGTTTCTATATTTTACTGAAATTAAGTAAATTTGGGCCAGGTGCGGTGGCTCATGCCTGTAATCCCAGTACTTTGAGAGGCCAAGGCAGGTGGATCATGAGGTCAAGAGATCGAGACCATCCTGGCCAACATAGTGAAACCCCAGCTCTACTAAAAATACAAAATTAGCTGGGCGTGGTGGCGCATGCTTGTAATCCCAGCTACTTGGGAGGCTGAGGCAGGAGAATCGCTTGAACTGGGAGGCAGAGTTTGCAGTGAGCCAAGATTGTGCCACTGCACTCCAGCCTGGTGAAAGAGCAAGACTCCATCTCAAAAACAAAAAAAAGCAAATTTGACAGACTGTACTAAATTAAGATGTGCATTGTAATCCCTAGAGCAATCACTGATGAAAAAACGAAAAAACAAAAAATGAAGAAGAAAATCAATAGATAAATCCATGTAGTTCATGAAAACACCTTTAACATAAAATAACGCAGTAAAGCAGACCTGAAGAGACAGGAGACAAATATAAAACAAATAGCAAAATGGCAGCATAAATCCAACCATATCTGGAATTTTATTAAATATGAATAGACTAAATACTTCAAAAGACAGAGATAGTCATACTGGATGAAAAAGCAAGACCCCACCCATATGCTGTCTATGATAGAAACATCATAGATGTAAAGACACAAATAGGTGGAAAGCAAAAGGATGGAAAAAATTCTACCTTGCAAACAGTAACCGTAAGAGAGTTGAAGTTTCTATATCAGTATCAGACAAAATAGAATATAAGAGTTTCTTTCCTACTCCTTCTTCTTCTTCTTTTTTTTTTTTTGGAGACAGAATCTCACTCTGTTGCCCAGGCTGGAGTGTAGTGGCACAATCTCGGCTCACCGCAACCTCCACCTCCCAGATTGAAGCAACTCTTCTGCCTCAGCCTCCCGAGTAGCTGGGACTACAGGTGCATGCCGCCATGCCTGGCTAATTTTTTCGTATTTTTAGTAGAGATGAGATTTCACTGGGTTGCCCAGGCTAGTCTTGAACTCCTGAGCTGAGGCAATCTGTCCTTCTCGGCCTCCCAAAGTGCTAGGATTACAGGCATGAGCCACTGTGCCCGGCCTTTCTTCTTCTTTATTATTATTATTATTATTATTTAGAGATGGAGTCTTGCTCTGTTGCCCAGGCTAGAATGCAGTGGCACCGTCATAGCTCACTGCAACCTTGAACTCCTGGACTCAAATGATCCGCCTGTCTCTGAGTAGGTGGGACTACAGGTGCATGTCACCACACCCGGCGAAAATCTCTACATTTTGAGAAGGTTTGCCCACTTGAAGACGAATTTGCAGCATCGCTTGGGGAACATCTGAATGAAGCTGTCCCTGAACCATGAAGCTGCTACCAGAGTGGATAGCAGAGCAAATCCCTCACCAGTGGCTGGGAGCACCGTGACTGGGCAGAACAGCATCGGGTAGTTCCATTTCAAAGTTACTCCAGGGGCAGGAGGGAGGAATAGGAAAGGAGGGAAGCCACTACAAGGGTGCTGTGCTGAGGTGGTTATGACTGTGGACCATATTCTTGCAGGACCTTTGGTGGAACCATCTAAAATATGCCTCAAAATTGCTCACTTAAGGACACAAGGGGACACGTTTACCTCCCCCTGGCTTTTTTTCCTCTATTGGTCAAGGACCGCCCCAGGAGGCATTATCTTCCCCACTCTTCCAGGCTGCCCAGATGCAAGTGTCTTGCAGATTTCTGCAATTGTCACATATCACAGTGTCCTAGGAGTCCTGGGACAGGAAAGAAAAAGTAAGAGGTACAGCGGATGCAGGAGCAGCCAAGTCTCACCTGAGCAAAGTTGGCAGCTGTAGTAGTGCCTGGAGGGAACGGTGAGTCGAGAACAGGTGAGCTGGTGACATGAGGTGTCCAATTAATCACCTTTGGAACATTTAAGGGTGCCAGACTGTTATTTTCATTTATTTATTTATTTTTATTTTTATTTTTATTTTTTTGAGAAGGAGTCTCACTCTGTCGCCCAGGCTGGAGTGCAGTGGCACAATCTCGGCTCACTGCAACCTCTGCCTTCCAGGTTCAAGCAACTCTCCTGCCTCAGCCTCCCAAGTAGCTGGGACTATAGGCACCTGCCACCACACCTGGCTAATTTGTTTGTATTTTTAGTATAGACGGGGTTTCATCGTGTTAGCCAGGATGGTCTCGATCTCCTGACCTCGTGATCTACCCACCTTGGCCTCCCAAAGTGCTGGGATTATAGGCGTGAGCCACCGTGCCCGGCCTATTTATTTATTTTTGAGACAGATTCTCACTCTTTCACCCAAGGTGAGTGCAGTGGTGTGATCATGGCTCACAGCATCCTTGATCTCCCAGGCTCAAGCAATCCTCATACCTCAGCACCCCCAAGTACCTAGAACTACAGGCATGTATACCACCATGCCTAGCTAATTTTTGTATTTTTTGTAGAGATAGAGTTTTGCCATGTTGCCCAGGCAGGTCTTGAACTCCTGGATGCAGGCAATTTTCCTGCCTCAGCCTTCCAAAGTGCTGGGAATATAGGCATGAGCCCAGCCTCAAACCATTGTTCTGAAATTGAGAACTAAAAGAAAAGAATCCCACTTCTCTTGTCCAAGTTATCCTGTACTTTAAGGCAACCAGATAGTGGATGAGGAAAAGTTCTCTTCTGTTTAGACAGAAGCTGGCAAACTATGGCCCATGGACCAAATCTGGTTTGCAGCCTGTTTTTGTAATGCCTACTGTCAAGGAAGATTTTCACATTTTTAAAGGGCAATAAAAAAAAGAAAAAGATTCGACAGACTATATGTGGTTCATCAGGCCTAAAATATCTACTGTCTAGCCCTTTAGAGAAAAGGTGAGCCAACTCCCTTTAGAAAGAATTCTAGCTAATAAATTAAGAAGGAATGATAGATGGATAATGGATACTGAAGAAGAAATGGATCCCAGCAATGATGCTCAATATCTGCCAAAGCCCTCAGGCAGAAACCTGATGGGAAGCCCTAAAATGATGGCCATGTGAGACACCTGAAACCTTTCCCCAGGCTCAGGAAAAGAGAAGCCAGCAGGCTCGCTGTCTCCCATCTTGATGCTGAGGGAGCGCCCGCCACCTGTGAGGTAGCTCACCTGTACGGGAAAGGAGCGTGGGAAAGGAGGCCTCTAGATCTAGCTGCCAGTGAGGTCAGACAGAGGATCCTGTGGAAAGACCCTGCAGAGATGCCACACAAGGCCTGGAATGCAGGGACCTCTAGATGGCACATGGCTCAGTTTCTTGGAAAAAGTAAATAAATAAATGAAAGCTACAAGGAGGAAAAAAGAGGAGGAATTTGTAGATTGAAGGAGTCTGCGGAGACACAGCCACAAAATGCAGTGAGTGAAACTTGTTTGGGTCCTGATTTGAAGCCCATTTTTCAAGTTTTTTTCTTTGTTCTTTTTATTGAGGTAAAATATACATATGTAATTTGCTCTCTTTATCTTTGTTTGTTTGTTTGTTTGTTTTTTGAGACAGAGTCTCCCTCTGTCGCCCAGGCTGGAGTGCAGTGGCACGATCTCGGCTCACTGCAAGCTCTGCCTCCCGGGTTCACGCCATTCTCCTGCCTCAGCCTCCCGA
>NW_012104365.1:596015-599768 GCF_000951045.1 Mandrillus leucophaeus | reverse complement strand
TTTTTTTTTTTTTTTTTTTCTCTCGATCTGCTGCCCAGGCTGGAGTGCAGAGGTGCAATCATGGCTCCTTACAGCCTTGAACGCCCAGGTTTAAGCAATCCTCCCCTCAGCCTCCAGAGCAGCCACGACTGCAGGCACATACCATCATGCCTGCCTTTTTTTTTTTTTTTTTTTTTTTCAGTAGAGATGAGGTCTCCCTATGTTGTCCAGGCTGGTCTTGAACTCTTGCCCCAAGAGATCCTCCTGCCTCTGCCTCCCAAAGTGCTGGAATTACAAATGTGAGCCACCGCTCCTGGCTTTTTCTTAATGGCTGAATAATATTCCATTGTGTATATGTACTACTTTCTCTTTATTCATCTGTTGATGAGCACTTCAGTTGATTCCATATCTTGGCTATCATGAATAGTGCTGCAATAAACATGGGAGCATAGATGTCGCTTTGATGTATTGATTTCCTTTCCTTTGAATATATACACAGTATTGGAATTGCTGGATCACTTGATAGTTTATTTGTAGGTTTCTGAGGAAGCTTTATACTATCCCCCATAGGGGCGATACCAGTTGACATTCATATCAACAGTGTATGAGGAAGGGTTCCCCTTTCTCCACATCCTTACCAGCATCTGTTACTGTTTGCTTCTTTTGACACAAGCCATTTTAAGTGGGGTGAAATGATACTGCATTGTGGTTTTGATTTGCATTTGATTAGTGATGTTGAACATTTTTCATATACCTGTTAGCCACTTGTATGGCTTCTTTTGAGAAATGTCTATTCCAATCTTTTGCCCATTTTAAAATCAGATTTTTTGTGGGTTTTTTATTTTATTTTTTTGCTGTTGTTTGAGCTTCTTATATATTCTGATTATAAATCCCTTGTCAAATGGGTAGTTTGCAAATATTTCCTGCCATTCTGTGAGTTGTCTCTTCATTTGGTTGATTGTTTCCTTTGCTGTTTAGCTTGATGTAATCCCATCTGTCTATTTTCATTTGCTTTTGTTGTTGGTACTTGTGAGGTCTTACACAAAAAAATTTTGCTTGCCCACGACCAATGTCTTGGAGCATTTTCCAAATGTTCTGTATTAGTAGTTTCATAATTTCAGGTGTTACATTCAAATCTTAATCCATTTTGATTTGATTTTTGTGTATGGTGAGTGATAGGGCTTCGTTTCATTCTTCTGCGTATAGTTTATCCAGTTTTTCCAGCAGCATTTGTTGAAGACTATCCTTTTTCCATTGTATGTTCTTCATACCTTTGTCAAAGATGAATTGGATGTGAATATGTGGATTTATATCTGGGTTCTCTATTCTGTTCTGTTGGTATATTTGTCTGTTTTTATGCCAGTACCATGCTGTTTTGGTTACTATAGCTTTGTAATATATTTTGAAGTTGGTAGTGTGATGCTTCCAACTTTGTTCTTTTTGCTTAGGATTGCTTTGGCTATACTGAGTCTATTGTGGTTCTATATAAATTTTAGGATTTTTTTCTATTTCTGTGAATGTCATTGGTATTTTTGATAGGGATTGCATTGAATCTGTAAATAGCTTTGGATAGTATTGTCATTTTAATACTATTAATTCTTTCAATCCATGAGCATGGAATACCTTTTCACTTTTTTGTATGTCCTTTTCTATTTTTTTCATCAGAGTTTTATAGTTTTCCTTATATAGACCTTTCACGTCTATATAGACTTTGGTTAGATTGATTCCTAGATATTTAATATTCTTTGTAGTTTTTATAAATGGGATTGCTTTCTTGATTTTTTTAAAACAGATTATTCGCTATTGACATATATAAGTGCTGCTGACTTTTGTGTGTTGATTTTGTATCCTGCAAATTTACCAAATTCGTTTATCAGTTCTAACATTTTTTTGGTGAAATCTTTGAGTTGTTCTAGGTATAAGGTCATGTGTGTGAACAAGGCTAACTTGACTTCTTCCTTTCCAATCTGGATGCCCTTTACTTCTTTCTCTTGCCCAATTGCTGTGGCCCAGTTTTTCAATTTTTAAAACAATTAAAGAAACGTGAACACTGGTTGACTATGCTTATGGTATTAAGGAGTGTTTGCTAATTTTTTTAGCATAATATTGGCATTATGATTAAGTTTTGGTTTTTTTTTTTTTTTGAGACGGAGTTTGGCTCTGTCGCCCAGGCTGGAGTGCAGTCACGCAATCTCGGCTCACTGCAAGCTCCGCCTCCCAGATTCAAGCAACTCTCCTGCCTCAGCCTCCCGAACAGCTGGGACTACAGGTACCTGCCACCACACCCGGCTAATTTTTTGCATTTTTAGCAGAGATGGGGTTTCACCGTGTTAGCCAAGATGATCTCGATCTCCTGACCTGATGATCCGCCCGCCTTGGCCTCCCAAAGTTCTGGAATTACAGGTGTGAGCCACCGCGCCTGGCCATGATTAAGTTTTTAAAACTCCTTATGATATGTCAGAAGTATTTCAGAGGAAGTGACAGAATATTTGGGATTTGCTTTAAAATAAATAATCCAGTGGAGGGCGGTTGTACAGATGAAACATGATTGCCCGTTGGTTGATAATTGTTGAAAACCGGTGATGAGTACATCACTGGTTTAAAAGTACAATTTTTCTACTTTTGTTTTAAGTATTTTGTCATATATTTATATATATATTTTTTCCTAACAAGTCCTCATGGAGGATTTTTCAAGCTCAAATTGGAGAAAGCTGCTTTTGCCTGCACGTGGGTGTGGAGTACAGAGGCCCCTGCGGGGTGGGGGAGATCACCCAGCTCCTGCCTTCCCTGAGAACTGCCTGTCCCCCAACCCTTTCTAAAGGGACAGTGCCAGCTTCTGTGTCAGCATTCCATGCCCTGATCTCACCTGGCCATGGCAGATTGGACTGGGGTGGACCCTTGCCCCAAGCCTGGGCAATTAAGTTCTCTTTCCCAGGTGTTGAAACTGGGACCAGAGACTGTATGTAGTTCAGAGATGTTGGTGTCTGCAGCAGAGAGGTGGTGCAGGGCTGGGGCTGGGGGTCAGACATTGCTGAGCTGCAGGGCTGAGGGGTTATGTGGTTCCTGAGAGACACCACAGTACACGCTTCTGACTTACTAGGTACTGATTCTTCATGAGTGACTGCATTTTTGACCATTGTTGCCACGAGGTTCCCATTCCTTTGTCCTTCCAATTAATTCTTTTATTTTGCTTGACCTAGCTTGAACGAGTGAGCAAATGTATCCTAAGATTCTAAGAAACTCTTAGAACAATCTCACTTGTGTCATTTTCAGTTATTTCAGTCTTTGTAATATAATTTCAATGTCTCTTACCTTTATATTCAGCTTTATTGGTGGAAATTAATTATTAATAATTCCATACTGTGTTACATTTACCTAATCCTATTGATAAATACTACTGAGTGGCTTGGGGACTCCTTTAAATGAAATTTTCAATTTGTCACTTCCTTGCCGGGTTGGTAAGGAAATTTGCATTCAAGAACTAGGCTGGCCGTGGTGGCTCACATCTGTAATCCCAGCACTTTGGGAGGCGAGGCAGGTGGATTACCTGAGGTCAGGAGTTCAAGACCAGCTTGGCCAACAGGGTGAAACCCTGTCTCTACTAAAAATACAAAAATTAGCCAGATGTGGTGGCATGCATCTGTAATCTCAGCTACTTGGGAGGTTGAGGCAGGAGATCTTCCTGAACCCAGGAGGTGGAGGTTGCAGTGAGCTGAGATTGCACCATTGCACTCCAGCCTGGGCGACAGCAAAACTATCTCAAAAAAAAAAAAA
>NW_012104365.1:590890-595820 GCF_000951045.1 Mandrillus leucophaeus | reverse complement strand
GAGATCGCACCACTGCACTCCAGCCTGGGTGACAGAGCGAGACTCCGTCTCAAAAAAAAAAAAAAGAAAATAGAGGATTTATCATAAACTTCCTTTATGTGGAAACAAAGACAGGTGGGCAGGGAAAACAGCCACAGGCTGTGGAACGCTGTCAGGACTCTCCTCATTCCACATCTGCTGCTCTCCCGCTCTCTCCGCAGACTAATGTCCCATACATTTCAGTTTACATAGCAGAAAGCAGCGGCAGTGCCTATATTCAGGCCCCACCATTCAGTAAGTTATTCAGGTGAAGACTGAAAGCCAGTAGCACAGTGGCTCGCACCTATCCTCTTAGGCACTTGAGAGGCGGAGGCAGCGGTGGGAGGATCACTTGAGTCCAGGAGCTCGAGGTTGCAGGGAGCTATGATTGGGCCACTGCTCTCTGGCCTGGGCGGTGGAGCAAGACCCTGTCTCTAAAAAACAAACGAACAAACAAACACCCATGCAATATTCTAGCTTTGCGTGCAATATCATGAGTTAGAGACTCTGATAACCTAACCTAGATGAGGGGTCTATTCCTGGATCAAGAAAATGCGGCCTTGGGGCAAGAGAGGGCTACCGGAGACACGAAATGGCTACCAGGGGCCCACCATTGCTACAGCGCTCTGATTGACGAGCTTGAGTGCCGTGTGGTGTGTCTCTCGGCAAGCACATTATAGCCACAGCCCTGCAGCTCAGCGGTGTCTGACTCCCCAGCTGCATCCCTGCACCACCTCTCTGCTGCAGCCACCGACATTTCTGAACTACAGTCTCTGGTCCCAGTTTCAATACCTGGGAAAGAGAACGTAATTGCCCAGGCTTAGGGCAGGTATCCACCGCAGTCCAATCTGCCATGGCCAGGTGAGACTGAGTCATGGAACACAGACACCGTTCCTTCAACTGGGGGAACAGGTAGTTCTCAGGGAAGGCAGAAGCTGGGTGTTCCTTCCCCAGGGGCTCCCTCCCCAGGGGCTCCCTGTGCTCAGCACCCAGGTGCAAAAACTGTCAGGGGCCACCTTGCCCAAACCTCCCTTCAGTATCTTGCAGTGACCCATCCAGAGATACTGCCTTGCTTTCTGTGACCCAGCTTCCAGGCCACACCTGATTGGAGCAAAGGAGGGTCCCTGTAATGGTCAGGACCTTATGACTTTGAGTGAAAAAGAACAAAAGGGCAGGTGGGAGGAAATGAACCAGTTCCTCTAAGCAGGACAGACAGAGTCACAGTGGCCTCTGGAAGGACTGCACCTAGGGACTTGGGACGCTGTCTGTGCATACACACACACACACATATGTAAGCATATATACATCAGCATATATAGAAGCATACATATAACCAAGTAAGTTGTTGGTATTATTATTTTGAAGAAAGTGCTATCTTTTAAATCAACTAAGAATAAGAAAAATAGAAATTGTGATTTTACATTGACTGATTTCTTCTCTGATGCTCTTCTTTTCCCTTTGCAGATCCAAGACTGACCATATCAATTTATTTTTCTCTAAAGAACTTCTTTGAAGATTTTCTGCATGACAGGCCTACTGGCAACACATTTCCGCAATTTGTGTTTGTCTGAGAAACTCTTCATTTCTTCTTGACTTTTGAAGGACAGTTTCACAGGGTACAGAATTCTACATTGGAGAGTTTTTTCTCTCAACATTTTATATATTTCATTCCACTCTTTTCTTGCTTGCATGGTTTCTGAGAAGCTGGGTGTCATTCTTTGTAAGAATTATGAAGCAAAATTTTTTTCTTTGACTTCTTTCAGATTTTTTCTTTATCTTTGATTTTCTGTAGTTTGAAAATGGTATGACTAGGTGTGGGGGCTTTTGTTGTTTTTGTTTTGTTTTGTTTTTTGCATGTATCCTGTTTGGTGTTCTCTGAGTTTCTTGGGTCTGTGGTTTGGATCAGGAATTTGTAGAAATTCTCAGTCATTATTGTTCCAATATTTCTTCTGTTCCTTTCTTTCCTTCTTCTTCTGGAATTACACTATGCATCTGTTACCCCTTTGTAGTTGCCCCATTGTTCTTGGATATTTTGCTCTATTTTTTTAAGTCTTTTTTTCTATTTGCTTTTCATTTTTGGAGGTTGGTTTGTTTGTTTGTTTTTGAGATGGAGTTTCGCTCTTGTTGCCCAGGCTGGAGTGCAATGGCACAATCTTGGCTCACTGCAACCTCCACTTTCCAGGTTCAAGCGATTCTCCTGCCTCAGGCTCTCGAGTGACTGGGATTACAGGCACCCGCCACCATGCCCAACTAATTTTGTATTTTTAGTAGAGATAGGGTTTCACTATGTTGGTCAGGCTGGTCTTGAACTCCTGACCTCAAACAATCCACCCACCTCGGCCTCCCAAAATGCTGGGATTATAGGAGTGAGCCACCGCACCCGGCCTTATTTTTGGAGGCTTTTATTGAGATATCCTCAGGCCCAAATATTCTTTCCTCAGTTGTGTCCAGTCTACTAATAAGACTATCAAAGGGATTCCTTTTTTCTATTACAGTGTTTTTGATCTCTAGCATTTCTTTTTGATTCTTTCATAGAATATCTAACTCTCTGCTTACATTGTTTATCTGTCCTTGCCTGAAGTATACTGTGTCCATTGGTGCCCTTAGCACATTAATCATGGTTCTTTTAGATTTCTGTTCTGATCATCCAACATCCTTACCACATATGAGTCTGGTTTCAATGCTCACTCTGTGTCTTCAAACCATGTGTTTTTTTATTTGCTTGTTTTGTTTTGTTTTTTTGCCTTTTAGTATATCTTGTAATTTTTTCTTGATTGCTGGACATGATGTACTAGATAAATGGAACTGTTGTAAATAGGCCTTTAGTAATGTGTTGGTAAGGTATAGGGAGAGGAGAAGAATTCTGTAGTCCTATGACTAGGTCTCAGTCTCTCAATGAGCCTGTGTTCTCGACTGTGAGTTTCACAAGTGCTTCTAAGTGCCCCTCTCCTCTTAGGTGGGAAAGAACAGCCAGACTGGCCTGGAGTTGGGGATTTCCCTTCTCCCGTGTAGAAGGCTGGGGCCACCTAGGTTTTGAGTTTTTTTGTTTTTTTTTTTGCCTGGGTCAGTTAGGTTCTGATAAAAGCCCAGCTGTTTAGGCTCTGGTTAGTGTCTCCTGTTGACAGACCTTGTTAAAAAGAACAGAATGCCCTGGTATATTTCAAAATGGTTCCTTTTCCTGTCCCTCTGCCGGGAGCATGAGGGGATTTTTCTCTGACATTCCCTGTGAGGACCCAATAGCGCTCCTGGAGGTCAAACACAGAAGTGGCAGTGGAGGGGGGCGCCCTGATGACTGGGTCACCTTGGCATTTTTCTCTCTTAGACTTGTTCACATGGAGCCCCCAGCAATTCCTGACTGTCTGTTTGGCCTCTTTCCTTGCTTTTCTTTCTGTAGTGGACACTGTGGTGCTGCAGCCAGATTCTCTGAGAACCCCTGACCAACTTGGCACATGCATGTCTCAGCTTCTGAGGTCTCTGCTTCCAATGGCTTTCACTTGTGACTATCTTCAGTCCATCTTGGGTTACTGATGCCACCTCCCAAGAACTCCCCAAGGGCAGAGACGCTGGAAAGTTTCTGTGTCTTTGGGGCAGAATTCTTAGCCAATGACTGATACGTGCAGGAGTATGAAAACCAACCTCAACGTAGGACCAACTCTGAAGTGTAATTTATGCTCTAGAGATACCTAGAGGATCATGATGAAATGGGATTTTGCAAGATATGACACCTTGCTTCACTAATCAACTTCTCCTGGGAGCAAATAATTATTTGCACGTGAATTGTCGTCTCAGGGTTTGCTTTAGGAAGAACCTGACCTAAAACAGGCACACTTGCACTGCACAGTGCGTACGTATTCATTCAGGCTCTTTGAGCTATAAGAAGTAGAAAACTGGCCAGGCGCGGTGGCCCACACCTATAATCCCAGCACTTTGGGAGGCCGAGGCGGGTGGATTATGAGGTCAGGAGTTCAAGACCAGTCTGGTCAACATAGTGAAACCTCGTCTCTACTAAAAATACAAAAAATTAGCCGGGTGTGGTGGTGTGCGCCTGTAATCCCAGCTACTGGGGAGGCTGAGGCAGGCGAATCACATGAACCCAGGAGGGCAGAGGTGGCAGTGAGCCAAGATGGCGCCACTACACTCCAGCCCAGGTGACAGAGTGAGACTCCATCTCAAAAACAAACAAACAAAAAAAGTAGAAAACCAAATATTGGCTAATGTATCTGGGAAGTATGTTGGCTGACCCAGCTTCATGCATGCATAGGTCCAGAAACTCAAACAAGAAGTTAGGAACCTGCCTCGTCCTGTATGTATTACTTCAGTTTCTTGCTCTTAGCTGGCATCCTCTTCTCTAATGACAGGCGGACTTTGTCTACACACCAGGGAAGATGGCTTCAGGCAGTCCACATACTCCCATGTCTGTGACACAAAGGTAAGGCTGATTATTCTCTAACTCCAGTGTCTTGGTAAGGAAGGAATTTGATTGTGGCAGCAAGGGTCAGATGTTCTCTCTGAACCAATATATCTGGCCATGGGGGAAGTTTTTAGGGTTACTTGTGGGTTGCTGTCCAGGATCCATTTCCCCTCCTTCTATAGCCTCCCATTTCCTTTAGAAACTCACTCCCCCCCATCAGTGTATCCCATCAACAGGAATGGAGTGACTGGTTCAGGATGGGTGTGCAGCCCAATCGGGGCCTGACAGGAGAATTACGCTGGGGCCTCCTGAAAAGGGGAAGTTTCCTTTTTCTTCTGTGAGAGCCAACAGGGCACTCTCTTTCCTGGGGAAGAGTGGCATAGGGTTGTTACCTTGGTAAACTGGAATAGTCTTTTTTTTTTTTTTTCCAGGCAGGGTCTTACTCTGTCACCCAGGCTGGAGTGCAGTGGCATAACCTCAGCTCACTGCACCCTCAGCCTC
>NW_012104365.1:584167-585610 GCF_000951045.1 Mandrillus leucophaeus | reverse complement strand
GAGGAGTTATTATTATTATTATTATTATTATTATTATTATTGTTATTATTATTGAAATGGAGTCTTGCTCTGTGGCCCAGGCTGGAGTACAGCAGTGCAATCTCAGGTCACTGCAACCTAGGCCTCCCAGGTTCAAGCAATTCTCCTGCTTCAGCCTCCCAAGTAGCTGGGACTACAGGCGCACACCACCACACCTGGCTAAATTTTTTATTTTTAGTAGAGATGGGGTTTCACCATGTTTGCCAGGGTGATCTTGAACTCATGACCTCAGGTGATCCACCCACCTTGGCCTCCCAAAGTGCTGGGATTACAAGCGTGAGCCACTGCGCCCAGCCTCATATTATTATTTTTATAATTATCCATTTTTTTATATTGAAATTATCCCAAGTGGGAAGACTTTGAAGCCAGTTTCTGTGTCATCTAAATGTCTCCATCTTCTTTGGAACTTCCTTACTTTCTGATACAAGAAAGTGCTCCAGGCTCCCTGAACGCGCACTCTGGTATAATCATAAAAGCATGAACGGCCAGGCGCGGTGGCTCAAGCCTGTAATCCCAGCACTTTGGGAGGCCGAGAGGGGCGGATCACGAGGTCAGGAGATCGAGACCATCCTGGCTAACCCGGTGAAACACCGTCTCTACTAAAAAATACAAAAACTAGCCGGGTGAGGTGGCGGGCGCCTGTAGTCCCAGCTACTCGGGAGGCTGAGGCAGGAGAATGGCGTGAACCCAGGAGGCGGAGCCTGCAGTGAGCCGAGATCCGGCCACTGCACTCCAGCCTGGGCAACGGGGCGAGACTCCGTCTCAAAAGAAAAAAAAAAGCATGAACATTGTTGTTTATTATCATTATCAAATCTTGCATATGCTGTAGGAGCCCTGATTCGTTTGGGGGCGAACAGCATTTGGAAACTAAGATATGACCACTAGGCCTGCTCACTGATACGGAGCTCTTTCAGTATCTGAACTCACACACATGTAATTAGAAAAGAAATATATATGCACACTACAGGCATGTGCCACATGACATTTTGGTCATGGGTGGGCTGCATAGATGACAATCCATAAGATTATAATGGAGCTAAAAAATTCCTTTTGCCTAGTGACCTCGTGGCTGTCAAAAAGTTGTAGCATAAGGCTTTCCTCATGTATTTGTGGTGATGCTGGCATAAACAAACCTACTGTACCACCATTCATATCAAACTATAGCATATACAATATATAATAATCATAATAAAAAGCAATGTTGCTGGTATATGCATTTACTATACTATGCTTTTTTAAAGTTTTATTTATTTATTTATTTATTTATTTATTTATTTACTTATTTATTTATTTATTTTGAGACGGAGTCTCGCTCTGCTGCCCAGGCTGGAGTGCAGTGGCCGGATCTCAGCTCAGTGCAAGCTCCGCCTCCTGGGTTTACACCATTCTCCTGCCTCAGCCTCC
>NW_012104365.1:578810-580545 GCF_000951045.1 Mandrillus leucophaeus | reverse complement strand
AAAAAAAAAAAAAAAAAAAAGAAATATGTTCTCTCTCTTTATCTTCTTGGAAGCCTTTGTCTGCTAAATCCAACACCTGAGTTCAATCAGATTCAGTTTTTATTGACTGTCTTGTTTTCTGGCTATTTTTTGGTTGTTGTTCTGTTTTGTTTTGGGGGTTTTGAGGAGGCGTGTTTGATAATTTTGGGTTGAAAATTGGACATTGTAAATAATACAATATGAACTCTGGATTTTGTTGCGTTTTTCTGAGGGTCATTGTCTTGTTGTTCTAATAGGCATTAACTTGCCTGGATCCAAACTACCAAGTTTTTTTTCCCCTGTAGTGTTCAGCACCTGATACCTCTGTCCTGTTCAAGTTTCTCACTGCTGCTTTTTCAGCCTGGGCCATGGGGGTCTCCCTTGTCCCTGCTTAACTTGGTGATCAGCCAAGATGAAACTCAGCATCTCTGTGGCTTCTTGTTTGTGCAGGTTCCTGCCTAATTTCCAGCTGCTCTGCGGGCTTTTGGGTCTATCTTAAGATAATTGCGTGCCTGTAAGACTTTAGTGCTTGTTCATTCAGTCTGTGTATGGTTGGGGAATGGACTCAGAAGGAACAAGAAACAGAAAGCAGACTCACAGATCTCACCTGCTGCATAGCTTATCCTTCAGGAGATTTCTCCTTGGTCTCTGCCTCCTTTTTCACCAGGACCCTGAGGTTTCCCCTGTGTGGCTTATTTTCCAGTCAGGGAATCGGGCAAAGTTTACATTCAGAATTTGTCTCGCTCCTTCTGTGAGTCTTTCAATAGCAGTATTTCCTGTTAAAATTCCCAGCTGCAGGCTGGGCGTGGTGGCTCATGCCTGTAATCCCAGCACTTCAGGAGGCCAAGGCAGGTGGATCACCTGAGGTCAGGAGTTCGAGACCAGCCTGACCAATATGGTAAAAACTTGTCTCGATTAAAAATACAAAAATTAGCCAGGCATGGTGGCATGCACCTGTAATCCCAGCTACTCGCGAGACTAAGACAGAATTGCTTGAACCCCGGAGACAGACGTTGCAGTGAGCCAGGATCATGCCGTACTCCGGCCTGGGAGACAGCAAGATTCAGTCTCAAAAAAAATAGTAATAATTAATTAATTTTTAAAAATCCCAGCTGCTTTTCTCTGCTTGAACTCTGATTGATAATTCCCTGAAACACTAAGGCTGTGGTTTCACCACAGATTTCCCCAGCTAGTAGCTGTGGGGATTGGGGAATAAGCTCAGGTCAGAAAGCTACAAAATGTATATTTTTTGCCACTTCCAGTTGTGTTTTATATTAAACTCTCCTCCAGTTTCTGCCTGGTTTTGGACATTTTCAGTGTCTTTAAATAGTGGGGGTTTTTTGATGTTGTTTTGTCCAGTTTTTACTTTTGTTACATATGTGAGGGTTTGCTCCTCTGTCCTGGCCTCATTCACTGGTGTTAGCATGCATCAATACGTCTTCCCTCAATTAATTATTACAAGGGCCGTAAGATAATTTTCTAATTTCATCATATCTTCTATATGTCGTCATTGGCTTTCTATTGTCAGGAAGATCTCCCTTCTCCCTTGTCTGTTTATACCAGTGAGGAGTTATTATTATTATTATTATTATTATTATTATTATTATTATTATTGTTATTATTATTGAAATGGAGTCTTGCTCTGTGGCCCAGGCTGGAGTACAGCAGTGCAATCTCAGGTCACTGCAACCTAGGCCTCCCAGGTTCAAGCAATTCT
>NW_012104365.1:573988-577646 GCF_000951045.1 Mandrillus leucophaeus | reverse complement strand
GCTCAGTGCAAGCTCCGCCTCCTGGGTTTACACCATTCTCCTGCCTCAGCCTCCCGAGTAGCTGAGACTACAGGCACCCGCCACCTCGCCCGGCTAGTTTTTTGTATTTTTTAGTAGAGACGGGGTTTACACCATGTTAGCCAGGATGGTCTTGATCGCCTGACCTCGTGATCCTCCCGTCTCGGCCTCCCAAAGTGCTGGGATTACAGGCTTGAGCCACTGCGCCCGGCCTAAAGTTTTATTTATTTATTTATTTGAGACAGAGTTTCACTCTTGTTGTTGAGGCTGGAGTGCAGTGGCACCATCTCACCTCACTGCAACCTCTGCCTTCCGCGTTCGAGCAATTCTCCTGCCTCAGCCTCCTGAGTAGCTGGGATTACAGGTGCCTGCCACCATGCTCGGCTACTTTTGGGTGTGTGTGTGTGTGTTTGTGTGTGTGTGTGTGTATTTTTAGTAGAGATGAGGTTTCACCATGTTGGCCAGGCTGGTCTCAAACTCCTGACTTCAGGTGATCCACCCACCTCAGCCTCCCAAAGTGCTGGAATTACTGGCAGGAGCCACCATACTGGCCTATACTACATTTTTTTATCATTATTTTAAAGCATACTCCTTCTATTGATTAAAAAAAGCAACGTTAACTGCAAAACAGCCCCAGGCAGTTTCCTCTAAAGATATTCCAGAAGAAGGTATTGTTATCATAGGAGATGCCAGGTCCGTACCTGCTACTGACCCTAAAGACCTTCCAGTGAAACAAGACATGGAGGTGGAAGATAATCCCAGCTACTCGGGAGGCTGAGGCTGTGACTTTCATGATTCTGACCCTGTGTAGGCCTAGACCAATGTGTATGTTTGTGTCTTCGTTTTTACTTTATTTTTAAGTGTGTCTTGGTTTTTAACAAAAAAGTTTAAGAAGTTAAAAAAAATTTAAAAGAGAAGAACGCTTATAGAATAAAGATGTAAAGAAAGAAATATTTTGTACGGCTGTACAATGTGTTTGTGTTTTAAGCTAAGTGTTATTACAAAAGAGTCAAAAAGTTAAGTAAAAGTCCCGGCGCGGTGGCTCACGCCTGTAATCTCAACACTTCGTGAAGCCGAGGAGGGCGGACCACCTGAGGTCAGGAGTTCAAGACCAGCCTGGTCAACATGGTGAAGCCCCATCTTTACTAAAAATACGAAAAATTATCCAGGCGTGGTGGTGAGCACCTGTAATCCCAGCTACTCGGGAGGCTGAGGCAGGAGAATTGCTCGAACCTGAGAGGCAGAGGTTGCAGTGAGCCAAGATCACACCACTGCACCTTAGCCTGGATGACAAAGCAAGACTCTATCTAAAAAAAAAAAAAAAGAGTTAAAAAAATTTTAAAGTTTATAAAGCAAAAATGTTACAGTATGCTAAGGTTAATTTATTACTGAAGAAAGAAATGTTATAAAATGAATGTAGTGTAGCCTATGTGTACAGTGTTGATAAAGTCTACAGTAGTGAACAATGATGTCCTAGGCCTTCACATTCACTCACCACCCTCTCACTGACTCAGCCAGAGCAACCTACAGTGCTGCAAACTCCATTCGTGCTAAGTACCCTACACAGGGGTACTATTTTTTATAATCATTTATACTATATTTTTACTGTATCTTTTCTATGTTTAGATACACAGATACTTACCATTGTGCCCACAGTGTTCATCACAGTAACACGCCCTACAGGTTTGCAGCCTCGGTATGTAGTAGGCTATACCATCTAGGATGTTTGCACAATGATGAAATTGCCTAATGACACATTTCTCAGTATACATCCCCATCGTTAAGCACCACATGACTGTCTATAAAATAATGTATAGACATATACATGTACATGCATACAAGCATGCATACATATGTGTATTTGTGTTAATTCCCATGGTGTGTTTTAACATGTTCCTTTGTCCCTTGTATTTCCGTGAAATCGGTATGTTGATCTAGAAACTCGGTCAGATTCAGGTTTTTTGTTACTTTTTAAGACAGGATCTCGCTCTGTCACCCAGGCTGGAGTGCAGTGGCGCTACCATAGCTCACTGTAACTTCCATCTTTTGGGCTCACGTGATCTTCCCACCTCAACCTCCCACTGAGTAGCTGGAACTAAAGGCACATACCACCATGCCTGGCTAATAGATTTAATTTTTTAAGGCTAAACTATTTCCTATGTAGTGTTGTGTGGTTCCAGTAGGAGTTGTGTAACATCTTTTTTTTTTTTTTAAAGACAGATTTTGCTCTGTTGCCCAGGCTGAAGTGTAGCGGCATGACCTCGGTTTGCTGCAACCTCTGCCTCCCGTGTTCAAGCAATTCTCCTGCCTCAACCTCCTGAGTAGCTGAGATGACAGGCATGCACCATCACACCTGGCTAATTTTTGTATTTTCAGTAGGGATGGGGTTTTGCCATGTTGCCCAGGCTGGTCTCAAACTCCTCAGCTCAAGTGATCTGCACGCCTAAGCCTCCCAAAGTGCTGGGATTATAGGCGTGAGCCACCATGCCTGGCCCCTTAACATCTAATTTTCTGTCTTTTCTCCTTTTTTTGATGTTAGCAGCCGTTGATAATGATTGTCTAGATCTAGTAATTCGTTAGGGGTTTCTGGCAGATTCACGATGGCCACTCTGAATCTGACACTCTTCTCATCAGGAGGTGAGGACTGTGTCCTCCTGCCTGAGTTTGAGTCTGCTGTGACCAGTAGAATGTGGTAGAAGAGATGCTGGGTCAGGATCTGCGCCCAGGCTTTGAGATACCTGTGGCTGCTTCTTCCTGTTCCTGGAATAGTCATCCCTGGGGCCTCAGGCCATCATGTGAAACTCTAACTACGATGCTGGTGAGGCCGCAGGGGTAGAAAGACCTAATATTATGTGAAGAGGCAAAGGGCCATTTGAGCCTAGCCATCCACCTGTCCCGGCTAAGATGCCAGGTATATGGGCAAAGCCTCTTGTACTCCCCAGACCAGACCAGCTGTTAGTCAGATACCACTGAGTGACCTCAGTCAGTGTCCAGCGGGGCAAAAGAATTGTCCATCTGAGCTTTGCCCTAATTCAGGAGCCACAAACTTGTGAAATAGAATAAAACAGTTATCGCTTTGAGCCATTCCGTTTTGGGAGGGGGTAGTTTGCTACATAGCAGTAGATAACCAGAATATGGTTTCCCTTATGTTCTTATTGTATACTTTCTTCTTCATTTATTAACTGGAATAATTCTACAAAGGCATGTCACCCTCATCAATGATTTGGTTGCTCTGAGCTTCCTTTATTTTATTTTTTTAAATTGAGGTATAATTCGTATACAGAAAAATTCAACTTTTTAGGGTTACAGTTCTATGAGTTTTGACAAATGAATACAGTCATGTAAGCTCCACCAAGATTACAATATAGAACATTCCCATCACCTGAAAACATTTCTTCATGCTGCTCTGTAGTTATCTGATTTCCCTGTCCCCCAGGTTTTGGCAAACGTTGATCCTGTCTCTGTCCCTGTAATTTTGCCTTTTCTAGTCCTATGAATGAAACTTTATGGTATGTAGAATTTTTAATCTGGCTTCATTCACTCAACATCATACATGTTGAGTATATCAGAAGTTTATTTCTAGTTATCGTTGAGTAGAATTCCACCATATGGATGTATCATAGTTTGTTTATTCATTCAC
>NW_012104365.1:571961-572488 GCF_000951045.1 Mandrillus leucophaeus | reverse complement strand
CGATTCTCCTGCCTCAGCCTTCTGAGTAGCAGGGATTACAGGTGCCCATCACCACGCCCAGCTAATTTTTGTATTTTTAGTAGAGACTGGGTTTTGCAATGTTGGCTAGGCTGGTCTTGAACTCTTGACCTCAAGTGATCCACCGGTCTTGGCCTCCCAAAGTGCTGGGATTACAGGCATGAGTCACCGCGCCCGGCCCTGTCTTTTTCATATAATGACTTCTTTTCCTCTAGGTAGATACCCAGTATTGAGATTGCTGGGTCAAATGGTAGTTCTACTTTTAGTTCTTTAAGGAATGTCCATACTGTTTTCCATAGTGGTTGTACTGGTTGACATTTCCACCAGCAGTGTAAAAGTGTTCCCTTTTCACCACATCCACACCACACTACATTTTTTTTTTTTTTTTAATTATGGCTGTTCTTGCAGAAGTAAAGTGGTATCTCATTGTGGTTTTAATTTTCATCTCCCTGATAATTTGTGATATTGAATTTGAGAGATCTTTATATATTCTGGATATAAGTCTTTTA
>NW_012104365.1:565778-567841 GCF_000951045.1 Mandrillus leucophaeus | reverse complement strand
TTAGTTTACTCTTCTTTTTGTAGTTTCTTAAGGTGGTAGCTTAGGTCATTGATTTGATAGCATATATACATATATATATATTTAATGCTATCAGTTTTCCTCTAAGCACTGCTTTAATTGCATCCTATAATTTTGGATAAGTTGTTTGTTCGTTTTAATTCAATGCAAAATATTTTTAACTGACCTTTTGACTTTGACTCATGGGTTATTTGAAGTGTGTTAATTTCCAAATATTTCAGGATAATCCAGACATCTTTTTGTTATTGGTTTTTAGTTTTTAATTCCTTTGTGTTCAGATAACATACTCTATTTAATTGCAATTCTTTAAAAATTGTTGAGGTTTGCTTTATTTCCTAGAATGTAAACTACCCTGGCATATGTACTACAAGCATTAGAAAAAAAAAAAAAAAGTGTGTGTTCTGTTTTTGTTGTAAGGAGTGTTTTATAAATGCCACTTATGTTTCTTTCATTCATAAGACATTTTTGTTAGTTATTCTATGTCTTGTCATTTAAAATGTTTCTACCAATAAAAACCTATTATCAGGCTGGGCGCGGTGGTTCACGCCTATAATCCCAGTGCTTATGGGAGGCTGAGGCAGGTGGATCACTTGAGGTCAGGAGTTCTAGACCAACCAGGCCAACATGGTGAAACCCCATTTCTACTGAAAATACAAAAATTAGCTGGGCATAGTGGCACATGCCTGTAATCCCAGCTACTTGAGAGGCTGAGGCAGGAGAATCGCTTAAACCCAGGAGGCAGAGGAGGCAGAGGGTGCAGTGAGCCGAGATTGCGCCACTGCACTCCAGCCTGGGTGACAGAGCGAGACTATGTCTCAAAAACGAACAAAACAACAACAGCAAAAAACAAACAAACAAAAACCTGTTATCAGTCTGGATTGTTTGCCCAGTCCTGTGGCCACACGTGCAAGGTGATCTGATTGGTGCCTTCTTTGGTATTGCACGACTAGAGTTGCGGGTAACTTTTCTCCAAAGGCATTTGGGCTGCTGGCCAGACAAAAACAGTAAATGCTCACTGCAGTCCACCCATTGACTTTCTTTTTTTCTAATTTTTAATTTTAACTTTAAAAAATTATTTATTTATTTTATGGAGACGGAGTTTCCCCATGTCGCCCAGGCTGGTCTCAAACTCCCTGACTTAGGCAAACTCCTGGACTCAAGCTATCCACCAGGCTTGGCCTTCCAAAGTGCTGGGATTGCAGGTGTGAGCCACTGTTCCTGGCCTATGCTTTGACTTTCAAGGGCTCATGCACACCTATACCTGTGCACAGACACATGTTCATAATCCCAACGTGCACAAAGTTGAAAATTTTTCCCATATGCATCTTTTAAATAACTCAAAACCTGCCTTCTTTTACAAATCAAGACCATGTTCAGTCACATTCAGTTAAAACAGCTCCAAGCCCAGCTTCTCTGTGTGAGATGTATACTCCTTTTGATCATGTTTGAACTTTATTCCTCCTGTTTCAGGAGCCTATGTGCTAGATGATAAATGAACACACTTCTACCCATCCAAGGAGGCTGTGGTGCAGAACAGCCAGAAAAAGTATCCTCTGTTGGGTGTGATGGCTCAAGCCTATAATCTCAGCACTTTGGGAGGCTGGGACAAGAGGACTGCTTAAGTCCAGCAGTTTGACTCCTGGGCAACATAGTGAGATCCTGTCTGTACAAAAAATGTTTTAATTAGTCAAGTGTGATGGTGCGTACCTGTAGTCCCAGCTACTCGGGAGGCTGAGGTGAGAGGATTGCTTGTGCCTGGGAGGTAGAGGCTGCAGTGATTGTGCCACTGCATTCCACCCTGGGCAACAGAGCAAGACCCTGCCTAAATATACTATATATGAAATATACATGATGAATGAAATATATATATGGAGTATTATATATAATATGTGGAATATATATGATCTATATTATATATGGAGTATAATATATTATATATGAAATATATAGCTAATATATATAAATAAATATATACAATATTTTTATATAGTATATTTGGAATATATTATATATTATGTTATATATTCTATATATTCTGGTTGGTG
>NW_012104365.1:563487-564558 GCF_000951045.1 Mandrillus leucophaeus | reverse complement strand
TGCCTCAGCGCCCCAGAGTGCTAGGACTATAGTGGTGTGAGCCACTGCACTGGCCCCAAAATGTTTTTTCAAGTGGATGTATCATTGTGCATCCCCACCAGCAGCAAATGAGAGTTCCAGATGCTCTACATCCTTGTCACACCTTTGGTATCGCCAGGTTTTTCTCGATGTTTTTGTTTTTCAATTTTGTCTTTGCAATAGCTGTATCACACTGTGGCTGTAATTTGCGATTCCCTAATGACTAATGCCATTGAGCATCTCTTTTTCTTTTCTTTTCATTTTTTGTACAGAGTAACAATACTGAGCCATGGAGCATCATTTTGTGTGCATATTTGCTGGTTTTTTTTTTTTTTAATTCAAATGTTTGTTCAAACATTTTGCCCATTTTTCTATTAAGGTCTTTGCTTGTTTGTTTTCATTTTTTTTATTTTACTTCAATAGTTTTTGGGGAACAGGTGGTTTTTGGTTACATGGATAAGTTCTTTAGTGGTGATTTCTAAGATTTTGGTGTACCCATCACCCAGGCAGTATACACTGTACGAAATGTGTAGTCTCTTATCCCTCACGCCCTCCCACCCTCCCCCGCAGTCCCTGACATTCATTGTATCATTCTTACGCCTTTGTGTTCTCATAGCTTAGCTCCCACTTATAAGTGAGAACATACGATATTTGGTTTTCCATTCCTGAATTATCTCACTTAGAATAATGGTCTCCAATTCCATCCAGGTTGCTGTGAATGCCATTATTTCATTCCTTTTTATGACTGAGTAGTATTCCATGGTGTGAGTGTGTGTGTGTGTCTGTGTGTGTGTGTGTGTGTGTGTGTGTGTGTGTATCACATCCTCCTTATCCACTTGTTGGTTGATGGACATTTTGGCTGGTTCCATATTTTTGCAACTATGAATTGTGCTGCTATAAACACGCCTGTGCAAGTGTCTTTTTCTTTTTTTTCTTTTTGAGACAGAGTCCTGTTCTGTCACCTAGGCTGGAGTGTAGTGGTGTGATCCTGGCTCACTGCAACCTCCGCCTCCTGGGTTCCAGCGATTCTCCTGCCTCAGCCTTCTGAGTAGC
>NW_012104365.1:560413-562932 GCF_000951045.1 Mandrillus leucophaeus | reverse complement strand
TACGTTTTCTCCTAGAAGTTTTATAGTTTGGGGTTTTATGTTTACACTAATGATTCATTTTGAGTTGATTTTTGAGTGTGGTGTAACACCTGGGTCAACTTTCCTTTTTTTTTTTTCATATCAATATCCAATTATCCCAGCATCATTTGTCAAAAAGATGATCATTTCTCCATTGAATTGCCTTCATCTCTTTGTCAAAAATCAATTGGCCGTATAGGTGTGGATCTTTCTTTGAATTCTATTCTATTCCATTAATCTATATATACACTGATCTATGTATCCATCCTTTCAGGAATAACAAACTGTATTGATTATTGTGACTTTGAAGTAACTCTTGAAATCATCAGGTATTTTGAGTCCTTCAACTTTGTTCTGTTGTTTTGGCACTTCTAGTTCCCTTGCCTTTACATACAAATTTTAAAATCATGTTGTTTACTTCTACAAAATTCTAGGATTTTGTTTTGGATTGCACTGAACTTATAGGTTATTTTGATGGAATTTATATCTTAATAATATTGAATCTGACAATTCAAAAATACGGATTATCTCACCGTTTATTTAGATCCTATTTTATTTCTTTCATCAGTGTTTGGTACTTCTCAGTATGCTGATCTTGCCTATATTTTGTTAGATTTTAGCCTACATATTTCGTTATTTTCAGTGTTCTTGTAAATGGTACTTAAAATGTTTTCATTTTGTAATTATTTATTGCTAGTCTATAGACACGCAATTAATTGAACTGACCTTACATACTGTGACCTTGCTAAATGCCTTTACTGGTTCTGGGAGATTTTAAAATAGAATCTTTTGTATTTTCTACATAGACAATCATGTCACCTTTGAATCAAGAGTTTTATTTCTTTATCACCAATCTATTTTCTTGTTCTTGCTTTATTCCACTGGCTAGGGCCTTCAGTATGATGTTAAATACAAATGGTGAGAGTGAACATCATTGCATTGTTCTTGATTTTAGGAGAAAGTTTTCAGTCTTTAATCATGAAGTATGACATTAGTTGTAGGTTTTGTGTAATTGCCCTTTGTTTGATTGTGAAAGTTCCCTTCTGTGCCTAATTTTGGAGACTTTTTATAATGAATTGATGCTGAATTTTGTTCAATTATCTTTTTTTTCTTCTACTGAGAAGTTCATATAGTTTTTCTTCTTTAGTCAATTAAATCACATTCATTGATTCTTAAATGTTGAACCAATTTTGCATTTCCAGGATAACTCCCCCACTTTGTCATGATGCATTATTCTTTTTATATATTGCTGAACACAGTTTGCCAACATTTTGTTGAGGATTTTTGTTATCTATGTTTATGAGGGATAATGGTCTAAAGGATTTTTTTTCTTGTAGTGTTTATTTCTAGTTTGGGTATTGGTGTAACGGCCTCATAAGATGAGTTGGTAAGCATTTCTTCTTTTCAATTTTCTGGAAGAATCTGTGGGAAATTGTATTATTTCTTCCCTAAATGTTTAGTGGAATTCACCACTGATGCCATCTAGGCTTGGAGTATTGTTGTTGAATTTTTTTTTTTTTTGAGACGGAATCTCGCCCTGTTGCCGAGGCTGGAGTGCAGTAGTGTGATCTCCGCTCACTACAGCGTCTGCGTCTCAGGTTCAAACGATTCTCCTGCCTCAACCTCCCAAGTAGCTGGGATTACAGGCGCCCGCCACCATGCCCAGCTAATTTTTGTATTTTTAGTAGAGATGAGGTTTCACCATGTTGGCCAGGCTAGTGAAATATTTTAAATGACAAATTCAATTTCTTTGATATATACAGGAATATGTAAGTTATTTATTTTCTCTTTAGTGAGTTTAGGGAGTTTGTGTTTTCTAAGGAATTTGCCCATTTCATCTAATTTATCAAATTTATAGGCATAATATTGTATTAAATATTCCTTTATCCTTTTAATGTCTAAGATCTATAATGTAATATTTTTCGTTCTTGACATTAGGAATCTGTTTTCTTCTTTTTCTTGATCAGTCAGGCTAGGGGCTAATAAATTTTGTTCCTCTTTCTGAGGAACCAGTTTTATGTTTGATTTTCTTTATTATTTTTGTTTACATGTTCATGAGTTTCTGCTTTTCTCTTTATTATTTGCTTGTTTCTACTTCCTTTGGGCTTAGTTTACTCTTCTTTTTGTAGTTTCTTAAGGTGGTAGCTTAGGTCATTGATTTGATAGCATATATACATATATATATATTTAATGCTATCAGTTTTCCTCTAAGCACTGCTTTAATTGCATCCTATAATTTTGGATAAGTTGTTGGTTCGTTTTAATTCAATGCAAAATATTTTTAACTGACCTTTTGACTTTGACTCATGGGTTATTTGAAGTGTGTTAATTTCCAAATATTTCAGGATAATCCAGACATCTTTTTGTTATTGGTTTTTAGTTTTTAATTCCTTTGTGTTCAGATAACATACTCTATTTAATTGCAATTCTTTAAAAATTGTTGAGGTTTGCTTTATTTCCTAGAATGTAAACTACCCTGGCATATGTACTACAAGCATTAG
>NW_012104365.1:545341-558883 GCF_000951045.1 Mandrillus leucophaeus | reverse complement strand
TATATATTATGTTATATATTCTATATATTCTGGTTGGTGCAATAGTAATTACCGTTTTGGACTGTGATTTTAAAATTATAACTAGACTCAAGCACATCTTTATTAATCAAAACAGGAACCATTACAATCAACACATTTTTGCCAATGAGAAATAAGTTTGTTTATTCCTGTAATGTAAAAATCTGTGCTTCGGGATTTGACGAACTCTTGGAAAGCATTTTCTGCATCCTGCTGGTTGTGGACGCATTTTCTCTGGAAAAAGTTGTCAAGATGGTTGAAGAAGCAGTAGTTGATTGGCGAGAGGTCAGGTGAATATGGCAGATGAGACAAAACTTTGTAGCCCAATTTGTTCAACTTTTGAAGCGTTGGTTGAGGGACCTACGGTCGGAGTTGTCCTGGAGAAGAATTGGGTCCTTTCTGTTGACCAGTGCCAGCTGCAGGCATTGCAGTTTTTGGTGCATCTCATCCATTTGCTTACCATAATTCTCAGATGTGATGGTTTTGCCGGGATTCAGAAAGCTATAGTGGATCAGACTGTCAGCAGGCCACCAAACAGTGACCATAACCTTTTTTTGGTGCAAGTTTGGCTTTGGGAAGTGCTTTGGAGCTTCTTCTCAGTCCAACCACCAAGCTGGTCATCACTGGTTGTCGTATAAAATCCACTTTTTGTGGCACATCACAATCCGATGGAGAAATGGTTCATTGTTGTTGTGTAGAATAAGAGAAGACAACACTTCAAAATGACAACGTTTGTGATTTTTGCTCAGCTCATGAGGCACCCACTTATCAAGCTTTTTCACCTTTCCAGTTTGCATCAAATGCCGAACGACCGTAGAATGGTGGACGTTGAGTTCTTCAGCAGCTTCTGGTATAGTTGTAAGAGGACCAGCTTCCATGATTGCTCTCAATTGGTCGTTGTCAACTTCCGACGACTGGCCACTACGCTCCTCATCTTCAAGGCTCTCCTCTCTTTTGCAAAACTTCTTGAACTCCCACTGCACAGTATATTCATTAGCAGTTCCTGGGCCAACTGCATTATTGATGTTGTGAGTTGTCTCCACTGCTTTACAATCCATTTTGAACTCGAATAAGAATATTGCTTGAATTTGCTTTTTGTCTAACATCATTTCCATAGTCTAAAATAAATAAAAAATAAACAGCAAGTAATAAGTCATTAGCAAAAATAAATAAAGAGAGAAATGCTCATTAAGATGATGTATGACATAATCAAATTTAAGAATGTATTCCCGTCCTGTAATGGCTGCTTCCTGGAAGATAGTGTCACGTGGAACTTCTTCATGTCAGCATCCGGAGCTCCAGGAGGGGAAAATTTCAAGTCAGATAGAATTCTATATATACCGTTTCTTTAGAAGCTTCAGCCCTCAAGATTCCAACATCATGACCTCAGTTTCAACACAGTTGTCCTTAATCCTCATGTCACTGCTTTTGGTGCTGCCTGTTGTCGAAGCAGTAGAAGCCGATGATGCAATCGCTCTCTTGTTAGGTGTGGTTCTCAGCATTACAGGCATTTGTGCTGCTTGGGGGTATATGCACGAAAAAGAAATGGACAGATGTGACTTTGAAAGGCCTACTGAATCAAACCTCACCCTGAAAACCTTTGTGCTATAGAGGCTAAACCTTAGCTTTGGTGTCTGAAAGTTTCCAAGAATCAGTAAATAAGGGAGTTTTACATTTTTCATTGTTTCCATGAAATGGGAACAGACACACATATATAAATTGAAAAAAAAAAATGTTTTCTTTACAACAAATAATACACAGAAAAATGGAGCCTATAATTTGTATTTGCTAGTTAGAAAGGAGGTCAAAGAAGTAGGATGGCTGAAATGTACATAAGTAATATTTCATAGTTTTAGAATTCTCAAAGAATGCGAAATAGGAAGAAGGAAGTTCTTGCTCAGAATCTTAGGAAATCACCACTGTTTAGTTATAATCACTGCCTCCTGAGTCGCTGGGGAGTTTTCTCTGTCTTTTTATTAGATTTTTGTTTTGTTGTCTCCCAAGTTAATATTGTATTTGGATATCAGAGGGTCAGTCAAAAAGGGAAACTTTTTTCTCTGGAGAAAAAACATTTAGAAAAATGTGTTCAGTGTATCCAACACTGAAATGCAGAAAAAAAATTAATGTTAAAAAAACTATAGACATTGACATGGAAAAGAGATTTAACATTAAGAAAAAACTTTACATTAACTAAGTAACATCCTCCTGATAAGTACTATATTAAGTATAAATCCATTATGTTGTTTAAAAAAAAAGAATGTATTCCAATATCAAACAACAAATTTCAACAATGCAAAAACTACAATTACTTTTGCACCAACCATATATTATCTATCCATATAATATATATCCATATACATGAGATTATGATTATATATCCCATATACATAATTAAAAAAATATATATATATATATATGTATCTTCAAGGTAGCTGTTCCTCTATTTTTCCTGTTCTATCAACATGTTGCTTTCAATGTAATAGACCAATTAGCTGTTATGTGCAATGTTCTATTTCACTGGGAACAACTTATGTTCCAAAAGGAGAGAGGACTCTGAGGAAGACCTGTAAAGGAGTAGAAGGAAACATCGTCTGGTATTTTCTCTTTCATGATGGAGAAAAATGCGTTTGCTCAATCAAAAATGCATACCAGGTTCAGGCACAGTGGCTTATGCCTGTAATCCCAGCATTTTGGGAGGCCGAGGTGGAAGGGTCACTTGAGTCCAGGAGTTCAAGACCAGACTGGCCAACATGGCAAAACCCCATCTTTACTAAAAATACAAAAATTAGCTGGGTGTGGCGGCACATGCCTGTAGTCCCAGCTACTCAGGAGGCTGAGAATCACTTGAACTCGGGAGACAGAGGTTGCAGTGAGCCAGGATCGCGCAACTGCATTCCAGGCAGGGCAACAGGCTGAGACTCGTCTCAAAAAAAAAAAAAAAAGTGCATACCAGGCTAAGCGCGATGGTTCTTGCTTGTAATCCCAGCACTTTGGGAGGCCAAGGCGGGCAGATCACTTGAGGTCGGGAGTTCGAGACCAGCCCGGCCAACATGGTGAAACCCTGTCTGTACTAAAAATACAAAAATTAGCCAGGCGTGGTGGTGCATGCCTGTAATTCCAGCTACTCGTGAGGCTGGGGCAGGAGAATCACTTGAACCTAGAAGGCGGAGGTTGCAGTGAGCTGGGGTCACGCAATATTACTCCAGCCTGGGTGACAGAGACTCCGCCTCAAAAAAAAAAAAAAAAAATATTGCACACCAGTTTCCAGGCACTGTATTGATTTTGCCCAGTGAGAAGAAAATGGGAGTTGGGTTGGGATGGACAGTTGGAGAACCACCTGATTAAGCTAAGGCTAATTCAACTGACACCCTGTGTAGCGGCTGAATTGCAGATTCAGTGGGGATGCCACGGGGGTCACCAAGCACACCCTTTCCAACTTTCCAAGTGTTTGATGTTTGGGACTATCTACAATATACTACAACCCCTGAAATGTGTACTTAAAACATTTTTTAGAGATAACAATGCTTTTGATTGCTATTTTGGAGGAAAGAGGAAGTTCCAGCGTCTCGTTTTTGGCCCTGCCCACCATGGTGGCATTTACTTCAGGGCTTAACAAGCCAGTGGAGGATGATGCCTGATTCTGAGGAGATCCATCAACGATCTACCTCTGGACAGAAAAGATCCTTGGGATGGGCTTGCTGTTGGTGGACTCGATCCCACCTCCCTCTCTGGATCCACATAGACCTCACTCCAAAGGGCAGACCACGGTGATGTTGAGGCTCCTAGGATCCCAATAATTAGCATTAATTAGACTGGATCCAGTATCCAGTAGACCAAAGGTTTTGGTATGTTCTTTCTCCCAGGGCACATTCCTCTTTGGGGAAATGTGAGGAAGAAGCCCTCCAGGTTGCCTTGGTGATCATGTGGGTCTCAAGGCTACCTAGACCATATTACTTAACGGTCTCCAGTCTCTAGACGGGAGACTCTGGATCGATGAAGTGACCCAGTGTACAGAATTAGACACCAGTTCATACCAGTTCTTGACTTCCTTGTGTCTTGATTTTCATTAGACCTGGACTTATTTTATTTTATTTTATTTTTTGAGACGGAGTCTCATTCTGTCACCCAAGCTGGAGTGCAGTGGCATGATCTCAGCTCACTGCAACCTCTGCCTCCCAAGTTCAAGCAATTCTTCTGCCTCGGCCTCCTGAGTAACTGGGACTACAGGCGCCCACCACCACGCCCGGCTAATTTTTGTATTTTTAGTAAAGATGGGGGTTTTACCATGTTGATCAGGTTGGTCTCGAACTCCTGACCTCAGGTGATCCGCCCGCCTCAGCCTCCCAAAGTGTTGGGATTACAGGCGTGAGCCACCTAGCCTGCTCTATTTTATTCTGTTTTTATTTTATGGTTGTGTACAAAAGGATGGAGCACCTGTCACTTTAATTCCTGGGAACCCACTAATTAACCACAACTAAAGATCTCTGCGCCTTACACCAACCATGTTGTGAAACTTAATAAGCACGCTTGCCTTATTGCCTATTATGATCACCCGGTCTACTTGGCTTCTGGCAGGTAACTGTGGCCACGTGGACCAAGCCAACGCCTGCTCCTCTCATCCCTGCTGAGATCAGCAAGGCAATTCCAGCCCGTACCACCAACATCCCCAGGCCAGGAGAACAGCTAGTGAAAGCCCATTTGAAAGACTGCCATCTTCCTCGCCAATCCGTTTCTCAAGACCTCGGTGAGTGGAGAGCCTTCCAGCCCTGATGGAAGCCACATGGAGGCGGGAGGAGCCGGTAAGGGGGCAACCCACTGCAGTTCCGGGGCAGCATTCCTATCTCCTGAAGTCTTTGAATTCTTTCTCTGGCTTATGCCAAAGTGTCTCTGGCTTTGCCATGTCATTTTGCACAGAGCAGCATTCAGAACATTAGCCAAAGCTGCAAACTGCTAAAGCAGCTGCCCACACCCCCTGAAAGAATGCACCTAAATCAATAACTTCATTCCAGCTGAGAAACAAACTCCGCCCTCTGTGCCCAGGGACCCTAAGTCCCTTCTCATGATGACTATACGTATCTTTGTTTTGTTTTTGTTTTTATTTACAGTATGACTGTACACGCTGGTGCAGCCATGCTCTTCCTTCAAGAAGTCATTCTTCATTCTCCTTCCATAATAATGCATTTCACTCCCAGGCCTTGTTGAATTTCAATTCTGGTTACCAGCCACGTAAAAACGTGTAGTAGTAGGGCATGAGAGTGTGGTTATTTTCCCTCAAAGGGCGAGGACTCTTCCTAAGGCAGGAGAGGCACAGTGGGAGTATTGCACAGTGGTAGGGCAGGGGGAGTCTCAGAATATTTCTGGATATTTTTATTCCAGTTCCATCTTATCAGGCTTGCTTTCTTTCTCAACCATTGCTCTCACTTTTCATTAGAAGTACTATAGGCCGGGTGTGGTGGCCTATGCCTGCCTGTAATCCCAGCACTTTGGGAGGCTGAGGCGGTTGGATCATGAGGCCAGGAGTTCAAGACCAGCCTGACCAAGACGGTGAAACCCCATCTCTACTAAAAATACAAAAATTAGCTGGGCGTGGTGGCGGACGCCTGTAATCCCAACTACTCAGGAGGCTGAGACAGGAGAATCACGTGAACCCAGGCAGCAGAGGTTGCAGTGAGCCAAGATTGCGCCACTGCACTCCAGCCTGGGTGACAGAGCGAGATTCCGTCTCAAAAAAAAAAAAAAAAGTACTGTAGGCTGTGAATTCAACTGTGTTAATACACAAGCTGCAGGTTCAGCCTCGGATGGGTTCGGTTTTCAGCCTACTGGTAACCAGTTACGGAGTTTTTAAAAACTTAGTTGTAGAAATACTTGAATATTCTCTTTTTTTTTCTTTTTCTTTTCTTTCTTTCTTTTTTTTTTTTTCTGGATACACAGTTGCACTCTGTTGCCCAGGCTGAAGTGCAGTGCCGCAATCTCGGGCAACCTCTGCCTCCCAGGTTCAAGTGATTCTGCAGCCTCAGCCTCCCAAGTAGCTGGGATTACAGGCACCTGCCACCACACCTGGCTAAATTTTGTATTTTTAGTAGATATGGGGTTTCACCATGTTGGCCAGGCTGGTCTCAAAGTCTTGACCTCAAGTGATCCGCCCACATTGGCCTCCCAAAGTGCTGGGATTACAGGGGTGAGTCACCTTGCCCAGCCAATATTCTCTTTTTTGAGGCAAGTATTTTTAGATTTGGGTTACTATCATTTTTAATTTGGCCAGTGCTCACAGAAGCCACCACTGTATTTCATATTGCTTTTGCATGTCTCATCCCCTTTTAATTGGTCTCTAGATGATGACAAGGGAAAAAGGCAAGGCATATGTATAATATGCTACTAATTTTATTGAGAAGTAATTCCCATATTATAGAATACATTTTTTAAGTACACAATTCAGTGGTTGTAGTATATTCACAAGGTTGTACAACCATCACCATTATCCAGTTCCAGAACATTCTTATCACTCCAAAAAAAAAAAAAAAAAATCCTGTTCTCGTTAGCTGTCACTTCCCATTCTTTCCTCCTCCAGCAATCTGTTTTCTGTCTCTATGAATTTGCCTCTCCTAGGCATTTCATATACATGAAATGATACAATGCATTGACTTTGGTGTCCAGCTTCTTTCGTTTAGCATGGTGCTTTCAAGGCTTAGTGTGTGGTGGCATGTATCAGTATTTCATCTTTATGGCTGAATAGTATTCTATTGTATATATTTTTAACAGAGTTTATCTGTTAACCAGTGGATAGACATTTGAATTGTTTCCATTTTGGGCTATTATGAATAACATGAACACTGGAGTACAAGTTTTTGTGTGAATTTGTGTTTTCCTTTCTCCTGGGTATACGCCTGGGAGAGAAGTGCTGGCTGATATGGTAAGCGGCTGCAGTATTTTACATTCCTTCCAGCAATCTGCAGAGGTTTCAATTTCTCCATATCCTTGCCAATATTGCTATCTTCGATTATAGCCATGTGAGTGAGTCTGAAGTAGAGTATGTTGCCTTTTATGTAAACACAAAGAGGAAAAAAATATATATCTGTGCGTAATTGCTTAGATGTTCACAGAGTGTCTCTGGAAGATTACGTGAGAAACTGGCAACACTGGATGCCTCCAGGGAGAGGAACTGGGTAGCTGGTGGCTGATGCAGAAGGGAAATTTTATGCCAACCACCCTTCTCTAAGAAATTAAGTTTAGAGCATGTGCAAGTATTACCTATACAAATAATTAAATTAATATGAACTTAAAATTAAGTTAAATTTGGCCGGGCACGGCAGTTCACACCTGTAATCCCAGCATTTTGGGAGGCTGAGGTAGGCAGATCACCTGGGGTCAGGAGTTCAAGACCAGCCTGGTCAACACGGCAAAACCCTGTCTCTACTGAAAATACAAAAACTAACTGGGCGTGGTGGCATGCACCTGTAATCCCAGCTACTCGGGAGGCTGAGGAAAGAGAATTGCTTGAACCTAGGAGGTGGAGGTTGCAGTGAGCGGAGATCGTACCACTGCACTCTGGCCTGGGCAACAGAATGAGACTCTGTCTCAAAAAAAAAAAAAAAAAAAAAAAAAATTAAGTTAAAGGTATTATAGCAGGGATTGGCTAACTATAGCCTGTGTACCAAATCTGGCCTGCCACCTGTTTCTGTATGGCCCATGAGTTAAGAATAGTTTTTACATTTTTAAATAGTTGAACAATCAAAAGAAGAATATTTTGTAGCACATGAAGTGATATGAAAGTCAAATTGTATTATCCATAAATAAGCTTTTATGGGGACACAGCCATGCTAATTTGTTTACTTTTTTCCATGGGTGATTTTGTGCTGCACTGGCAAAAGTGAGGAATTGTGCCAGGGGCTGGATGTAGCACTCTCATTGCCTTAAACTGCTACTTGGCACAATGAGAATTGCAGTTACACAGTTAAAAAACAACAGGATTTTGAGTGCTACATATATTGCCACACTCTAACTTTAAAAAATTATGAGTACATCTCTTTCATGTTAAAAAAACAAAGAAGGTAGAATTAGACTTTGAATGTCTGTTTTGAAGGCATAATGGGGTGAGAATTATTTTGCTATCACATCACATGACGAAACGTGTTTATTGTGCGATGACATTATAGCTCTTCTAAAAGAGGATGATATGCATCAATATTGCAGGGATCATGGCAGAATTTCTTCACAAAAATTAAAAATGACAAAGAATCCATAACTAAATTATCAAGTAGTTCATTTGTTAACCAAGAAAGAAATCTGCTTATAAATGGTAAGTTAATTACATGATGTTTGATTACAGCGGCTGAATAAATGTACCCAGAAAAAATTAACTTGTTTAAGAATATTAGCCTTGCATTGAGGATAGCTGGTTGAAGAGTTTGGGACAAATCCTTGCCTCCTAGGTTCAAGTGATTCTCCTGCCTTAGCCTCCTGAGTAGCTGCGACTACAGGTGCACACCACCACACCTGGCTAATTTTCTTGAGGTTTTTTGTTTTTTGTTTTTGAGACGGAATCTTTCTCTGTTGTCCAGGCTGGAGTGCAATGGCACAATCTCTGCTCACTGCAACCTCCACCTCCTGGCTTCAAGCGATTCTTCTGCCTCAGCCTCCGAGTATCTGGGACTACAGGCAAGCACCACCACACCCAGCTAATTTTTGAATTTTTAGTAGAGATGGGGTTTCACTATATTGGTCAGGCTGGTCTCAAACTCCTGACCTCAGATGATCCACCTGCCTCAGCCTCCCAAAGTGCTGGGATTCCAGGTGCGAGCCACCGTGCCTGGCCAACAGGCAGTTTTTTAAAAACTTAAGAAGTCAATGCCAAATTTGAAGTGGCTGCAGGAGTAGCTTTTATGCATGTAATAACTGTAGGGGAGAATATTTTTAAAGAAGTTGAAAAAACATTAATTCATTACAATCAGAAATGGAATCTATTAAGATGTGTTACAACTGATGACAGTAAAAATATGTGTGGAGCAGCAAGAGGCTTAGCTGGACAACTCTATAAAGCGTGCAGAAATGTAAGAGGTTTAAAGCCTGTGAAATTCGTTGTATTATATATCGATATTTTCAGGAAAATATTTGAATTATGTGTTATTGAATGAGTACTGTTAACACTGAACTTGACTCTTGTGGACTTAATCATCAGTTCCATGAATTTTTATCAGAAATAGATGATAAATACCTTGACTTGTTCTACCACACAGAAATTTGAAGGCTCATTGGTAGTGAAGTTTAATTGAGATATTTTGAGCTCAGGGCCAAGATTTAAGTTTTTCTGAATAAGAATAGCCTCTGTCAACCACTATTATACTATAGTATAATAGTGCTTAGAATTTGCTGTGAATTTGAAAGTATTTCTTAATAAATTCAAGCTAATATTAAAAGGCAAAACAGTGCTTATATGCAAAACTTATATTGTGGTAAAGTCATTTTGCCTTTCTAATATTGTTTGGGTCACAGCTGATGTTGTGTCACTTTAAATACTTCCCATGCTGTAGAAAGTTGAAACAAAAAGGAAGATCTCCATTTCCATACAAATTTCCTGTGGAATTGTTTTTGAAATTCAAGCTACAGTGTAAGCAACGTTTCTTAGAATGTGGTGTATGCTGAAAGGAAACTTACATGCTTCAAAGTCTATTTAACTGTGCAATAGAAGAGTTTCCAAATAACCTTCAATTCGAAATGATTAATACATAATGAAATGACATGCTAAAAGGCAAATATCAAGGAAACAATCTAATAGAATTCTGTAAATGCCTTACATGTGATGAATATAAATTACATTTAAATCACAACTGAATTCAATTCAATCACAATTAAATTCAATTAAAATCACATGCTTGTGGACTGATATCTTATTGGCAGTACCTATCTTTTGCGAAAGGACATTTTCAAAGATGAAATATGTAAAATCTCTTTACAGATCAGCATTGACAGATGAAAATTTGCCATTGGTTATGATAATAACCAACTTTGACCACCAAATAAGTAAAATGTTACCTCCCCCCAAAGAGCTTCAATCTTCTCATTAGTAGAGCTATAAAACAAAAAAGTACTTATTATCGTAGTTTGAATTTCATCAGTTAAAATTTTGTGAAAAATCTTTTTTCCTCTCATGTTACATAATTGCCTCTATAACATCCTTGAGTTTGCCCACAAAGCCTAAAATATTTACTGCCAGGCATTTACTTTAAAAGTTTACTGGAGTAATGTTAGTGACAATTTCTGAGTAAGAACCTCTAAAAATTCTCTTCCCCAGAAAAACAATGAGAAAACTGACAAAATAGTCAAAGTCAACAATTTTAGAACTTTGAAAATTAACCAAAGGTTTGCAGCCATTAGGAAAGCATGTATTTAAGAAAAATGGCTGGATCTTGATAAGAATAGTGAGCTTTGTGGTATCTTAACTTCCCGTATTTCTATTTCCCGTTCTCCAGTCTTCTGGCAGCCTTGAAAACCAATAGCCTGCATTCAAAGTGAAAACCAGAGCTGGTAGTTACCAGAGAGAATGGAATGAGGTTGAAGCTCCTTCGAAGCCTCCTTCACAGGAATTATCATTATTTTACCCATCTGGTTTGTTTGCCATGACTGAAAGCTTGCCTAGCGTTAAAAGCCTTTTCCTTGGGGGCATTTGTCTAAACAATTAGGAGCAATTGTTTAATTTTATGCCTGCTTGAGGCAGTAGGTGACAGCTGGGACAAACAATAGGCTAACCCAAAAGCTGAAAAGGAAAAGTTGGGGAATGAAATGTCATGAAAAGCCACAGGATCTTTGGAAAGCATAGGCCCAAGGTGATGCATGGGCTCATGATGAACCAGTGAGGTTCTTTCATCTCTGGGTCACCTTGAGGCTCTATGCAAGAAAGAAGTAAAGACGAAGGCAGATTTGTCAGCTGCCTGGTTCAGTATTGAAGGCATGCTCCAACATATGCACAAAGCTCCCTGGCAAAGACTGGGAGAGTTGTTGATGACAAGAATTTAAGAAAATGTATTTCTAATAATTAGCTGACCACTAAGCTAACAGAGCAGAGACTTCAGTGGCCACACATGACAAGAAATGCAGATTTTACAGAATTTATTCAGAAAAGTCACAAACGATGACAACAAGTAGCAATAACAATAAATAGCAACATCAACAAATCCTGGGGAAGGGAGAGAATTTGATTTTCAGAGTTGACATAATATGTTAAGAGGCTGGTTTTTAACAAAAAAATTATGAGACGTGCAAGGAAATGAAGTATTACCAATACATAGAAAAAAGGAGCAATCAGCTGGATATGGTATCTCACTTCTGTAATCCCAGCACTTTGGGAGGCTGAGATTGGTGAATTACCTGAGGTCAGGAGTTCAAGACCAGCCTGGCCAATATGATGAAACCTCGTCTCTACTAAAATACAAAAACTAGCTGGGCATGATGGGCAGGTGCCTGTAATCCCAGCTACTCGAGAGACTGAGATGGGAGAATCGCTTGAACCTGGGAGGCAGAGGTTGCAGTCTGCCGAGGTCGCACCATTGTACTCTAGCCTGGGTGACAGAGTGAGGCTCTGTCTCAAAAAAACTTCTGAGGAAGCCTATGTAATCCCTGTCAATATCAACACTATCAATATCCAGCAAACATTTTTTGTGGAAATTGACAAGCTGATACCAAAATTCATAAGGAAATGCAACAAGCCCAAATAATGAAAACAATCTTGAAAAAGAACAACAAAATCGGAGGACTCACTTTCTAGTTTCAAAACTTACTACAAAGCTACACTAATGAAGACTATGTGGATACATCACATCATGTGTAATAGAATTGAGAGCTCAAAAGTAAACTCATGCATTCATGGTCAATTGATTCCGCAACCCCTCCCCACCCCAGCTTTCCTTCACTATAAGAGTCAATTGATTTTTGACAAGAGTGCTAAGACAATTCAGTGGTGGAAAGAATAGTCTTTAAAAACAAATGGTGGTAGAACAACTGGATATCCATACCAAAAAGAAGGAAGTTGGATCCTCTTTTGAGGAAATATCCAAAATATCATTGTCCAGATCAATGTCATGGAGCTTTTACCCTATGTTTTCTTCTAGTAGTTTTACAGTTTCACATCCTTTTTTTTTTTTTTTTTTAGACAGAGTCTCACTCTGTCTCCCAGGTTGGAGTGCAGTGGCACGGTCTTGGCTCACTGCAACCTCTGCCCGCTGGGTTCAAGCAATTCTCCTGCCCCAGCCTCCCAAGTAGCTGGGACTACAGGTGCATGCCATTACGCCTGGCTAATTTTTTTGTATTTTTAGTAGAGATGGGGTTTCACTATGTTGGCTAGGCTGGTCTCGAACTTCTGACCTCAGGTGATCCACTCGCCTTGGCCTCCCAAAGTGCTGGGATTACAGGTGTGAGCCACCACACCTGGCTGTGAAATGTGAAAATTGTTTCACATTTTTAATCCATTTTTTTGTTTTTTATACATGAAGTAAGGTCTAATTTCATTATTCTTCATATGGCTATCCAGTTTCTCCAACACCATTTATTGAAGAGATTGTTTTCCCTATTGTATGTTCTTGGCATCTTTGCCAGAAGTCAATTGACCATTAATGCACAGCTTTATTTCTGGGCTTTTAATTTTGCTTCATTGGCCTGTGTGTCTGTTTTTATCCCAGTACCATGCTGTTTTGGTTAACATAGTTTTGTAGTGTATTATGAAGTCAGGTAGTATGATGCCTCTAGCTTTGTTCTTTTGGCTCAAGATTGCTGTGGCTATTTGGGGTCTTTTATGGTTCCATACAAATTTTAGGATTATTTTTTCTGTTTCTGTGAAAATTTCATTGGGATTTTTATAGTGATTGCATTGGACCTATAAAAATCTTTGGGTAGTATGAATATTTAGAAAATCAACTAAAACAACTGTTTATTTTAGAAGATCAATAACATTGATAATTCTCTAGCCAGGATAACAAAGACCAAAAAAACAGAAGATACATGTTAGTAAAATCAGAAGTGATAGTGGATGCATCATTACTGAGACACTTAGAGGATATGCATTGATAATAAAGCCTTGCCAGTTGAAAAAGAACTGCTGCTGGTTGCCTTTATTAACAGATATTGAGGTGGAAACAAAACATTTACCAGGTCAATAGCTGCGTATGAGGTACCAGGAGATGTGGTACCAGGAGATGGATATTTAAACAATATTAGTTCTTCTAAACTATGAACACCAGATATTTTTCCATCTATTTGTGTATTCTTCAATTTCTTTCATCAGCAATTTATAGTTTTCAGTATACAGATCTTTCACTTCCTTGATCACATTTATTCTTAAGTATTTTTGTTTTGTAACTATTGTAAATTGGTTATTTTCTTGATTCCTTTTTGAGATAGTTATTGTTAGTATGTAGAAATGCTACTACTAATTTTTGTGTGTTGACTTTCTTTTCTTTCTCTCTCTTTTTTTTTTTGAGATTGAGTTTCGCTCTTGTTGCCCAAGCTGGAGTGCAATGGCACGATTTCAGCTCACTG
>NW_012104365.1:501025-545236 GCF_000951045.1 Mandrillus leucophaeus | reverse complement strand
CATGTTGGCCAGGCTGGTCTCGAACTCCTGACCTCAGGTGATCCACCCACCTCGACCTCCCAAAGTGCTGGGATTACAGGTGTGAGCCATCGTGCCTGGCCTGCATGTTGACTTTCTAACCTGCAACTTTACTAAATTCACGTATTAGTTATAACAGTTTTTTCAATGGAGTCTTTAGGATCTTCCATATATAAGATCATGTCACCTGCTAACAAAGACAATTTAACTTCTTCCTTTCCAATTTGGATGGCTTTTTTTTTCCCCCTTGCCTACTTGCTCTGGCTAGAACTCAGTATTGTGTTGAATAGAAGTGGCAAGAGCAGGCATCCTTGTCTTATTCCTGATCTTAGAGAAAAAGCTTTCAACTTTTTACCATTAAGTAGAACATTCGCTGTGGACTTGTGATATAGGGCCTTGATTATATTCAGATACATTCTTTCTATACCTAGTTTGTTGAGATTTTTATTCTGAAGCAATGTTTAATTTTGTCTAATACTTTTTCTGTACCTATTGAGATAATGATATGTTTTTTGTCTTTTATTCTGTTAATGTGTTATATCACATTTATTGATTTGCATATGTGGAATTACCCTTGCATCCCAAGGGAAAATCTCATTTCATCATGGTGAAGGATCTTTTTAATGCGCTGTTGAGTTCAGTTTGCTTAGATTTTGTTGAGAATTTTAATGCGCTGTTGAGTTCAGTTTGCTTAGATTTTGTTGAGAATTTTTGCATCTGTGTTCATCAAGGATGCTGGCCCACAATTTTCTTTATTTGTGGTGTTCTTGTCTGGCTTTGGTATCAGTAAAACTGGCTTTGTAAAATGAGTTTGGAAGTATTCCCTCTCTTCAATTTTTTGGAAGAATTTGAGATGGATTGGTATTAGTTCCTCAAATGTTTGGTAGAATTCACCTATGAAGCCTGGGCTTTTCTTTAGTGGGAGATTCAATCTCTTTTGTTATTGGTCTGTTCAGATTTTCTCTTTCTTCATGATTCAGTCCTGGTAGGCTGTATGTTTCTAGGAATTTATCCATTTCTTTTAGGTTCCCCATTTTGCTAGTATATAATTATTTATAATAATATCTTATGATCCTTTGTATTTCTGTGCTATTGATTGTAATTCTTCCTCTTTCATTTCTGGTTTTACTTACTTTAATCTTCTCTCTTTTCTTTCTTAGCCTAGCTAAAGGTTTGTCGATTATGTTTGTCTTTTCAAGAATCCAACTCTTAGTTTCACTGGTCTTTTTTATTATTTTTCTAGTCCCTATTTCATTTATTTCTGCTCTGATCTTTAATATTTTCTTCCTTCTACTACCTTTGGACTTAGTGTGTGTTTCTTTTTCTAGTGCCTTGGGGTATGATGTTACGTTGTTTATTTGAAATCTTTCTTCTTTTTTGATATAAGTATTTATTGCTATAAACTTCCCTCTTAGAACTGCATCCCATAAGTTTTGGTATGTTATGTTTTTATTTTCGTTAGTCTCAAAATATTTTATTTTTAGAGACAGTGTGTCACTCTGCTGCCCAGGCTGGAGTGTAGTGGCATGCTCATAGCTCACTCACTGTAATTTTGCACACCTGGACTCAAGTGATCTTCCCATCTCAGCCTCCCAAGCAGCTAGGACTACTGGCATGCACCACCACACCTGGCTAATTTTTCTATTTTTTATAGAGACAGGATCTCACCATGTTGCCTGGGCTCAGACAATCCTCCCACCTTGGCCTCCCAAAGCGCTAGGATTATAGGTGTCAGCCACCGTGCCCAGCCCTCAAGATAATTTTAAATTTCTTTTTAGCCTCATTTGTTGTTAAGGAGCATGTTGCTTAATTTCCACATACCTGTGAATTTTCTGAAATTCTTTCTGTTAGTGATTTCTAGTTTCATACCATTGTGGAAAAGATAAGACACTTGATATGATTTCAATCTTCTTAATTATGTTAAGATTTGGTTTTTGGCCTCGCATATGACCTATCCTAGAGGACATTCTATGTGTGCTTGAGAAGAATGTGTTTTCTGTTGCTATTGGATGAAATGGTCTGTATATGTCAGTTAGGTGGAACTTCGTTTGTTTGTTTTTGAGATGAAGTTCTGCTCTCATTGCCCAGGCTGGAGTGCAGTGGCATGGTCTCGGCTTACTGCAACCTCCACCTCCTGGGTTCAAGCGATTCTCCTGCCTCAGCCTCCCAAGTATCTGGGTTTACAGGTATGTGCCAACATGCCCTGCTAATTTTTGTATTTTTAGTAGAGACCGGATTTCACCATGTTGGGCAGGCTGGTCTCGAACTCCTGACCTCAAGTGATCCGCCTGCCTCAGCCTCCCAAAGTGCTGGGATCTACAGGCATGAACCACCATGCCAGGCTTGGACCTTTTTTTTGAGACAGGGTCTCACTTTGTCACCCAGGCTGGAGTACAGTGGTGCCATCTCAGCTCACTGCAGCCTCGACCTTTCTGCTTCAAGTAATCCTCCTGCCTCAGCCCTGCAAGTAGCTGGAACTACAGACGTGCAGGCCGACACCTGGCTCAATTTTGGAATTTTAGTAGAGATGATGTTTCACCATGTTGCTCAGACTGGTCTTGATCTCCTGAGCTCAAGTAATCTGCCCACCTTGGCCTCTCAGAGTGTTGGAATTATAGGGGTGAGGCACCAGCCAACCGAACTCTTTTTTTCCTTCTGCATTATTTATTTTTTATTTTAATTTTAAGTTCTGGGATACATGTGTGGGATATGCAGGCTTGTTACATAGTCAACGTGAGCCGTGGTGGTTTGCTGCACCTATCAACCCATCACCTAGGTATTAAGCCCAGCATGCATTAGCTGTTTTCCCTAATGCTCTCCCTCCCTCCTCCCTGACAGACCCCAGGGTGTGTTGTTCCCCTCCCTGTGTCCATGTGTTCTCATTGCCAGCCGAACTCTTCAAATATTAATAAGAATAAACCTGCAATAGACTGAAGCACAAATCAAAAATGTTAGTATAAATAAATTATAATTAATAATGACAGTAATAATTGATCACTGTTGGAAGATGCTAGGGGATCTATACATTGTTTTGAAGATGAGTAAAGAGAGGGGGTCAAGCACTTATCTTGCCTTTCCTATACCAACTGTATATTCTTGTAACCAAATAGTGGATGCGAGGAAGTTTCTTTTTCAAGGAGCATAATACATGGAAAGAGAATGCTAAAATTGGAATTTGACCATTTTTCAGCCTCTGGTGAATTACTGAATGCAGATATTGAATATCAATGGTTGTTCACAATAAAAGGAGAGAAAGCAAGATGTTATGTTTTTCCCAAAGGAAGTACACAGCACACCTGTAAAGTCATCCTGTAACAAAATCAGACTTGAATCTGATGAAGCCTCGAGGCCCAACAGCCAATCTTTGTTATTGAATTCAGGAATCCAATAAACGAATTCCAGACCGTGGGAAATAAACCATTTTAAGGAAGAAAAAAAGGGAGATAGAGGAGGACCTACAAATTCAGAGACTTGGAAGTCATATCAAGGAACCTTATATTTTGAATTCTTATCTTTTTAATGCTAAAATAATTCATGAGACAATTTTAAATTGAAAATGGATAAGTGAGTGGTTATTTGATGATATTAAGGGAATGTTGTTGACACTTGTAGGTGTGATAATGATATTGTGGTATTCTAAAAGTACTTATCTTCTAGGATAAATAATATTTTCCAACAGAGACAGAGACTGATTTGCCAACCTTTTAGTGGTAGAGAGGTGCTGTGATTAATGCGTCCATTAGTTTTGCTACAAACAGAGAAGGAGAAATCCTTCAGATGGAAGGTAGGAAGCCCTGTGAAGCTGTCAACCCTCCAATAGTCTGATATTTTTCTGCCAATTTACCTGAAGGTCCAACTTCAGTGGTACCTAATTCTCACAAGCAAGCAGACGGAGTTTAACACCAGCTTATCTACTGCATCATAATATTTCCAACCCACCTCATCTCACTTCAGCCTGTGCCACGTTTTAAGATTCTGCTGCTTTTAATATCCTACTTGGATTAGCAACTTTCATTTTAGTTGAGACCTGGGGGTGGGGAGTAGTTTCTTAGTCTCTTAGCCTCTTGGTCTGTTCAGGCTGCTATAACAACATACTATAGACAGGGTGGTTTGTGAACAACAGATATTTATTGCTCACAATTCTGGAGGTTGAGAAGTCCAAGATTAAGGCACACGTGCAGCGTCTGGTGAGGGCTTCTTCCTTATAGATGGTGCCTTCTTACTGTATCTGTACACGATGGAAGGGGCAAGGCAGCTCCTTGGGGCCTCCTATTTTATAAAGGTGCTAATCCCATGCATGGGGGAAGCTCTCATGATCTAATTACCCCTCAAAGTCCCCACCTCCTAATACCATTGCCTTGGGGGTTAGGGTTTGAGCCTATGAATTTGAGGAGAACACATTCAAACCATAGCAGAGTGCTTTGAATTGCAAACCTCAGAAACCTTATTCAAATTAGATTGGTCAAAAGAGAGGATTACCTGTCTCATGTAACTGGGGAATCCAGAAGCTCATTTTACACGTAACCGAAATGAGACATCCGAGTTATCAGGATCAGACTAGGTCTCCTGCCTCCCCGCTCTCTCTGTGCCACCTCCTCCTGTCCCTTGTCAATGTGCTTTCTTTGTGACAAAGAGGATGGCTTCCGGGACCCTACAATTCCCATTTTTCCCATGTCTGCATCCCAAAAGGCAGTTAGGTGGCTAGATAGTGTTCTGTTTTATTTAAGCAATACTCAATTAATGAATATTTGCCTAGTTTCAAATCTTTCACTATTTTATGTGATTCTGTGATGCAGGTTGTTGCACGTAGGGCCAGTGGCACAATATGCTCTTTTTCAGATACAGTCCTAGAAGTAGAAATGCTGAATCCAAGTTTATACATTAGTCCCCCACCAACCCCCGCCACCACACACACACACACACACACACACACACACACACTGATTGTTCTCTATCCCCAGTTTCAGTTTCATGGTCCATCCTGTCAACCACCCTGTTGCTAACACCCTAAACCCATTGCTGTTTACCCTCTGATCACATGTGTTGGCAGAACCCCAGTCTGGGATGAATCAAGTATGTATCATGCATATACCTGAGTAGCTAAGTTCTGAGGACAAAAGCTCACAACAGGATAACCTGATTTCCCAGCAATTCCTGATCACCAGTATCAACTAAACCATCTGTTTTCAAATCCTTCTTTCCTCAAGTCAACACATTCTCCCTTTGTCTACAAAGATGTGTCAAACTTTCTGTTCTCTCCTCAAACCTCTGACTTCACCATTTCCTACCCTCACCCTTCCCACCTTCTATTGCAGAGAGAAAACAGTCCATGTGCAAGCACCCTGTCACCCGCCTAGCACTGAAAGTTCACCCCGTCAGCATCGGGCTGTCCCTCCCCGGGCTCCACCTGTGCTGCGGATCCTCTGCACTCTGCCCTCTCTGGAGTCTTCTTCTTTGGATAATTCTCCTTTCTGCATATTCAGCCTTTCCCTCCTTTACCCTCAACATTGAAACACTCAGATTGCTTCAGTCTTAAAAAGCAAGGCCAGGCATTGTGGCTCACGCCTGTAACCCCAGCACTTTGGGAGGCTGAGGTAGGCAGATCACCTGAGGTCAGGAGTTTGAGACCAGCCTGACCAATATGATGAAACCCCATCTCTACTAAAAATTCAAAAATTAGCCAGGCGTGGTGGCACATGCCTGTAATCCAAGCTACTCCGGAGGCTGAGACAGGAGAATCGCTTGAACACTGGAGGCAGATGTTGCAGTGAGCCGAAATCACACCATTGCATTCCAGCCTGGGCAACAAGAGCGAAACTCTGTCTCAAAAAAAAAAAAAGAAAGCAAAATCAAACAAAAACCACTTTTCTTGGCTTAACCTCCTCTGGTCCCCACTCCATGTTTCTCCTCCTCCACAGATGAACTCCATGTGAGAGTTCTCTCCTGTTGCAGTTCCTATGGCTTCAAAACAGATTCCCCCCACACTTAGTGGCATTGATTATTGTAATAGTTTCCATGGGTCAAAACTTCAGACAGAGCACAGTAGGGACAGCTCATTTCGGCTCCACCAGGTCTGAGCTTCAGCTGTTTGCTTCAAAAGCTGGGCTGGGATCACCTGAAGGTGTGTTTGCCCACAGGTATGGTGGCTGAAGGTCACTGTCAGCTGGGGCCTCAGTTGCTCCCCACGTGCGCCCCTCCAGGTTGTCCTGGATGACTCTGGGCTTCTTCACAGCAGGACACCTGCATTGCAAGCAAAAATATACTAAAAAAGAGAACCAGAGGTGGTCAAATTCACAGAGACAGAAAATAGAAGGATGGTCGCCAGGGACTGGTTGGAGGTGGAATGGGGAGTTGCTGAATAGGGACAGAGTCAGGTTTGCAAGGTGAAGAGGGTTCTGGAGATAGATGGACAACAGTGGGAATGTGCTTAACTCTACTGCGCTGTACACTTAGAAATGGCTAAGTTGCGTCGGGCCCGGTGGCTCATGCCTGTAATCCCAGCATTTTGGGAGGCCGAGGCGGACGGATCATGAGGTCAGGAGATCAAGACCATCCTGGCTAACGTGGTGAAACCCCGTCTCTACTAAAAATACAAAAAGTCAGGCATGGTGGCGGGCATCTGTAGTCCCAGCTACTCAGGAGGCTGAGGCAGGAGAATGGCATGAACCTGGGAGGCGGAGCTTGCAGTGAGCTGAGAACGCACCACTGCACTCCAGCCTGGGTGACAGAGCGAAACTCTATCTCAAAAAAAAAAGAAAGAAAGAAATGGCTTAGATGGTAAATTTTATGTTCTGTGTATTTTATTGCAACATAGAGCGAGAGAGAGGGAGAATAAAAATGAATATGAATCAGGAAAGCTTATGCTTTTTATGACCCAGCCCCAGGGGTCACAGCAGCAAATCACTGTAAATCACTGTTCTCTGTCGGTCAGAGAAGCCACAGGTGTGCCCAGATTCAAGGATATGGGGGTAGACTCTGCCTCTTGATGGGGAGAGGGAAGGTTCTGGAAGTGCACGTGGAACTGAACATGTTGCTAGTGGCATTCATGAGAAACACAGCCTTCCATTTTGACTTTCCTAATTTCCATTTCCTCAGTTCGCACAAATCTAATTTCTTCCCAGTCTAACTTTTGCTCTTTACCTGTCTAAATTCATAAATGATGCAGGCTGGGCACGGTGGCTCACACCTGTAATCCCAGCACTTTGGGAGGCTAAGGTGGGGGCGGATCACCTGAGGTCAGGAGTTCGAGACCAGCTTGGCCAACATGGTGAAACCCTGTCTCTACTAAAAATACAAAAGTTAGCTGGGCATGGTGGCATGTGCCTGTAATCCCAGCTACTCAGGAGGCCTAGGCAGGAGAATCACTTGAACCTGGGAGGAGGAGGTTGCAGTGAGCTGAGATTGTGCCACTGCACTCCAGCCTGGGTGACAGAGCAAGACTCCATCTCAAAAGAAAAAAAAAGCCAAATGCAGTGGCTCACACCTGTAATCCCAGCACTTTGGGAGGCCAAGGTGGGTGGATCACCTGAGGTCGGGAGCTCGAGACCAGCCTGACCAACATGGAGAAAATCCATCTCTACTAAAAATACAAAATTAGCTGGGCATAGTGGCCCATGCCTGTAATGCCAGCTACTAGGGAAGGTGAGGCAGGAGAATCGCTTGAACCTGGGAGGCAGAGGTTGCGGTGAGCCAAGATTGTACAATTGTACTCCAGCCTGTGCAACAAGAGCGAAACTCTGTTTCAAAAAAAAAAAAAAAAAAAAAACATAAATGATGTATATGTTGATAAATCACATAGATTTGTGTTTGTTTGGTGCATGTTTTAATAAAGAAATGTTCAAGCTGGGTGCAGTGGCTCACACCTGTAATCCCAGCACTCTGGGAGGCTGAGGTGGGTGAATCACTGGGTCAGGAGTTCCAGACCAACCTGGCCAACATGGTGAAACCCCATCTGTACTAAAAATACAAAAAGCCAGACGTGGTAGCAGGTGCCTGTAGTCCCAGCTACTTGGGAGGCTGAGGCAGGAGAACCGTTGAACCCAGGAGGGGGAGATTACAGTGAGCCAAGATTGTGCCACTGCACTCCAGCCTGGGCAATAAGAGCGAAACTCTGTCTCAAAAAAAAAAAAAAAAGGTTCAAATGTATTCAAAAGAAGACAGACTAATATAATGACCCTCTGTTGCCCAACTTCGACAATGATCAATATTTGCAAATCTTGTTTTATCTGTCCCCCTACTCCCACTGGATAATTTTGCAGAGATTTCATCTTTTCCGGCTCCCAGAAGCACTAGACAGAGGTGATCACTCCATTCCTCTTGAAACACTGGCTTCCCTTGGCATCTCCTAATCGCCCTTCCCTTCTCAGACCTTTTCTTTCTCGGCTGGTTTCGGTTATTGTCCTCTCGAAATCTCTAGGTGTAAGAAGACCGCATCACTTGGTGCTACTGTTTTCCTCAGCCACCTGTCTTATGCTCTGGAGAACACTCTGGCCCTCTTTAGTGAAATTAAGTGTCTACTCTTCTACCCAGAAACCCGACTCCTGGATATGTGTCCCAAAGCTGTGTCCTCTGGGTCTGTAGGTGCCTCGTTCAGGCATGAGTCCACATAACCCTGTTTGGGGTAGCAGGGAGTGGAAGGCAGCCTGGGGGTCCACAGTAGTCATCAGGACTGCTCTAGATCTGCCAACTTTCCTCTCCTATTGCCACATGCTAGAACGGAACTTCCCTGCCATGTGGGGTTAGGTGGAGCCAGGTGACTTACCTGGGCATAGAAATGTGTGCAGAAGTGATGTGTATCACTACCACATGAGTCAGGGAGTGCTTTGCTATGCCTTTTTGTCTGGCATAGCAAGCGACAGTAATAGAGAGGGCACCTAGGTCCCTGGGTGATAACAAGAACAGAACCCTCCTGTCGGTCTCCAGTGGTCATACAGTCTGAATGAGAAATGAGCATTTGTGCCTAAACCATTACCGTCTCAGGAATGTATGTTACAGCAGCATAACCTACTCTATCCTGACTGATACAGTGACACATGTAGACCTGGAAGCAATGATGGCACATACAAAGCAATGTGTACAGATCTGAGAAACAGGGCCGGGTGAGGAAAACACAGAATGAGATCTATAAGCATATTATTTATGCCAATTAAAAACAATGTGCCCCTTGGCTGGGAATGGTGGCTTATGCCTATAATCCCAGCACTTTGGGAGGTCAGGGCAGGCAGATTGCTTGAGTCAAGGAGTTCAAGACCAGTCTTGGTGACACGGCGAAACCTCGCCTCTACAAAAAATACAAAAATTAGCTCGGCATGGTGGTGGGTGCCTGTAGTCCTAATGGGGAGGATTGCTTGAGCCTGGGAGGTCCAGGCTGCAGTGAGCTGAGATCACGCCATTGCACTCCAGCCTAGGTGACAGAGTGAGACCCCGTCTCAAAAATAAATAATAAAATCACTGTGCCCCAAACAATGTACATGTTTTTCAATAACACAAAGAGAAAGAATACATCAGACATACTGGAATTGCTGCCTACAGAGAAAGAGAAGTGCAGCTGAGGGGAATAAGTAAATAAATAAAACAAGCACCTTGCACACACCAGTGAACATCTGGCCACAAAATGAGGAAGATAACGATTCCCATCTCCGGAGGTCCTATGAGGGGGAAAAGATCGGTGCTGTGTATCTCCTCCCTGGAGGCATCCAGTAATACCAGTTAGGCCTTTTAAGCATATTCACACAAAGATACATTCTCCCCCCAACACCACACGCACACTAACAGCCTTTTTATAGAAATGGAAGCATGCCAGTGAATACACTACTCAGCCCGTTGCCTGCTTCTCAGCCTATGATGGTGAGGTTGGAAGCTCTGAAGCTTGGGACGGGCTTTGTCACAGACTGAAAAAGAGATCTGGTCTGGGGGAATGAGGCCAAATGCAGATGTACACCCTTGCTCTTTACAGAGTATTAGGAACCTTTGAATTAATTTTGCCTTTTGTTTAAGGTATTTTATATTGTGTTTCTGTTACATATAACAAATAAATCCCAACTAATACATCTGAATGCCCCTTTAATCATATATTCAATTTCCATAAACTTGGGCCTGTTTCTCAGCTTCTGTTTTGTTCCCAGGCTTTGCCTATTCCTGTGCTAGAACTGCACTAGAATGTATTATATGTGTGATATCTGGTAGGGCAACTCCATGGCCATGGCCAACAACCTTCACTGTTGGAATTCCATTTGCTATTCTCGTAGATAATTTATTCTTCCAGATGAACTATAAGATGAGTTTGCCACATTAAAAAGATCAGGGTACACTGGGGTTGCATTAAATTTAGAGTTAACTTGGCCGGGCACGGTGGCCCACGCCTGTAATCCCAGCACTTTGGGAGGCCAAGGTGGGTGGATCACGAGGTCAGGAGATAGAGACCATCCTGGCTAACACAATGAAACCCCGTCTCTACTAAAAATACAAAAAATTAGCTGGGCCGTGGTGGTGGGTGCCTGTAGTCCCAGCTACTCAGGAGGCTGAGGAGGAGAATGGCATGAACCCAGGAGGCGGAGCTTGCAGTGAGCTGAGATTGCGCCACTGCACTCCAGCCTGGGCGACAGAGTGAAAAAAAAAAAAAAATTAGAGTTAACTTAGAGCAGAGGTGTCCAATCTGTTGGTTTCCCTGGACCACACTGGAAGAAGAATTATCTTGGGCCACACATAAAATATACTAGCAATAGCTGGTGCATTAAAAAAAAATCTAATGTTGTAAGATAGTTTATGAATTTGTGTTGGGTCATATTCAAAGCTGTCCTGGGCTGCATGTACATGGCTAATTTTTGCATTTTTTGTAGAGACAGGGTTTTGCCACGTTGGCCAGGCTGGTCTCGAACTCCTGGCCTCAAGCGATCCTTCTGCCTTGGCCTCCAAAAGTGCTGGGATTACAGGCGTGAGTCACCATGCCTCATTTAGGATTTAAAAATGACTGCCTTACACACACGCATGCACACACACACTTGCACACACCCTACACACACTGTTATACACACCCACACTCACACACATTAATACAACAGTGGCCCTTGGCAGAGCCTGTCAAGGTAGAGAATGAGCAGGCAAGTGAAGCTCCCCTTCACCAGGGAAGGTCTTGGATGGTTCCCAAAGGTTAAAAGCTGGGCTTCTGGAACCAAAGCAGGGCTGGAACCCCAGCTCTGCCCCTGAGCTGCTCCCTGACTTCTGGCAAGGGACACCTCTCGGTGCCTCAGTTTCTGCCTTTATAAACAGTGAGATTTTAAAATATAATGTAATGTAGTCTAATATAATATAAATTGTATATAGTTTAATATGTAATATGTAATTCACCTTATACAGGTGTAATTATATGATATGAAATATACTGTGTAAATATAAATATGTAGTAAGGTAAAAGTATAGTGTTATAATATATAATAAAATGTAATGTAGCACAGTATAATATAAATTATATAATTTAATGTATAATATATGAAGGTATGCATCTATAATTATAAAATGATATAAAAGTTATACATTTAAATTGAAGTTATGTAGCCTTAGTCTGTATAATAAAATATAATATATTGTCATGTATTATGATATAAAGTTTATATAACTTAATATATAATATCATATCACTTTGTACATGTATAATTGTAATACATGAATATATAAATATACATATGTAGTAATATAAAAATATTACAATATTAATCTATAAAATATAAACTATATAATTTAATATAAATTATATGCAATTTAATATGTAATATGTTACGTAAGTATAATTACACTATAAAGTATAGAAATACATGTGTAGTAATATAGTATGTTAATTTATATTATGTAACAGAAATAGGATTTAAAGCCTCTTAATTGTTATGAGTATTAAAGTATTTCAACAGGATCTGGCACATAATAAACAGTACATATGAAAATCTTACTGTTACGGTTGTATGATATAAGAATAGCAAGCACTTAAGTAGTACACGTGTGCATGGTAAGTACTCCATCAATGCTTGCTTTTATTATTATAGTTAGACAGTATACGAGTATTAAGAGACTTAGAATGGGGCCTTGGCACTCAGTGTTAAGCTTTTATTATGGCACACCAAGTGAATTTTCTGTGGGGGTTTTCTAAGCTGTACAATCATATAATCCACACGTAATCACAATATTACCTTCTCCTTTCTCATATTTGTGACTTCAATATTTTTGGTCTAATTGTACTAACCATCACTTCCAGAACAAAATTAATAGTGGTAAGAATAGGTACTGTTTTGTTGTTCCTGGCTTCAAGAATATTAAGAATATTGCTGGCTGTTGGATTGATACACGCACAGGCACACACATGAAATGACATCAAAGAAGCATTCTTTTATTACTGTTTTGCCAAGGGCTTTTGTTTAAAAAACAAAACAAAACAGAAAGGGACTCAATGCTCTTAGATGTCTTTCAACCCTATCAAGCTGCCAACGGCATCTTCTCTTTTGACCCATTAACATGGATGGTATGTTGGCAAATTTCGTGATACTCATCCTTTGCATTCTTTGGTAAGCCCTTTCACTCTAGTCTGAATTTTGTTTGCTATGATTTAGAGCTTACTTTGTAAAAAGTGTGTCAAGCATAGGAGAAGGAGACCCAAAGCATCAATATCATTGTAGGAAAATTCAAATGAACAAGAAGCAAAGCTCAATATGGCAGCGTTCTTCTGAATGTTATCGTTGTTGAACTAGCGCTAACAAATGCAATGCTGCAGTGACATGCAAAAGAAAATTCACTGGCATTATTTCAAGAGCAGTGACAGAAATTAATCCTTAAGACTCCAGTGAATTTAAACTCTCACAGTGAAGATCTGGGTTTCAGAAGACATACTGAGTTATCCATGACAAAGCCCTCACTGTGGTCAGATGTGTAGATGAGTTAATTGTATGTCTTTTTATAATTGAAACAAAATGACTTTTTTTTTTTTTGTGAGACAGTCTCGCTCTGTCACCCAGACTGGAGTGCAATGGTGCCATCTTGGCTCACTGCAACCTCTGCCTCCTGTGTTCAAGTGATTCTCCTGCCTCAGCCTCCCGAGTAGCTGGGACTATGGAACTACAGGCGTGTGCCACCAAGTCTGGCTAATTTTTGTATTTGTAGTGAAGACAGGGTTTCACCGTGTTAACCAGGCTGGTGTCAAACTCCTGACCTCAAGTGATCCACCTGCTTCGGCCTCCCAAATGAAAAAAAGTGAAAACTTAAAAGTTTATTTGAGGTATGCAGGTGAAAAACAATTCTTTTTTTTTTCTTCCTGTTTTCATTTTCATTTATTTATTTATTTATTTATTTATTTATTTATTTATTTATTTATTTTTGAGACAGAGTTTTGTGGTGTGGCCCAGGGTGGAAGGCAGTGGCACAATCTGAGCTCGTTGTAACCTCTGCCTCCCAGATTCAAGCGATTCTCCTGCCTCAGCCTCCCGAGTAACTGGGACTATGGAACGACAGGCACGTACCACCATGCCTGGCTAATTTTTGTATTTTTAGTAGAGGCAGGGTTTCGCCATGTTGGCCAGGCTGGTGTCAAACTCCTGGCCTCAAGTGATCTGCCCACCTCAGCCTTCCAAATGAAAATTTAAATATTTATTTGAGGTATGCAGGTGAAAAACCTTTTTTCTTTCTTCTTTTAGACAGACAGACAGAAAAAACTCAGCTTTTATTTTCAACCTACGTACTGCCTTTGTGGAATCAAGTTTCACTGAGACTTGAACATGACTTGAGTTAACTTATATTGTCACAGCTCTCAAAAGAATTCTTGGCCCACACCAAGGATTTCAATGGTTTCTCCACTACTGTTATTCTTCGTAAAAGTAAAAACCTTAAGGCAAATGATAAGCTACTATTACAATTTCAATTTATTGCTGAAACCGCTATAAGAATATTTTAACTTCTATGGGAAGGTAATAGAAATACTTATAGTTATGGATGAAGGCAATTATATAATTCCATATGGGGTAATTTCTCAGTTGTACAATGAGCTATAATTTTATGGGTAAAGGTTTAACACTTTGTTGTCATGTACTGTTGCTGTAAATTGAACCAGGTAAAGCATGTTTAATCCACAGCAACAGTACATGCAGGTAGTCGATGTTTGCATTTCCAATTACTAATTAAGAAAAGTCGTCTTCTCTTTTGTGAAATTTAGCCATTTCTGCATTCAATTCTTGTTCCTAGAAACAAATAAGAATTATTCTAGCTATTCTAATGATAATTCTCTTTTTTGAGAAGATGAATCAACTTTAATATTTCCTTAAAATTTTGCATATCAGCAGTCTGGTTTCTCCCTCACCTTTTACCATTTCTCATTAGCAACTTCTGTTTTTTTGATTGATAGCTTGTTAAGGCCAATCTAAGTGTGATCCGGTACAAAAAGTTTTTTGGTTTGGAATTAAGGATAACATTTTAGCACCAAATTAGCTGAATGAAACTAGATTAAAGGCTCCCCCATACTTTAGGAGGCCAAGACATTTCAATCTCAAGAGCCATCAGAAAAAAAAAAAATTGTCATTCTGAACCCTGCTACTGAAGGCTATAATTGAGACAGAAAGATGAAACTGAGAGGGGGAAATATTGAATAACTACAGATTTACCCAATGCAATGTGATTTTTAGTGATCCTTCCGTTTCAAATTATAAAACCCTAAAGAACACAGTTCAGAATGCCCTCCCTGGCCAGTTCCTACAATTTCCAAGAATCCTGTTTGCTAATGAGCTATAAAATACTAAAGCAAGTACCAATCAGGGGATAAATGATGAGAAAACCCAAAAGCATTCTTAACCTTTGCTCCAGGAACTGTTTGGTAATCCCAACCCTGCACTCAGTTTTCCATTTCTCAACGTCTTTCTCCCCTCAAACTCAATTCAATGGGGACATTCTGTTTCCTTTGAGACAACCTGACCTTGGGGAACAGGGTCGCAATATTTTTTCTTTATTTCTCTCCTTTTGGAAAAAGAGAAGAACCAATTCTTATCGCTGGTTCCTGGATCCTTATTTCTGTTGACTGATGTCAATTTTTCTCAAACTTGACCTTCATCTCTGAAGCAGTGAAGTGTGTATGCGAGGAGGACTGCAGGTAGACGGGGTTCCTAGACTTCCCTTCCTATTATTGCAAAAGCCACCTTGACAAGGCCGTCAATTTCCAGAGAAAAGTGATGGAAATGCCCTCCTATTTCCCCAGTTGGTTCATTTCACATCTCTTCAAGGACTGTTAGCTTTGTGCCAGGCACTGCTTTGGGCTCCACAGATACGGCAGCGCCTTTTATCCCAGATTCTGACATCCGAGCCCTACCCTCCTTCACTCTCCTCTGCATGCAACCCCAAATCCCACCTCCTTCCAGGAAACTGTGTGTCACCAATTTTGGAAACCGAAGATCCTTACAGATGTAAGCCTCTCTAAGCAGCAAGACATGAAAGTCATTAATTACAAAAACACAGTTGTGTCTCTAAGTGTGTGCTGGAAATATGTGGTGTGCCCCAGGGCTTTCCTTGCAGGGGCATCCGCCACCTCAAGCTCCTTTCTATAGCCTTCGCCCTCTTCCCACCCTTTGAGTCTCAGTTCGAAGATTACCCCCTCAGAGACTTCTTCCCTAGCCACACCTTTTAAAATGATACCCCCAAAACCACCACATCACATGAGCTTGCTGTAGATAAACTTTGTGACTGTCTGAATTATCTTAATTATTTATTTGGTTACCTTTGTATTGTCTCACTTCTCCCTCTAGCTTGAGAATGGTTTTCTACCCCATTGACTGCTGTCACCTGGCCACCTAGTACAGGGCTTGGTGGATTGTTGAGTCTCTAATAAATACTGGTTGAAAAGTCTGTGCTATGACAAAGGATGAAGACGTTTGTTCTTAAAATACAAAAAAATTACTCCTAATAAATTTATGCCAAGAAATTACCAGACCATCATGGTGATGAAAGACTAACCCAGAAATTTATGTCAATAATCCCCCTCTCCTCTGCCTCACCAAGCCCCATATAGGTGAAACCCCAATTTGGAAATGTGATTTGCCTCACAGTACAGGGAGGGCCCCCATTTGAACAGAACCAGCCTGTCCTGGGCACAATCACTTTGTTCAGCTTTAGCCCTAAGGAGGCATTCAACAAAGTTGTAGTTGGGAAAAAGATCTCCTAAACAGCGTATTATCTATCATTCAGCAACACCACTGCATTTCTTTCCAATCTTACAATCTTGGGTGGGTTTTTTTTTGAATCAGCGTCTTGGGTTGGGGGTTTTCTCTTTGTCCTAATCCCTCCTCCTCCTGTCTCTGTACGGGGGAGCTGTTTTCTTGTTCCTTCTTTCTTGCCTATTAAACTTTACGCTCCTTAAAACCAAAAAAAAAAAAAAAGGTGGGGGGGTTCTTGGGTTGGAATTTAAAGTTGCAGGAGCCTGGCTACCTGGGTTTTAATCTGGACTCTACTACTTATTAGCTATGTGATCTTGAACCAAGGAGGTTGTTCAACTTTCTTTTTTTCTTTTTCTTTTTCTTTTTTTTTTTTTTTTGAGACAGAGTCTCACTCTGTCACCCAGGCTGGAGTGCAGTGGCGTGATCTTGGCTCACTGCAACCTCTGCCTCCAGGTTGGAGCAATTCTTCTGCCTCAGCCTCCCTAGTAGCTGGGATTACAGGTGTGTGCCACCATGCCCGGCTAATTTTTGTATTTTTAGTACAGACAGGGTTTCGCCATGTTGGCCAGGCTGGTCTTGTGCTGGGATTAGAGGCATGAGTCACCACGCCTGGCCGGTTGTTCAACTTTCTACTTCTTGGTTTCCTCATCTGTAAAGCAAGGATAAAAACATCTTGAGTTATTCCCTGTAAAGTGCTTAAATTAGGGACGGTAGGTAGTAGGCTCTCAACAACATAGTTGCTCTTACTATTATCATCATTTTTTTTTTTTAGCCAGGGTCTCACTCTGTTGCCCAGGCTGGAGTACACTGGCTCCATCTTGGCTCACTGCAACCTCCACTTCCTGAATTCAGGTGATCCTCCTGCCTCAGCCTCCTAAGTATCTGGGACTACAGATGCATGCCACCATGCCTAGCTAATTTTTTATTTTTATTTTTTGTAGAAAGATGGGGTTTTGCCATGTTACCCAGGCTGATGTCGAACTCCTGGCCTCAAGTGATCCACCCGCCTTGGCCTCCCAAAATGCTGGGATTACAGGCATGAGCCACTGTGCCTGGCCTACTATCATCATTAACATTGGAAGTTTTGAAAACTTTCATCTGGAAATGTAAGATTTTTCCTTCTCTTTTTCTTTATTTTGCTTTGTTTTATTTTATTTCTGAGATAGGGTCTTGCTCTGTTGCCCAGGCTGGAGTACAGTGGTGCAATGGTAGCTCATTGCAGCCTTGAATTCCTGGCTTCAAGGGATCCTACCACCTTTGCCTTCTAAGTACTGGGATTACAGGTATAAGCCACTGCGCCTGGCCCCTTGTTTGTAAGCTTTTGCTTAAAATAGCCAACACATAGAAAATGAGAATAGTGCAATGGACCTCCACGTACTGATCACCCTGTTTTAACAAGCATCACCTGGTGGCCAATCTTGTTTCACTTCCATCCTCCTATCAGTGATGTGCTGGAGTCAACTGGCACTGTCTGCTCAGAGCTGACTGTGCACATCTCTTCCCAACTCCATATCCAATGGCATACTGCTGGGAGTTTGAAATCAATCATAGTGGGGGATTTACACCATGGAAATTGGCAAACACTAACATCAAGTCTCCCCATGGTCCCCCATTTGCCACAGGAGAGCCTCTGGCAAAACAATTTCCAGCACGTCTCCAACTCCTGCCTTCACTCCACTACATGACTTTGGAACATCATATTATTTTGTTTCAGTGGGTATGTCTGAAAGATAAGAACTCTTGAAAATCATGATACTCCTATCACACGTGAAGAAGTTAACACTAGTTTTCTTAGTATTGTCAAATATCCAGCCATTGTTTAAATTTATCTGATGATTTCATACTTTTTAAAAAATAGTTGGTTTGTTCAAATCGGAAGGTTTATAATATGGGGAAGCAATCAGCAAAATCTGGAATATGGAAAACTCTAGAGGACAAACAATTCAGTTTCTACAACAATGGAATCGTATAAGGGGCAAGAAAAAGAGAAGAGAAGAGGTAACCCACAGATTACACGGGATTTAGGAGATGAATCAACCAAATGTAACATAGGGACCCTACGCAAGTGGTAGTCTCTTGTATTTTCTTCTTCTTCTTCTTTTTTTTTTTTTTTTTTTTTCTTTTTTTTTTTTCTTCTTCTTCTTCTTTTTTTGACAGAGTCTTCTTCTTTTTTTTTGGTGAGATGGAGTCTCGCTCTGTCACCCAGGCTGGATGGAGTGCAGTGGCACGATCTTGGCTCACTGCAACCTCTGCCTCTTGGGTTCAAGGGATTCTCCTACCTCAGGCTCCTGAGTAGCTGGGATTACAGGCACATGCCACCACACCTGGCTAATTTTTGTATTTTTAGTAGAGATGGGCTTTTACCATGTTGGTCAGACTGGTCTCGAACTCCTGACTCATGATCCGCCCACCTCAGCCTCCCAAAGTGCTGGGATTACAGGCGTGAGTCACTGCACCCAGCCTGTATTTTCTCCTTAAAGCTTTATTGTTTTACCTTTCACATGCTATTGATTAAAAAAAAATTTTCTTTTTAAGAGACAGGGTCTTGCCATGTTGCCCAGGCTGGTCTCTAACTCCTTGACTCAGGCAGTCCTCCCACCTTAGCCTCCCAAAGTGCTGGGATTATAGTCATAAGCCCCTGTGGCCAGCCTGCTATTGATTTTTTAAAATATTATTATTATTTTAGGGATGGGGTCTTGTTGTTGTTGCATAGGCTGGAGTACAGTGGCACAATCATACCTCACTGCAGCCTCAAACTTCTAGGCTCCAGTGATCCTCCTGCCTCAGCCTCCCAAGTAGCTAGGACTGCAGGCATGTACACCATGCCTAGGCTGGTATTGATTTTTACAAGTTAATCTTATAAATCTGTACTTTGTACTTTACTAAATCCTCTCACTTTTTAGTAATTATTTCTCTGTGGATTTTTGGAGGGGAGTGTTATAATGCTTAATAATCACCTGTAATTTTTTTTTTTCAGCAGGGTCTTACTCAGTCATGAGGCTGGAGTGCAGTGGCATGAACATGGCTCACTGCAGCCTCGGCTTCCCGGGCTCAAGTCATCTGCCCACCTCAGCCTCCCAAGTAGCTGGAACTACAGGCATGTGCCACCACACCTGGCTAATTTTTAAAATTTTTATTAGAGACAAGGTCTTGCTTTGTTCCCCAGGCTGGTCTTGAACTCCTGGCCTCAAGCAATCCTCCTGTGTCTGCCTCCCAACGTGTTGGGATTACAGGTATGAGCCACTGCACCTGGCAAAAAGATAGTTTTGCCTCTCCCCTTCCAATTCTAGGTCTCTCATTGCTTTCTTTTGTCTAATTGAATTGGCTTATTCATCTAATAAGAGCGTGATGATGTGAGGCATCCTTGTCTTTCTTGTTTCTTATTCCTGACATTAGTGGAAAAGCTTTTAGAAGTTCCTCATTAAGGCCGGGCGCGGTGGCTCAAGCCTGTAATCCCAGCACTTTGGGAGGCCAAGACGGGTGGATCACGAGGTCAGGAGATCGAGACCATCCTGGCTAACATGGTGAAACCCCGTCTCTACTAAAAAATACAAAAAAACTAGCCGGGCGAGGTGGCGGGCACCTGTAGTCCCAGTTACTTGGGAGGCTGAGGCAGTAGAATGGTGTGAACCTGGTAGGCGGAGCTTGCAGTGAGCTGAGATCCGGCCACAGCACTCCAGCCTGGGCGACAGAGCAAGACTCCATCTCAAAAAAAAAAAAAAAAAAAAGAAGTTCCTCATTAATTAAAATGTTGACTTTTGGAGATTTTATTTATATACATGATATATACTGTACTAAGTATATTACATATAGATATGTGGGATATATAGAAAGAGTCTTTATATCCGAAAAGCATCCATTACAATTTTATTGGATTTCTAAAATATGAATCAGTATTAAATTTTGGCAAATATTACTGTATTTGTTCATATTGAACAAACCTTGAATTCCTAGAATAAATCTTACCAGGCATGATGTATTTTTTTAAATGTAATATGGAATTATGTTTGCTTATATTTTAAAATATTTACTTTGATATAAGTGAAATTAATCTGTAATTTTATTTTTGGGTGCAGTCTTTGGCATGTTTTGGAATCAATGGTACACTTTATAAAAACAATTTTGAGGTTTTCCTTTTATTATGTTATGGTCTGGCATAACGTAAGTAGCATTGGGATTATTTGACTTTTAGAGGTTTAATAGAATTCCCCTGTGAAACCATCTGGGCCTGGTGCCTTTTTCCTTTTCCTCATTTAAAAAAAAAAAAAGAAAATGTAATACATGTACTAAAAAGTTCCACATACTAAGTGTACAGCCCAGTGAATTTTCTCAAATGGAATACATTTGTTTAACCAGCATTTAGATCAAGAATAGAAACTTGCTAGCACCCCAGAAGTTTCCCTCATGTTTCCTTCTTGTCATTAGCTTCCCATCCCAGCGAGAGTCTGGAGCCTTTCCATTGTGGAGGCCTCTCACTGTGCTTTGTGTTTTTCTATGGTAACTGGTCGGCTTAGATTTATGATGTCTCTGCTGGGGTCAATTTTGGTGAAAAGTACTTTTTTCGATGATTATCTATTTCATCTAGGCTTTCTAATTTATTTACATAGAATTATGTAAATTGTTCTCTTATGATTTGAAAAGGTTTATTCCCCCCTAATATCTTCCCTAAGCCTTAAAACTACAGGCATTGGATATGTTTTTCTCAGATGTTCCATCAAGTTGCATACTACAGGAAATTATAAATCCCTCTCGGTCGGGCACAGTGGCTCACGCCTGTAATCCCAGCACTTTGGGAGGCCAAGGTGGGTGGATCACCTGAGGTCAGGAGTTTGAGACCAGACTGACCAATATAGTGAAACCTCATCTCTACTAAAAATACAGAATTAGCTGGGCGTGGTGGCGCATGCCTGTAATTCCAGCTCCGTAGGAGGCTGAGGCAGAAGAATCGCTTGAATTCAGGAGGTGGAGGTTGCAGTGAGTGAAGATGGTGCCATTGCACTCCAGCCTGGGCAACAAGAGCAAAACTCCATCTCAAAAATAAAAAAAATAAAATAAATCCCTCCTATGTGTGTGTGCGTAATAGTGTTATTGAAAAGATACCGCCAGGTGCAATGGCTCACGCCTGGAATCCCAGTCCTTTGGGAGGCTGAGGTGGGTGGATCACTTGAGGTCAGGAATTTGAGACCGTCCTGGCCAACATGGTAAAACCCCATCTCTACCAAAAATACAAAAAAGTAGCTGGGCGTGGTGGTGGTGGGCTTCTGTCATCTCAGCTACCCTGGAGGCTGAGGCAGAAGAATTGCTTGAACGAGGGAGGCGGAGGTTGCAATGTGCTAAGATCACGCCACTGCATTCCAGCCTGGCTGACAGAGTGAGACTCTGTCTAAAAAAAAGAGAAAAGGAAGGAAGGAAGGAAGGAAGGGAGGGAGGGAGGCAGACAGGGAAAGGAGGGAAGGAGGGAGGGATACTTTTCTGTTACTTTTACTTTCTAAGTACACATACATAGCTGGGTATCTATGTGTATTTCACATGGTGAAAAGTGAATAAAGAGGCCTCTATGAAAGACTGACAAAAAGAGGACAAAAGAGATTTGGTTGGGTTGTCTCTTCCCTCTCTCTTCTGCCTTCAGCTGTGCTGTGATACCATCTTGCAACCACGAGAGAGAAGCCAAGAAAATTGGGACGCATTAGTCCTGCCATTGATGAACTGCTGAAATAACAGGAATCACCTACCTCTAGAATTCTTGGTAAGTGGATATAAACTTCTGTTTGTCTGTGCCACTGTGGGTCAGGATTCTGTTACTTGAAGCTGAATGCATTCTTAACTGATACAATAAATAAAATAGGCAAAATGAGAAGACTTGTTGTTCATAGCATATGTGTTTTTTAATGTGGGAAAATTATCCTAGAGATGCAAAGTCCTCCAGCTTTGAAATAAGAACCTGTATAGCAACTACTTAAATTAAGTGCTTATTGCAATGGCCTTTTTAGTGTAACCTTTATTAAAAGCATAATTTGCTTAAATTCTTCACAACGCTTTAGATATCATTTACCTTTTTCACGTGTGAGCTAACTACAGCACAATGGGATAGGACCTGTTGTACAAATGATGGGATGCATTTTAATAGGGCTTTGAAAAGATTAAATGAGATCATCCATATGCAGAGTCTAGAACAGTACCTGGCACATAAAGTCCTCCATAATGTTTGTTACTATTATTATTATTACCTTTGAGACAGAATCTCACTCTGTAACCAGGCTGGAGTGCAGTGGCATGATCTCAGCTCACTGCAACCTCTGCCTCCTGGAGGCAGATTCTCCTTGCCTCCCGATTCTTCTTGCCTCAGCCTCCTGAGTAGCTGGGACTACAGGTACTTGCCACCACACCTGACAAATTTTTAATATTTTTAGTAAAGACGAGGTTTCACCATGTTGGCCAGGATGGTCTCGAACTCCTGACCTCAGGTGATCTGCCCGCCTCAGACTCCCAAAGTGCTAGGATTACAGGTGTGAGCCACTGCACCTGGCCGTTAATTATATTTTAATAACAATTTTAAATAATGATGTTAGCTATTAATACTTGATGGCTGGCTTCTTCTCATCTTTCACATTCTCAGAAGAAAATGTACTACATCAGAGAGGCCCTCCCCAGCTATTCTATCTAAAGTGAAATCCCTCCTCAAATATCTCCGATTCCCCACTGCCCGCATCCTGCTTATTGCTTCAGAGATTTTGTCACCATCTGTAATTCTTTTTATCATTTATTTAGTAAGTGTGTGTCTCCCTCGCTAGAACATGAATCCCACGAGAGCAGAATTCCCACTGGCTGGCATGGATCCCATAGTCTCTATGTATTTATTGAGTGAAAAGATGACCAAAGCCATCCAAGAAAGCGTGATAATAAGAGGATAATAAGCATGATAATAAGAGGTCTAGGTAGAAGGGGTATGCATATGTGGCCATTTTGGGGGCATAATTTTGTGCACATTTAAGTAAAAGTGGAGGTAAATAAAAATTCTGTCCCTTTCTAGACCCTTCTCACACTGTGAAGGGCCCTGATGGTTTTTTATTATCATGTTCAATCTAAAAGGTCAATGAATAGTCATTTATAATATTTGGCTTATACATCTCTACAAACTGTGGTGAAATTGTTACCTTTAGAAAAATAGTTTGCTTTGCACTTTAATAGCGATTTGAACATCGGATTAAATTTTTTTCTTTTTTCTTTTTTCTTTTTTTTTGAGACGGACTTGCTCCGTCGCCCAGGCTGGAGTGCAGTGGCACAATCTCGGCCCACCACAAGCTCCGCCTCCTGGGTTCACGCCATTCTCCTGCCTCAGCCTCCTGAGTAGCTTGGACTACAGGTGCCCGCCACCACACCTGGCCAATTTTTTGTATTTTTAGTAGAGACGGAGTTTCACCGTGTTAGCCAGGATGGTCTCGATCTCCTGACCTCGTGATCTGCCCACCTTGGCCTCCCAAAGTGCTGGGATTGCAGGCATTCTGATTAAAAAAAATTTTTTTTTTAAATGGCTTCTTGTAATCAAAGATTTAGATGAAATTCTTTATTATGTTTTGTTTTTTGAAGATCCTAAAATGTAGATTTTAAAATAGCTGTAGAAGTTCTGCTTGGTCCCAGGGGCAAAGGGAAAAGGAAAACAAAACTGTTTTAAATAGCAGTGATGAGCCCTGACACAGGGAAGCAAGTCTCAAACACATCAGGGTGACTGGTGAGGGCAGAGCCCTGACCTGGTAGGGAGGCAGGAGTATGGCCAGTGCCACGGTCTGTGGGAAGAGGCCCCACCCAACTACCTGGGTGTGGAATCCCATGGTGACCTGCAGGATTTTCGATGGGGGTCACAGGTCATGGACTCCTGATAACTGACATCATGGGAAGAACACCAGGAGACCTTTTTCTCTTTTCTCCTGCATCTTCCAGGACAACAGTATCTTGTAGGGACCAAGCAGTGGGCTTTGGCTACTTGAGTTTGAAGCCCATCTTCCCTTCTCACTAGAGACCTCTCTCGGGGCCTCTCTGGGCCTCGTTTACTCACTGTCAAAATAGCAGCTGAACCTATCCCATTGGGTAATGGCTAGCACTAGTAGATACCTGATAACTGTGACTTTTGTGGCCCTTCTTCTAGAAGATACCATGAAGTCTCTGTCAGTTATGACCAACAAGGTGGGGTTCTGTGGTATCATTTTCCTGGGCATCTCTATGGCCTGGGAATTTTGTGTTTTCTAATTTTGATGGATATGTGGCTAGAGCTGTGACAATCTCATGTGGATTATGCTTAGACGGTTCCAGAATTTCTGTGCAAAAGGGGCATACAGGTGGCCATCTTGGAAGAGGAGCTAGGGGCTGGTCTTGTGGTTGCACTTGATAGCCACTGTTCAGGTTTTAGGTGTTTATTTAGGGTGCTTTGGAGGATTATGGGAACATGTGGGCTAGTCTTTTGGTTATATTTGCATAGCAAGCCCCAATTTTTACTTGGATTGTATATTTATTTGGGGGTGTTTGAGGGCTTTGTACTAAAAACTGCATAGCAAGCACACGTGGACTGAATGTTGTGTGAAAAATTGGATGGAAATGCAGGTATTTGCAACTTTTCTACCCTCCTTGGGGCTCATCGCTCGCCTCTGGTGAGCTATATTGTATGATTAATTTGGGTGAGAATAATTTGATCTGGAAACTAGAATAGGAAGTGGATTTGGGGCCTGGATTACAGAATGAACTTGAAGTCCCATTTGCCCAGCTTCAGAGGGCACCATCGTTGATGCTGGTCACTTCCTCCCACCCTTCCTGGGAGCCACCCAGGAAGTGACCACGTAAGTGACAACACCTTGGGGGATAAGCCTAGGGGTGAAAGTCTAGGGAACCCACAGGACCTCAGAAATAAGCCACACTCCAACCCACTGAGTATGGACTCCCATCCCCACTCCCAATTATAGTGAATATTGTGAGTGATGGTCCACATATCCCGAGGTTTATTAGCTATTTGTATTTAAGTTGCATGCTTATATACTGTGCCCATTTTTCTGATGATATTGCTTATTAATTCATAAAAACTCTGCTTATTAAGTAAACCCTTTGTTAAATTTTTACCCAACCCAGGCCCTTCCCCCATTCAAATTTGAAGTGTGATTTTCATTTTTGTAGTCATCCCCAACCCCCTTAAGGCCTTTAGGTCTCAGGTTATGCTGCAGAGAGGCCCTTTATAAACCCAAGAGTTTAACTGTAAAATAGCCCCTTTAAAAAGTACCTCTTTTATTTAGATGTATGTGATCAACTTGTCAAATTCATTTTGGTGTGTGCAGTGAGGTAGGGATCCAGTCTAAATTTTCCCCAAATGGCTACACCGTTTCTTGAATAACCCCATTGATTTGAAACATGGCGCTCCTATATTTCTCCACATCATTTAGTCCCTATCTTATAGCAAAAAATACACTACTTTTCTTAGGAAGCCTGGGTCAGCAGGCAAACTGTGTGATGATGTAATGGCATAAGTTGGCAGAATCTTTGGATAGGATGGCAGTGATCAAAATGTAGAGGTGACTGGGGCATAGTGGTCCACTATGGGGTAAAAGTTTGGGAGATCAACAGGAGTGGACTTTTCCTATTGTCTGAAAATTATTTCAAGACACCTACATTTTACAGTCACCAGAAAACATACAGTGGTGAGATTTTATACCCACTTCACCTTGGGGCCTCCCAACTTTTGATGTAAGGGCCAAGTCAAACCATGAATGACAGGAATCTGCGCAGAACCACAAATAACTCACGGGAGTCCCATCATTCTTTGCTCACATTTAATTTTTATTTTGATTTTTTTTAATGCTGCACAACACAATATTTATTTCATTTGTTTCTTTTATTTCATTTTATTTGTTTGCTGCTGTTGTTTTATTTATTTTTATTGAAAGTCAGAGGGAACTTCTGTGGCCTTTTCTCCTTTTTCTGTAGGCCGCCTTAAGCTTTCTAAATTTGGAACATCTAAGCAAGCTGAAGGGAAAAGGGGGTTTCGCAAAATCACTTGGGGGAAGGGAAAGGTTGCTTTGTTAATCATGCCCTATGGTGGGTGATTAACTGCTTGTACAATTACGTTTCACTTTTAATTAATTGTGCTTAAGGCTTTAATTAAATTTGGGGGTTCCCTTCTTAGAGCAGCTCGTACTGACGAAGGTGCATGCGCTGAATGATGTCACGGCAGTCGTTGAACACACGGCGGATGTTCTCAGTGTCCACAGCGCAGGTGAAGTGAGGGTAGCAGTAGTGACGCCCATCTCCACTGGCAGTGCTGATCCTCTGCGGGTACAAACGCAGGGACTCGTCAGTGACACCCTCGCCAGGAACCACCCTATCACTGATGGGGACACCTACCAGGGACAGCTGTTGGCCAGTCTCTGATGTCATATGAAAACGAAAGCAAAAGGAGGGGTGCAAAGAACTCAAATCCACACTGGATGTGCGTGAACTAAAACCATGGACCTGGGTAGCTGAACCCCTGAAGTAAATTTACATCCATGAGAAAAAGAGGAGGAGCAAGAGAGGAAACTAAAGACAGGCTCAACTCACCAGAAACTCATCTCGAATGAAGTACTTGGCCCGGGTCACGCGTGGGTCCTCTCCGGGCTCGGGAGTAGCTATAAAAAAAAGGGAATATATATTAATGTAATTAAAAAGTCAAGCAGAGCTGGGGTGCTAGCATCATTGTAGCTCCTGAAGTCTTCAAAACCCTGCTTTTTCCATATGAGAATTAATGCAAGTGTGTTTTTCTTGCTTCTCTTACAGATCCTTTATGGTTTGGTGGTGGGAGGGGGATGGCGGCTTTCAGCCCGACTGTTTGAAAAAGAACCACCGCAATGAACAGCCAGCAAAAGAGTGGAAGCCATACACACCATCCTCAGGAGTAGTGTAGCGAGCAAATTCTGGAAAGTAGTCCTCAATCTTCGATTTCCCAGCAAGGACTTTCTCAGCGAGCAGATCTTGCTTGTTGAGGAACAGAATCACAGAGATGGTGCGCAGCCATCTACAAGAAGGGAGGCCGTGTGAATGCCCGGGAGAAGCGCGCTTTTGGCCAGGGGTCTGGAATGCTTGCACAGGGTTCTTTTCTACAAACAGTGCAGACCAGGGCCTCCTGGGCAAGCGCAGGGGGTGGGCGGCCACTCCACAAACCTGTTGTTCCAGATGCTCTTGAAGAGGTTCAGGGCCTCCTGCAGGCGGTTGGTCTGATTGTCCTCCCGGATGACCATGTTGTAGCTGCTGCTGGCCACCACGAAGATGATGGCAGTCACATCTTAACCAAAGAAAGCAAAGCCAAGAGCGTGAGCAGCGACACCGATCCCTAACAACACAGAAGCAAAGCGTTCTTCACCAACAGCCAAGCCCACAGCGTCCTACCGTTGAAGCACTGGATCCACTTGCGGCGTTCATCACGCTGGCCACCCACGTCAAACATGCTGGTGGAGAGGAAGACAGCTGGTTATTCCAGAGGGGCTGGGGTAAATGTCAAGAAACCATGATCTCTGTTATATAAAAAGGTAACAGTGGGCTTACTGGAAGTTGACTTTGTCCACCTGGAACTTGGTCTCGAAGATTCCAGAAGTCAGGACGCGGCAGCGAAGCAGGTCCTAGAACAAAATTGAGGTCAATGGATCTCAGCAAAGCCAATCGAAATAGTAATAATTTCCAATCTAAAGCAAAAGTCTGGGGTAGTTTGGGAAGAGGGCTCAGGGTCCTCTGGTGGTGAAGGGTTTTGCACACCTGGTCGCTCGGCACATAGTCAGCCTGCTTGATCACATCGATCTTGTCCAGGAAGCTGGGAGAAAAAGAAAGGCACATGGGGTGTTCACAGCGTTCACGTTAATTTGCCAACTATTTGTGTCTCTCTACAAGGTCAGGCTCAACGGAAGTGACCGTCCCACAGTTATGCAGCACTAAGTCAATGGCACATTTGCTTGTGTGTTGGTTACATTTATAACTCAAAGCTGATGCCTTAAGAAAGTTAGGCCAAATGGGATTTAAGATCAATAATTTTAGGAATCAGGGAACTCTAGATGCGTCTAGCAGCTAGCCTGCGGCCTCGGTGCAGTGGGGCCACACAAACAGCACAGGACAGTGCTGGGGCTTTGTCTTCATGTTTATTTTTTTCTATTTTTCTTTTTTATTCTATACTTAGCTTGTTTATTCCTGTTGCTTTCTGGTAATATTCTTGATTTTTAAAAGGTTTTATGCATATCAACCAGTAGAGAAAGGACCCCAAAACCAGGCTGACCTATCACAATCTGTGCCATTTGGTAATGCTTGACAAAAACATTTTAATTTTCAAATTTCCTGCCTAAAATGGCAAACAGTTTGAAAATTGTATACCTCTGTATCATTCAGTTAAAAAAATAAATAAATAAAGTGACATTCTTAAAAACATCAAGGACTTTCTCCTCAAGGGCACATGAGATTGTTTTAGTTACTGAGAATCTGTATCCCTTCCTTTTCACTTTTTAAGAATCTCATTGATTAAAGGGAACAAAAGAGGTTGGCACAAAGGGGCCTTCTCGCCCTAGCCATCCTGAACAGGAAACAAACACAAAGTTCTCTTCCGTTCTGTTTGGTCCATGAAATAGAACGCTCCAGATATTAAACTTTTCATTTAAAAAGCATCTTGTTTGTGTTGCCTGACTAGACACACAGGAAAATTTACTTTTGAAAGATTGGGGTAATTTAATTAATACAGAAAATGCTAAAACCAGTTTATTTTTTGGAGGGAGAGGCATGTAGAGATTGGAATTGTTTTAAAGTGGGCTAATGAGAAAAGAAAATCATAAAGAGAGAAAAGTCTGTTTCAAGAAACTGCCTAAGTTTTGTGTTCCCCTCTTCCTTTTTACTAGTTCAGAGTTAGTCTGGCTTAGAGGATATACTAACTTGCCCAATCAGTCTTACATTACAGCACCAGTCCAGAAATAGCTCCCCAGCCGCCCTGGCCTCCAGCATGTTACCATGGCAACAGAACCACAGTTCTATAAATAGATCATCAGCACCAAATCTTGTGAGAGAGACATCTGGAGTGGAGCCAGCCAAACCCCAGCTCAACAAATAAAAATAGGCAGCTTAAGAAATGGGCACGGTACCAGTATCCCAACTTTAACATAAAGGCAGTTCAACAGAAACGTGCCGGCCACGGCAGATGCAGGGCTGTTTGAGCCAGCGGTGAGGGAGGACATTTTAAAGGTTTTAAGCTGCGTTGTTCTCTTTTTCTCTGAGTTTCCTTACAACTTTTCATGATCTATACAAATGGTGCAGTTTTCAGACAAAGTTTCAGGAGTAATTGAGTGTTGCATTAAAAAACCCCAAAAACTTCTAAATGATTTGAGAGAGAAAATGAAACCCAACAGACTTCAACCACCTGGCTAAGCTACTGTTAATTAATGCAGCTGTGACTCCCTGCCCCCCAGCATTCAAAACTGGGATGGTTAAACTCTCCTAATCTTGTACCTGTACTTCACTTCTGACTTGGATCCAAAATACAAAATGCAAACAATTCCAGGATTTCCATTTGTTTTGCGTTACTATAATTAGCGCTTCCAGCTTTTAGTTCGAACTTTTGAGAAAATCAGGGACTTTGTTGAAGAAGGAGTGGGGGCTGGGGGCCACAGGGACCAGCCAAGATGGACTGTTTTTCTGTTCCTTGAAAAAATATACAAATTTGCTTGTATATTAAACTGTGGAATATCTGTGTATGTGGCAACTGAAAATAATCAAAGGAATTTCCTATGGGAAGGCAGGGCTGGGGTTGATAGATTGCACAGACCCTAACATAGGCTTGTATGATTTATAGATAAACAGTATTACCTCTTCCTCCCTCCTGTTTATTCAGGTGGTTTTCACAATCAGTTCCTTGGGCCTGAGGCTACTAAGTAAAGCAATCTTAGCCCTTGGTGAGTCAGCCTGGCACCTTGGTTCTGATTAGTTAATACTTCCTATAGCAAAATCAGTTCCGAGTTTCAGCTACTTGTAATAAGGACAGCTAAAACATCAAACCTCTACTAGACTCCCCTGTCCCGAGTCACAAGACACTCCTACTTCATAATATTAACTGAGACTGCTTTGTGCATTTGTGCAGCATCAACAAACAAAAGATATCTTTACATTTTTGGCTGGGCGCGGTGGCTCACGCCTCTAATTCCAGCACTTTGGGGGGCCAAGGCAGTCAGATCACAAGGTCAGGAGTTCGAGACCAGCCTGGCCAATATGGTGAAACCCCATCTCTACTAAAAATACAAAAATGGGCTGGGTGTGGTGGCGGGCACCTGTAGTCCCAGCTACTCAGGAGGCTGAGGCAGGAGAATCACTTGAACCCAGGAGGCAGAGGTTGCAGTGAGCCAAGACTGCACCACTGCACTCCAGCCTGGGCAACAGAGTGAGACTCCATCTAAATAATAATAATAATAATTATCTTTACATATTTTTAAAATAACCCTGACCACCATATGCTTGCTATATCACGTGCAAGATGAGGGAGGCCATAAACTATTTAAAAGGCAACTTTCTAGCTATGGGGTGTGATGTCCTCTGGGAGAGACCACGGTGGGTGACAGGGAGAGAAGGCAATCCCTGAGGGAACGGTAAGTCAGGTGTTAGGCAACAAGAGTAGCAGCGTGGGCATCAGGTGGAGTTGTGCAATAAAATCTGTTTCGTAAGTTTCCCCCTTCTTCATTTACCAACACACTAATCAGGCGAGCCCACCTTTATGAGTGACTTTGGAGAAAGAGGACTTTCCCACTGCTACTGCAGGCCTTAACCCATCCTCCTTGCAGGTAGTAATTTATTTGAAAATGACCCCACCACGGTACTGTACTGCTTAGGTGTACAGTTTAGGATTTAAAATACACTGACCACTTACCATCCTTGAAATCAAGAGCCGGGGGGAAGGAATAAATAAGGACATGAAATAGAGTTCAAAAGTCAAGACAACACAAAAGCAAACTCTACCTAGAGTCACTCAGATCTAGTAACACTAGGCAGCTACTGGAGTCTCTTACCTGAGAGCAGAAATAGAGCAATCAACAACTACCAACGAGAGAGGAGGCGTAGCTGTCTTCACTGTTCCTCTTTGTTATGTTTTAAAATTACAGCAATAAAATGTAGTATTTTTACATCATTCAAAAGGTGAGAACTGCCCTATTTCTGTAAATGCTTTGGGTCAATTCAATTAATTACTTCCCAGTAATTAGGAATACTATGAAACTCATCATCATCTTGCTCTAACAGACATTCAATGTTTATATAAAATAATGTCCCTGCACTAAGAAAAAAAAAAAAAAAATGCAATTAAGGACTTTATAAAACAATTCAATCAGATTCGAACTTTCTGCCAGTGGGGTAACTGGTTGGCTTCTACGAAAGGAATCATCGACAAGCAGCTTTCCAAGCAGGATCACAGGTTTGCATGTTTTCTTGTGTCTGCCTGTTTTATGTGCCGGTGGGTCGGGTGGGGTTACTTACTACTGGGCGCAGTCAATCAGCTGGTACTCGTTGGAGCGTTCATAGCAGGCACGTACTCCTTCGTCCTCCCACAGAGCCTTGGCATGCTCGTAGAATTCCTGAAAGTGAACACAAGAAAGTTTAGAGAAAGACAAGAACTTGAACTAATCAAGGACACTGTCATTCGAACCCCGAGACCAGAGTTCCCTATGTGACCGACACTTGGTGTGATTCTGAATTTTGAGCCCAATTAATGAATTAATGCTCACAAAGAACTTTAATTCAACACGTTAAACATATTCAAAAGTTCATGCAATTAGCTGCTGGTCTTATTGTGAACTACTGGTTTTGGGTAGTTTCTTTTTGTGTGTGTGGGGGGAATGGGGGGAGCTACTGAGTAATTTAGTTTCTTTACAGAATTGTTTAGGAAGAATATACACTAATCTGTGTTAGGCGAATATGCCAATAAATGGTTCAATGTTGTGACAATAAGAAACTTCATTTGTAGGATGTGCCGGGACTAAATCTTCCTTCTGGGAAAATGTGAATCTTAACAAAAAAAAGTATGATAGGGGACTTGTAGGTGGGAACATAAAAGTTCAGATGTTAGTAGGACTAATGAAAGGTTATTGTTCGGATACATTTTTAATAGGCTGCTGTTTTTCCTATTAAATATGGAATCATAAGAAAGTCAGTGGGTTATATTATACATACTGTGTTTACTGCTTTAATTTTTTTCAAAATGATGCTATTTAAAAAAATTTAGCTATCCATACTAACTAAATACTACTAATTTCTCTGCTAATGTAAGTTTGCAGCCAAGTCGATCTAAAATATACAAACACAAATTCCCACGAAAGCCTGACAAAAGGCAACAATAACTCATTGTTTTAGCTGTAGACAAGTCTCTTCCTTGTGGGCCTTACAAACGCATACATCTTTCTATCTCATTTCCCATTCCCCGCTTATAAGCCATTCTCCCCACGAAGGGGCCTAAACATATATGCTTGGGCTTGAATGGTTTTTTGTTCCCTAAAAGTAGTTCTTTAGGGAGCCAACAGTGTCGTGCATCCAGAGGAAAGTCTTTTCCATATGTTCTATTTCATGATTATTTTTGAGTTATAATTTAGATATATTTCATTTTTTTAAATAATGAGAAAAGATTTCATTTGCCCCGAGACAAGGACTGACTTTAGAAAAACTCTTAATCAATGTTAAAAGGTCACCTGTTTAAAATGAGACTGTCTTCCATTTGGCACTTCACTGAGGCATCCCAAGGTACACCTTAGGGCACTTCCAGTGGAGTAAATGGACAATTAGTATTTGTGTGCCATATTTAAAATAGTTTTGTTTGTCCTAAGAAGTGAATGAGGGAATAATTAAGCCTGCCGTAGCTCAGAACTTTTTTCTTGCCCACATGCAGGGCTGTCACTGACGTTCCTATAGGAACACTGTGCTCAGGTGGGCGGGGCTAAGGCCACACAAGTTGGGGTGTAGCTTACGGGAGGGAAGTCAAAGTCAGGCACGTTCATCACACTCAGAATGTAGTCCACTCTGAACTGGTTCTCGGGGTTGGCCAGCTCCACAGGGGGCACCAGGTTGCTCATGGCGGCCACAATGGTCTGAAAATGATTTAGCAGAGCGGTCAGGGAACAGCACTGGATGGGAGGGGCTACAAGACAGAAAGCACAAGGAGCCAGAACGTACTTCGATTGCCTCTTTCAGGTTGTTTTTGATGTCCTGCACTTTGGTTGCCTTCTCACTGCAGTGGAATTGAAAAGAAAAGAAAATCATATTGCACCACGTCAGTTAAGAGTACTGCTTTCATAAAGATATCCCGACTAAAAAGCATAGTATTCTGTTCTTCAAGGAGTTGTGGGCTCAGATCTGTACAAAGATTGGAGGTAGCTGAATAAACGTGGTTGCAAATTATAACCTCCCAAATGTGTCCTGAGGACATGCCCAATCGGGCAGATTAGCAAATTGCCTGAACAATCTTGACTGTACCAGAAGTTGCACGCAGCTCATTTAATCTTTCATGGGTTGGAAACCCCCACACTACATACTAACACTTCCTAAAGGCTTCTCCTGGTCTTATCAGCATCTGGGTAAGGGTGAGGCTGGAGTGATAGGTCACTCTGAGGTTGGGGTAGAGCAAAACAGTCCCATGGTTTGACTTGGAATTCACTCAGTTGCTAGATGAGCATAGTGAGAGAACCAGTGAGCACAGGTGGTGGTGATTCTAACAGTTCATTACAGGAGTCTGGGCACGATGGCTCATGCCTGTAATCCCAGCACTTTGGGAGCCTGAGGTGGGCAGACTGCCTGAGGTCAGGAGTTCGAGACCAGTCTGGCCAACATGGTGAAACCTCATCTCTACTAAAAACATAAAAAAATTAGCTGGGCGTGGTGGCATGTGTCTGTAATCCCAGCTACTCGGGAGGCAGAGGTTGCAGTGAGCCAGGATGGGGCCACTGAACTCCAGCCAGCGTGAGACTCTATCAAAAAAAAAAAAGAAAAAGGCATATGTGCGATGCTCCAGGCACCCCGGCTAGCAGCAATGAAATTTCTAGTTCATGATGTTAGTACATGTTGGTCCATGTGCAATAGGAATCAAGTAAGATTCCACCCCCTAGAAGGCCTTATAATCTAAGGGGAAGGGGGTCAGATCCCGCTGGCAAGTAGAGGTTGAAGGTGTTGTAGCTTTTCATTGACTTTAACTCAGCCACATGGGACGGCCTGTGTGGTCTTTACGGAATTATCTATATTCAGGGTTACTTGTCCCACAGGTAAAGGCCACACCCTTTGGCTTCTGGGGACCACAAGAGAATGTTAATTTTTGTACCAGATTACACTGATCCAAATACTGTTATGTTTTTCAGAAACTAGCCTTCATTAGAAGCACAGCCAGGGAAGGTTCTCGAGTTTATGTTTTCAGGGGGCAAGAAAAGGCCTCTTGTGTGGAGTATGTATCTCATCAGGTCTATAGCCCAAAAATGGAACAAGCACACACAGCACACCTGCTGTACCTGTCAGGCCCTGGGAGGTGAGGGCATCGTCATGCAGAAAAAAGGTGCTACGGTCCTGCTCCTCTGATGGGGAAACTGAGGCTGAGAGGGGTAAGTCTTGAGTCACGGAGGCAGAAACCAATGGGGGTGGGATATAGAGGGGACAGAGTATCTTTTTCATGGTGTGTGTGTGTGTGTCTGTGTATATACACACTCATACATACACATATATATATTGATCTTTTGAGATTCCCAGTTTTTGAAGCATTCACTTGGCTGATTCACCAATTCATAGAATGGAGGTAGAAATTAAACATATAATCCCTCCAGACTAGAACAGGACAAAGTTAAGGCAGAGGAAAGGCGAAGGGAGGTTAATTAGCAAGAGCAGACTGGGTGGTCAGTGGAGCAGCAGGGGCGGGCCGGGGGTGGAGGGACTGGAATGGACGGTGGGGCCAAGTGCACGCCTGTCGACAGGCCTTCCACAAATCATTTGGTCTTTCCTTTCTCAAAGAATTATACTTGCAAATTTATTCTTTCTGAATAAACGTCTGTGTACTTCTGGGCCTTCACCTGCTGAAGGATCCCATCTCGCCCCTTTCCTACGTGAAGCCTCTTTCACAGGTCTCTGCACCACTGCTCTTCTACATTGAAGAGCTGATGAAGTTCAGAGGGGTCATGCTCATTAGTGGTGGGGGGTGTCTGGGGTTGGGGTGGAGGACAGATGTTGCCAGGAATCCCCTCAGGGCCATTTGAGTAAAAGTGCTGCAGGTCCAGAGAACCTCAGAAACACAGATGACAGGGAGGTGAGCTTCAGGTCTTGTGCACAAATCTGACATCTGATTCTGGCCCCCAGACTCCTAAAGCAACCACCTTCAAGTGAAAGGGAGTGAGTCCTGACCGTTCTGTGGGACTGTCTGCTTTGTGTGTGCAGAATCAAAGCTCATGTCTGAAATTAAGAATTTCCAGCCTTGATATTAGTCTAACATCAATTATTTAGATGTTAGAAATTAAAAGGATTTGTGTTTGATGGTCCCCAATGTTCACTTTTGAATTCAGAATTTACCTAAAACCCCCTAGGACAAATCTATTCCCATTCATTAAAAGCAGGCTCCATTTCATAGGTAATGAAAGCTATGAACCTTTGGTTTTGAGGTTCCACAATAGTAAAATTAGATACATTCGGGTACTAAATATCCAAATCTGCATACAGCAAGAGAAAAGTATTTCCAGAAACAAGTTTCTTTCATTCAGTTTGATATTTTGGTCTAAGCAGTAGTATGATAATTGGAAAACTTCCCGTCTTAAAATACGGATATTTTGAGAACGTGTTCAGTATTCATCTACGTATGTGAATAGGTGTGGGAGTATATCAAGTATAAAACAGCTAAAATAGAAATCTAAAATCTAATTCGGGTGTGTAATACTAAAACATAAAATTCTTCCATTGAAGCAATTACTATGTAGATGGAGATATTATACTGGGGGTTGGCAGGTTTATCATCACTTTTACTATTGCTTAATGAATTTAACGTTGATTGTGAAATTCAGAGAAAATTCCTTAGATGTCTTTAAACTACTCAACAAAGGCAAAACATATGCCATTAGCTAGAATTCTGATTCGCTACAAAATTGGGACTAAGGCTGGAAGTACTTTTAGGGTCTTGGTGCCTCCTCCTCCCCCTTCTATGTATAAAGCAGATGGGCTGCGTTCAGTTTTTAAGAGCTCCTCCCCTCCCCTGCTTCAGCTAACTAAGTGGTGGGGGAGGCTATTCAGGTCTCCACCTTATCCTTGTGCTTTGGTAGGAAAAGACAGACAAAGGAAGACAGAAGACAGACGCGAGATACAGGGATTGCTGAAACATGCAGAGAATTTTTATTTCTCACGAATGTTAATACTTATATTGACTTGCAGAACAGAGTCAGAGAGATGTGCAGGCCAAGGTATTAGTAGGGTTCAAGGGTTTAGCACGACATCTAGTACACAGTAGGTTGCTCACTAAGGACTTGTCATATTTTGCTCAAATGCCAACTTTTGGTACAGTAGATTGTCAATTAGTCATTTCTTATAGAGATGCCTTTTTGGATAGTTGCCACACTACATTTCTGCCAATTAAGGATTTCAGTCCATTTTTCGTTTTTTCAATCATCGTTTAAGGTAAGGTAGTAGGGGCCCCATCCCCCCTCCCCCCTCAGACAACAGAATAGTATTCTTATTAGAAGTTCCTAAGACCGAGCAATTCCAGCATGCAAATTGTGATAGGACATAGCCGGGAAGATGAGAAACTGTAGCCATCATCTAGGGATAATATATTCTAAAAGAAACAGATGAACAAACATGTGTCAGTTACTTTGTCCCCAGACCCCAAGATTTTTGCCCCTCCCCTCCCCGGCCACAGAAGCTGTTTCTTTGAGATGCCCTAAACTAAGTCAGTGGTTCTGGATGTTCTCATGAAAAAGAGCCACTCCACCGCTGCATGCGAAACACGCAGCAGAGCTAGAGCGGTTACCTGGCATGCGTGTGTGTGCGCGCGGCGCGTGTGGCTGTGTGTGCGTGTGCGTGTGTGTGCGTGTCTGTGTATGCATGTGCATGTGTGTGCGTGTGTGTATGTGTGATGGGTGTGGGGATGCAGGAAGCAAAGAAAAAATAATTTGATGATGAATGGAAAAATAAAAGATGCCATCATGAATTTCCTTATGTACTAGCTAACGTAAAGTGCCTTAGATTCAAATAAATTTGATCATTTTTAAAAGGCCAGAGGCTTTTCAAGATGATTCTTAACGACCTGCTGCAAGGTACCAAGGCATTTTTCAAAATTAAAGACGGTGCAGCACTGCATATTTTAATAAAGGAAAAAAATTTTGTTTCAAAGAGGTCTGAAATTTTAAAATCAGACCAACCAGTGGGTAGATGGAATTTAGTAGATAGTTTTAAAAACAAGTAGCTGGTTCAAATGGAGAGCTGGGGGAAAATAGAAACCATATGGAAAAACATCAATTCTCAAAATCCTAAATTGATCGTCTAAAGCTGAAATCTATAACTTTCCCCCAGCTGGATCTCATTCTACTTTAAGCATGGCCAAAAAAATTATGTTACGCACTTTACTTGCTCCAAAATGTCAGGAAATTGTGTGTTATTTGCAAATGCATGCCAATATGGCTGATGGTCCTTTAAATGACTTTTATTTTCTTCCCGGGTCTCTGGCCTCAGTTTCCCAGTATGATCTTCATGTTTGTTTTGTTTGTTAAAAAATTTTTCTGTTTTTGAATGTGCCTACCCATCGCTGTTGCTCCTTGCAGCCTGCGGGTCCTCTTCGCCGCCCCTTTTAAAGAGAGATTGAAAGCTCACCTAATCTGCAAGGCACCGCAATTTCACACAAACCCCACACAGTCTCTCTACATTCCTAAACAATCAGCCAAGAGCAAAAGCAACAATTCGCGCGCCATCCATCCTCCCGTTAATTCTGAGGTCGCCTTTCTGGCTAAATTGGAACGTCCACTGAGACTGCAGGCCATGGGGGAAGAATCCTACACGTTTGCTGCAGTATTAACAGAGCTCTCTGGAGACTCTGGTCGGACACAGGAGGGATGGATAATTATTTTCTTGTGCTTTCACTAAACGTACATGCATTAGGGAGCTAAAGCAGTGATTTATCTCACAATTCTTCTGAGAATGTGGCAGCGCATAAGGCTCCTAATTCTCCCAGGTCAGAATCTTCCCAGTGTTGTAACTTAAGGCACAAAGGCATAGACGGGGGAGATTTCTGCCCAGGATTTCCTGCAAAACTAATGACCTCACTTCTTGCAGTGGAAGGAAACTACCTATAAAATGGTTTTATTTATAAATAATTGTTCCCCATAAATTGTCATTAAACTATGTCTGGACTGTGATACAGCAAAAAAATAAAAATAAAAAAAAATTAAAAGAAAAAAAGCCCACCCACTACCACCATAGAAAAAAGAAAAAGAAGAAAAAAAAAAAAACCCCAAACCCAATCTTCATAAACAGTAGGAATTCCTCCTTGAAGGCCGAAGGGCAGCCTTCTACAGTTTGGTAATTGATCAGCTTACTTCAACCAATGTTAATGGTGTTTATATTTTGGTTTTGTTTTGTTCCTGGCACTAAATGTAAGAAAAAGAGTTAGCTTTGAGTTAGAAAATCCACATCCAAACTCCGTATTTCTGAAGGTCAAATCAATATTATCTTACTCTTAAAAATTTAATCGGTATGGCAGCCCGCAGAGAGTTAAGGCAAATTTAATAGCTCAGCAGAGCCCTAACAAAACGCAAGATCAGGGAGGAAAAACCCTGTACCACACAGACCACCCTTTAGGGACAGATCTCACTGTGTCACAGGGAATTCCTAGTTAAGAAGGAAATAGCTTTTGTTGCAATACCGCAGTGAGGAAAAAGAAAAAAGGAGGCAGTTGGATGAGATAAAAATAAGGTATCTAGGCTCCCATGAGGAATACCCCTGCAAACCCTTTCACAGGCTAAATTTAACATATCTATGCCCTTGTCTGCAGAGAAGGCAAACTGGGAATGTTGCTTCCTCTTTCCAAAAAGAAAACAGAAAAGAGAAGTTCTGGTTTAAAACCCTTGCCTGGTGTTATAGGCTGGCTCACTTAGGGAGGAGAATCCTTTCTATAAAAATTTTTAAATTTTAGGGCAATCTGTAGGGTAATGAAGCTGTTAGTAATTTATTTCAAAGGTGACTTAGCTTCTACTCGACTCAAAATAAGGTAAATAGTGGCTGCTGCATCTTTGAAAAATGCTAGCCATGTCCAGTTTTAATGAAAATATTTATCTAGAGGATACGTGGTCAAATTATTTTTGCTTAACTACTCTCATGAAGTACTCCTGCAAGCTGCAGGAGGGAAATTTATGCAAGATTTTTCTTCAAATGACAAAATTCATGGTTGGAAGTCTGTCTCCGGGTTTTTATTTATGGTCAGGATGGCAGTCTCCGTTGGCAGGGCTTTATCGAGGGGTGTGTCAAGAATTAAGAATTTCAGAATTGCTTGGTGACAAGTGATGCTAACTTACTCAATAGCACATATGTGCATGTTGATAAGCCACTGAGAGTCATAATCAGTTGAGTAAAGAAGCCCATCCTTCTGCATCCCAACCAATCCTTCTGAATTCAGGGTTAAAGTAGAAAAAGCATCCTAAACTAACATGACTATTTGTATGGGTGATGTCATCCTCCTCTAAACAATTATTTGATCTAACAAATTCTAGAATTCACCATAAGGAGCTGCCTGCCTTGCTCTGAAAGGTGAAAAAGTTCACGTTCGTTTCCCGGATGCTTAGTGACTAGTAAAGGTGTTTTTTTTTGGGGGGGGGGGAGCGTGGGGGTGGGCAGGCATTGGTATAATTAAATGCTACCGCCTTGTCTCCATCTCCCCTTTTGAAATGGAAGCCAAAGCAACTCAAGGTTAAATTTTCAATTGAATCCAGGTTTAAGAAAGGGAACAGGACTAGGCTAACCAGCTAGTAATTACAAACTAGTGCCTTCAGGTGCTTGAAATCTAGTGAGCTTAACGCTCTCACACCAGTGAAAATAGACTGGTCAACTTAGTTTTTTCTGTTTTTTACACACTTTGTCACATGAGAACGATGGGCAGGCCCCAATCTGGGGTCTTGGGGAGAAAAGCAAGTTCCCCGATTTATTGAATGCTCCCTGTTTGCATTCCTCATGCCAGGCAGGGCTTCCTAACTTGTGTCGCAGGTCTAACATAAAGTCTCTCCCGTGTAATCTTCATTCCCGCTACCGGACTGCCACACTGCACTATACCAGGATACCTGGGAGGACTTTTCAAAGGCAAAAATGCCCCTCAGTGAGGCTGGGAGTGCCTAACTCCCAGGCTTTCCATCCTTTACATAAAAGTTCCCTTTTCTTTTCCTCAGGCAGGGGTACTGATTTGCTTTTTGTTTTAAAGAGAAACAATGATTTGCTCATAATGGTAATTTAAAGGGGGACAAAAAAAAATTACAAACTATAAACACGGGCTGCCACTTCCAAATCTGTTTCTGGTGAGAATATTATGGAAACGATGTTTCCTAAAACATCCTGTGTTGGTTCATTACATTGAAATCTGTGTGGGGTGGGGTGGGGTGAATCTGCAGTGACCAGCATGGGCAGGACAAGGGGGCGGCCAAAGCCACATTGAAGACACTGCAGTGATGTCTGGAGGCTGTGGCAGGGACCTGGCCCAGAGAGGGGCTGTCACGGGGCCAAGTGCTGTCAAGCATCCCCCGCAACCAGGCATGATTTTCTTGGGATAGGGAGATGTTTGTCACAAACACTGGTGCTTTCATCAGTAGTATTTGCTGCACCAAAGACCCAAGGGGGGGGACCCTAAAGAGCCCTTCCCAGGATTTTCTAATATGTAAATCCAGAAAAATTAAGTGAAAACTGGCTGCCCAGCCCCCAAAGCCTACCTATACTTCCTAAAGGTTAGTATAAAGTCTGTTCCTCTTACTTGGTGCCCCTGCACAGATTTGACACTTACTCTCCATTAAACCCATTAACATGCAGGATCCTCATCTGCTTCACAATGGTGCTTTTACCAGATTCTCCAGCACCTAGAAAACGAAAGTAAGTCTCAGGTTATGAAGGAGGCATTTTAACACTTTGGGCAGGGAGGACCTGCTGCTGTTGTTTTGTTTTTCCATAGAAGCAACACACAAAAAACCAAACACAAAATCATAGACTTGCAACTTTTCTTGACATTTCGACGCAGAGAAAAGGAAATCAATGTCCAACTCAGTGTCTACCTGCAGTATTTCACCACCAAAATAACAAACAAGAATTCAGGGTTTGCTGGTTTTCGTTTTTTTCTTTTGATTGTTTAAAAAATTGTGGGGTGGTGATGGAAAGGGGCAAAGAGAAGGAATGACGCAATTTTGTCATTTGCGGGGTAAACAAGAAAATTGAAGTTAAAACTGTGAAACTGAATCCCTGATACATGAACATTCACACATAAACGTATCTAGACACACAATTCGTTGTCAGATGTTTCATGGTTAAAATACCCGGGATTCCCAACAATGCCCAGACGCTGCAGTCTCTTCCACATCACGTAGCGATGCAGCACTTTCCTTCTAAACATTTTCACAACGCAGCTTCTTTCTGTGCAGGTTTCCTACCCCTTGGGCTACTTAAAAATCCACCCCTAAAACTGCATTACATTTTATCCACTTAGCCATACTCCTCTTTCCTCACAAACTATATCTTTCTAAAGATAAATTCCCTCTGGGTACAACTATGTTGCTGAGGAAAAGGGGAGACCATCAATTATCTGTCATCTTCTGGAAAAACCACACTTTAATATCAAATACGGTTCTTGAGACCCTATTAGCATTAGGTAAACTGTAACCGTAAAAAGTAATACAAGAACAAAACTTTAATCAAAAGGAAAACTATCCCTGGGAACTACTGAATTTGAAAGATTCCAAGCCCTTCCCAACTCAAAGAGTAGAAACACATGCCTCCATTTTAAATCATCTGTCATTTGTAAAAATACATATATGTTTCATGGAAAAAACACATTTCCATCAAGCTAGAGGGAGGATGGCTATTTTGCATCTTCTTTTTTGCGATGCACATTCTCCAACAGATCATCTATGTGTGAATATTTTGCCCTCCTTCCACACAAATCTGTTTGTTTTCACCCCTTTTTCTTTTTAACTTTTAATTGTATTGTTTTGTTTTAATGCCCAGATAGCAGAGCATTCCTCCTTCACTTGCCTTCTCACAAGCCCATAATCAGTATCTGTAAAAGTTAAAATTAGTTTCTATGGAAAACATTGATTTCAAAGCAAACACTATCTTAATGAGCCTAACTTTGGTAAATTAAAAATATAAATGGCACTATTAAGAGAGGCCATGAAGAGAATACGTAATATTTAGCAGGATCGCTAATATTCTAATTTCAGAAGTGCTAAACTGTGTAACAGTTACAGGACGTATCTTTTACAGGCAAAAACAGATCCGTGCCTCAGTTTCCACATTCATGAAATGTGGCTGAAAAATTATTTTAAGATCATTGTAAGTTCTCTAATTCACTTAATTTTTATGTCATTAAGATAGAGTAAAAAGAGGATTTGGGGCATTATTAGGTTTCCTCTTTTGGGGGGAGGCATTATTTGGTGAGAATCACCATTGAAAAATGCAAAATGTTGTGTCACTGGCTTAAGCTGCGGATTCCTAGGCCAGAGGCAATCAATACATCATGATGTAATGTAGTCATATAGACTAGGACATTTAGATTAGCCCCTGTGACGCAAGGTGTGTTCTGAGTAACAGTCTCAAATTAAGTGGAGACTTTGTGATCACAGCACAAAAGGTGTTGGAAATTTAAGATACCATTAGCATCACACTTGACTTAAATTAGTATTCAGATAGCATTCACAGAAAAGATTCTAGACTTTTCCAGATTTATACTTTGAAATCAAGTTATACACATAATATCCCAACAGCATAATTCTGCCTTTAAAAGTTTTAGACAAGACAGCAACACATGTACCATTTAATTACTGAAATTGCAAATGCATAAACATCAAAGACACTTATTTTCACTTAATTAGTATTTTTCTTCTTTTATAAATCTGGACCCAGGAGAACAAAGTCATGACCTATCCAAAAAGAGCAAAGCAAAAGCCACCAAAGGAAAAAAACAACAACAAAAAACGGCCTTTTATATTTTCTTCTTTCTACTCAAGCTGTTTTGTTGAAATGTGACCACGAACTAGGTCTTAACCTAGCAAATTCACAAATTTATTCAGATAGCCAAATTATCAAGGAAGTGGAAAACTTCCATTTTTAATTAATGCTGTGTAATTCTTTTGGTCATTTAAAATTTTTTTCCCCCCAAAACAGCACCTTAAGGAAAAAAAAAGGAGGAAAGGCCATCTCCTTATAACCTTTTTTAATTTAATTTTATTTTTTTGCCAGAGGAAAAATCGCAATCAAAAAAAAAAAAGAAAAACCCAAAACCAAACAAATAAATATCATTTCATAAACAACTAATTAATGTCTTTTTATCTCTTCCCACCTGGAGGAAGTCTTCTCCTTACAGCACTCTCAATCCCCCCTCCCACCTTGAAAAGGACAACCCCCCCCAAAAAAAACCACGCCATTTCCAGACCAAGAAGCCATTTACAGACAAATGTCATTCTCCAGTTTTATCTGATTTGTGAATGCCTTTGTTTTTTCTTTTCACAAAGCACTCTCAATGTGGCCAGCCAGCAGAAAAATGTGTTTTTTAATGGTTTATTAAAATAGTGTTGGGGGGGCGCTGGTGGTGGTGGGGGGGGCAGCTGCTACAATTAATTCTCCGCTCTGCTTTTGAAAAAGCCTGCAAGTCTGGAAGGGGAAAAAAAGGTCATACTGTAAAATGACGTGTCATTTGGCTTCACTGGGCACTTCTCGTACTAACTCTATCCATTTTTTGGTGGTGGGGGGTGGTCTTATTTTATTTGACTCTCCTTCTCCTCCTTCCACCGCCCGGCCTGGCCCGGGACACGTCTGC
>NW_012104365.1:469185-498245 GCF_000951045.1 Mandrillus leucophaeus | reverse complement strand
CGCGCCCAAGACGGTGGGCGCTCAACCCCGCCTCCCAGACCTGCCTCCCAATTTTCGGTGAGTGGTGTAGCCCTGGGCGGCGTGCAAAGTGTGCGACGGCGGCGCTTACCCCTGCTGTGCGCCTCCTTACCTCCAGCCACCCACCCCGCCCTCCCAGCGGCGCGCGCCCGCCGAGGTAGGTGTCAGAGAGCCGAATTCGAATTATTTGCGACGCCCGACGGAGTTTCGTATCTTCGGACGAGAAAAGTGCGATGGGAGTGCAAAGGTGGCTCTGCTCGAAGCAGCAGGCGCGCCGGTGTCACGGGAGCCGAGGAGCGGTGGCCGTGGCTGTGGAGTCGGTGCTCGAGGCGTCCTCCCAGGTGGGAGAGGTGGCGGCCTGGCCTGGGCGCCCTGGGGGCTCTGGAACAGAGGGAAAAGTAGTTTACGGAACGTGAACTTGTTTGAGGGTTCTTTCAAAACTTTCAAGTGTCCCGCCCCACACTAGGATCTAGCAGTGCACGGGATTAGGAGCAGGGATAGCAAATTTTCAACCAGTTGACCCCAGCCCGCCTTTCCTGGGACCTTGGTTGGGTCATCTGCTGCCACCGTGGTGTCTGCTGGGATACAGTTTATTCATTCAATAAATGTTTGGTGCCTGCGGGTTCCGCGGCCCACCATGTGCCCAGGTGAGCCGAGGCGGCCAGGTAATCAAGCTAAGACATGAGCAGTGTCTTTGATGGGACACAGGCCTACATCCCGGAAAACGCAGATACGCAAAGTCCACAAACTGTCTTCCAACTTTTTCTTTGACTTCTTAACAGAGTCCATGAAACTTAAGATGTTTGGATGGAGAAGGAGAAAGAAAGAAAAGTCTACTTATAAATGGAAACACATTTAACAGTCCCCAGGGGTATGGGGCGGCTGATACCACCAGAGGCCTGGAGCAAACTGTTGTATCATTTTAAGTTAGCTTTGAAAATAAAAAGACACTGTTAGCCATTCAACAGGATGACTGAAATTCCCCCCTTTCCCCCAGTTTGCTCCACTTCGAGTAAGAAAAGGTGTGACAGATGAAGATGCCACATATTATTTTTCTTGGCCCCTTCAGGTATACCACTGCCCCCATTGTACAAGGCCTCTTTTTTATGAACCTGAAAGGACAACAGAGGGCGATTCAAAGTCACCAAACAACACTTGGAATTAAGAACAGGAAGCGCAGCCTAGATGCCGTCCTGCCCTAGGTTGCTGCAGACCCCTGACTTTCTCGAACTCGGCTGAAAAGTTGCTGCCAGGTTTTTGTCACACTCCTGATCATGGCCTCTCTTCCACACAAAAATATACCTTTTGAAAATGCTCAAAGGAACTATCCTAGGTTGATGCTTTTCACCTAACCAAAGATGCATAAAAATATTGTGCAGATACACCTGAATGTGCTCCCTGGAAAACTCAGCAGTAAGGCCTCAGGATCCATGATTCTTAGGCTGCCTGTAACAGTGAAAGTAAGGCTCACTGTCATCCACCACCTAAATTGGAAAGAATCGCTTGATGACATGGCACAGGTTCTATATCTTTAGATAGTAAATTAAAAATTCCTGGCTGAATTTGATTGTCACTTTTAAAAATTGTTAAAGACTTGTAAGAGAGAAGAATAGGCCAGAAATTTTTGTTATGCTCCATTTGTTCAAAAGCATCTTCCTTCCTGCTTCTAATGTGGCAAAGCACAGATACATTGTCTTTAAGAGGTAAGGTAAATAGTAACAAATACAACCTAGATACTTATGCCAGGAGCTACAAAGTTATACAATGAATATAATGAAGAGCCTCCTTATTTGGAAATCTCTGAGCTCCATTACCACCTTCCCCTTTTAGATAAGTATCACACCTGAACTTTAAAAGGAGTGAAACTGCCCCATGTCATATACTAACATGCGTTCTAGGCAAGGCACAATCGGGACTATTGTCCTAGAAATGTGTAACGCAAGATCAGGCTTTACTCCTTTCAGCTCTCAATCTATGAGGCCATTCTTGAAAACAAAAATGTTTTAAGTGTAGGTTTCACCTATATTTTATTATGACTACTGATGAATAAATAAAGCATTTACTTTGTAAATAAATGACAGCAGGTGGAATCATGGGTTTACAGGTAAGCAAATGACACCCAGAGCGCTGAAACACAAGCTGGTTTGCGGTCAGCTAGGCTCTCTGTTTTCACTCCACACAAAGTGAAAGAAGAGATTTTATTGAGCTTTTGGCCTCAAATTTGACCTCTCAAGGCCCTAAAAGTTGTGATTTTTTTTTTTTTTAAGTCTTTCAGATTTGGAGGCTACCATGTGTGACCTTTTCATGTGAGTTAGTCATTTATTTTAATTGATCATTACTGTTTTAAGTACCTAGTTTATGCTTTGAAAGTGGGGCAATCTATTAGCATAATTCTTGGAACAGTCCAGATGAAAGAGCTTTCCAATGGAAGGGGCCCCTCATCTGGCTCAGGAAGAGAAGGGAGTTATGGAGATTTCAGGGAGAGACAAAGGGCAGAATATCTTGCGTATAAAATGCCCGAAGAGAGCACAGATCTGTGGCTCAGGAGACTTGCTTCGTGCCCAAGCCAGCCAGTTGAGATCATAACACATCCCTAACCTAAAACACTAGGTCACCTAACGAAAAAATTTGGTTAAACAGATCGTGTCACACACTACACGGAGATACGGCCTCAAAACATTTCTTTCCAACATTCCATATTGACAACAAGGAACAACGTCCCACATCAGGGTTTGAATTCTGTGGTCTTGTCAGCTTCGTGGTGATAAAGGCAGTTTGTGTTCTTGGCCCCTGGGTATCCTCCTTTCTGAGTAAGAATGCCTTGTCTGCCTTTCGAAGCAGCAGACTTGCTACAGCTTAGAATCTTGAAAATAGTGTTCTGCTTAATGATGTCACTCAGTTTTTGGACAAGAATGTTATCCTTGGCCCTTCATTAGTTCGGGTCATTTTAAGTTGTTTTCCAAGAGCTCAGAGCAAATATAATTATAATATTATTTTAATAGCCTAGGAAACAATAAATAGGTTTCCACTGAAACAGAAACTTTAGCTGTAAGATTTTAATAATAGTATTTAGCACTTTCAGTGTTTCCTGTCTTCAAAGCACATTCTGCACTTTAATTAGCTAGAATGACTGAAACTGCTATTGCAAATGAATGTCAAAGTCTATGTCATGTAGATGATGAAAGAAGGAATTGTAAAAAGCATTTCCTAGTCCCAGTTAATCCTTGTAAGAAGGCTCTATTACTTTAGACCATAAAAGTTCTTAGAAATCGAATGTAGTGATTATCTAGGACATTTTTTTCTTGTCATATTCACTAGTCAGTAACTCCAACCACAAAGTAACCCTAAACTTATATTCAAAACTAAACATGATGTAAAACTTCATTTCAGAAGACTTGAAGTCAATTACTGAAGAATTAACTACATGGCCATATGACATTTTCCTATTTATTATCCATCAACTAATTTTAAAATGATCTGTTTTTAATTCAGAACATACTCTAATTCAAACAGAATGTGGATGTACATTGGCCAGTGTGTTTGGACCGAATTCCTTGAGTCAGTGGATTTGAGATGTTGTTCAAACATCTACTTAAAAGCATGGCACACAATATAAGGGCAACAAGGACGTTTTGCAGCCCTTCTTGATCTTTCCTGACTCTCTGATGGGGAGGCACCATCTGTGGGAGAGGCTTCCTGGTCTCTGTGGACAGATGCCCAATTCCCCAGGCCATCAATGCCTTTCTCACCACATCCCCATGAGCCCCAGAGTGGGCAGGAATGGACTTCTAACAAAGCCACCATCTACCTTAAGAAGCGGGAAGCTAACAAAAAGAGATGACATGTATTACTTATGTTCCTTTTAGAAGCCTAAATGATATGATGCACATGTTACCCTTCATTGAAGATTCTAGGTGGACAAACAACTTGGATATCAACAGGGAGCAGAAAACCCACTAGCAGGACCAAAAGGCAGACCCATCAGCAGAACACAGGCGGCAGCTTCAACAATTAATTCCAAAACTGAAAGTCAAATCCAGGAGAAGACAGGAAGCTCCATTTTCTTTGAGGTACATCAACATCAATAACAGATCAATGGACCCACTTAATGGAGTTCTTAATTGGGTACAAAAAAATATTTAAGAGTTTTAACCACTCTACAGCAGGAAAGTTAATTTTCCTAAACTGAAATATCCTTCACTTCCCTTGGGGAAAAGTTTTCATGAGGACTAAGGTAATGGGAAAACCTGTTGCTTAGAACTTTTAACTTGGCCTTGAAGATGGAAACTCATCCAGGATGGAGAATAATGTAGGGAGACTAGTTAAAAATAGACACGGACCAGTTCACTTTCACACTTATTTACAAGGTGCCTTATTTAAATGACACTTTGATCCAACATCTTACAAAACTAATGACAACAGGAAAAAATAAGAGGCAGTTGGTGCACCTGGAGATGGGATGTTGAGACCAGTCAGGAGTTCTGAGGGACTAATAAAATTTTCCTTAGATAAAAGAAACCCTTTAATTCTTCTTATTTTAAAGATTTTAGGAGTTTTTTCATAGTATTCACTTCTTCAAATTTAGCTCCATAGAATTGGAGTTTAGACAGTTAAAAACACTGGATTAATCAGGCAATTCATTTCATTTAGTTAAATGCTGCTTTGTGGACATACACAAATGAAACAACTGCTAAATAGAAGTTTTACATCTTCGGATTTTATCTACCTGCCAACCAAATGTAGGTGATCATTTTCAAACAGCCTTGCCATTAGGAACTAGCCTCAGTTTGGGAGAACTGAGATTCAGACTGGGCCTCAGGTGTCATTCGCCTTCAGAGCTAAAACCCCCTCTCCAGTCCCACTTCCATCTGCTGTTGGTAAACCAGGAATTAAGCAATTAACGTGACATAATTAGTCACACATTTAATTCACCTAGAAATGTAGATACCTTTTCATCGTTTTGTGTTTGTCCACACGTTTTAGTTGAAATTGAAAAATGTGTAATTATCGCTTAGCTCCACCTATTTTCCTGGCTTTTATTTTGAGGAGGGAACTAACCATTGGGGCACAGGCTGCACAGCTCCCAAAGTGGAGGGCTGCCCCCTCTTTTCACACGGGCTCCAACTGTCCTCCCCACGGCCACCGCAGCCTTCCTCTGCTTGATTTCCATTTAGCCTCCAGTTGGTCGAAATTAGGCGTTTGCTGGGGAGCTCTGGGCTGCGCCCTCTGCTCTCCCACTCAGCAGTTTATTGAGGGCTTGGCAGTGTGCACAGAACTCTCACTGGCCTGTTAGGAGCCCACTCAGCAGCAGAGCCCAGATGGCACTCTGTCTTTCTAAGGTCCTTGCCGACCACTGGAAGTTATGAGAAGGGGAAAATTATTCAGCCCAAGCTGCAAGCATTTGCAACCAGTCTGGGGATCAGATGAAAAGGAGATTTTTTATGAGCTACAGACCTCAGCTCTACCCGCAGCCACGTCCCAGGGTCTCTGCACGCCGCCCAATACTGGGAAGGCTGCCTCTGCCCGCTTTCTTGAACATTCCTGTTTTTCGGTTGCCTTAGTCTCTACTACCTTCTCAGATTACGGCTCCTTTTGTGCTAATTACACCGAAAAAATTGAAAGAATGTCGCTGACTTTACAAAGAACACAAAGCAGACTTGCTTTAAAAACTAAATATAGCCAGTTTCTTTCAGAAGGCAGACAGACTCGGCCTTCCAATGATTTGTACTATGCAGATTAATTGCAGATGGCCAATTCATTTATTAGGACCCAAATGACAGAAGGGCTCAGCTATCGGCAGGACAGATTAAAAATGTGTGTTGCTTTTGGGGGCCATTTACATAAAATGAGAAGGTCTGATTAATAATGAACTTTTTTTCCCCAGCACTTAATTGTAAATTAAGATTTGCTGCTGATGATGGGCTAATTTAAGCTACCATGGAAAGAGGAAAGAAATGGAAGCTGCCGACTGTAGGAAGCAGTACCTGTACTGCGCAGGTAAAAATATAAATGAAACGAAAGAAGAAAATCTAACTTCTCATCCTGGAAGGCAGTGGCTGACACAGATCAAGAGGATATTGTTTTTGCAGCCCCTGTTCTCCATTATGTAAGAAATGGCCTTTTAAAAGACAGACTTGGGAAGGGGGTATTATCTCTGCTAGCCAAGCAAATTATAGATTACTCCCCACTTCCACCCCCACCACCATGAAATCCCGAAAGAGTTAACAGGTGAACAGTAGCAGCTTGGAATGATTTATTTTTTTCTAAGGAACATTAAATACTGAATTGCTCATGCTGAAATAACGCTACAGCTGTGATCCGTGGGGCTGAGTTTTGGACACTGGCTCGAGTGACAGGTGTACTCGTTGTTTGCCCAGCTCGGCTGAAATTGTGATGCCTAACTCAAATGTTTTCCCAATTAACTGGTGAGGATTCTGGAGCCAGCCAGGAAAGGGCCTTTTGCCACAAGGATGGAAGACATGTGTGCTCAGCCTTCAACAAAAATGTCAGCCTTAGGGGAGAATGGAGCCGTTGCTCCCTGATCATAAAAACAAGAAAATGGAGATGGACCTGCAATGTCCAGAAAGGTAGGGAAAAGAGACAATCTAATTGGGACCAAACCCTTCTAGGTACTAAAGCAAACAGGTCTGTCCTACAGTTCAGCTCTTGGAGGATTTTAGGGATTGAAGCAAGTCCAGGATTCTAGGAAATGTGTCACCAAAATTGGTATTATTAGAGAAAGTGGCACAAAGCTACAAGTGCAGAGTCTGATCTGTAACATGCTAATTACATCTATTTTTATCCCAGGGTTGCAGTGACCTAACATCAAGAAATAAAAACTCTGGAAAACTAGCCTTTCACATATAGAAAGTATGATTACCCTTAGGTATGGGAGCCCCTGGGAAAACTTTCACTGGGTCTATGGATTTAACCTGAGGTAAGAAAGCAGCAGTCACCCAGGAAGGTGGTTGACTTTCAAGAGCACTTGGCAGCAGTGAGGGGAGGCACATGGGGAGTTGTGGAATAATGTCAGCATGTAGTAAGAGGGAACTCTGAAATGTCCAAGGCCAGCCCAAGCAAACGGCGCTATCTCCACGTGGTGCCCTGGTCTGGAAAGGGAAGGAAGAAGGCTAGGCTATGTTTTGCCAAGCCAAGACTTATAAATGAGGAAGCTTTCCTCAATCCATTCCACTGACAGCAAAGGCCCTGGATCCCTCTCTTCTACCAAGATGGTGCCAAATAGCCGAACCATACAAAGGAAGTTGGTATAAAACTTAACTGGGACCCAGAGACATCTAATCTCCAAGTTAAAGGACTACTCCTTTTACTCATAACCCTTGGAGGCATACCAAAGCCTAGAAAAGCCTAAATGACCCTAAATTCATATTCTAGTGTTATTTAACCCATGCCTCTGAGAGGCGCTCAAGAACAGGATAATTTAATGTCATTCTCAGCCTGAAAAGTTCCTTAGTTTTCTTTTAATCAGTAATTATTTTAAATGCATCATTTCAACAAGATACCATGAGTTAGTTGAATGAATGCATATAAAACCAAAATGTTGACTAGTAAATCCCCAAATCGAATTAATATTTTAATCTTAGGTATAACACACTTTTATATTTCATTTACCTTGCACATTTTTAAATGTGTTAAATGTGTTTTCCACAACTTAGCATAACTACACATCCACTAGGTTTATTGGGTGGGGAGGCAGAGAGGCAGAGAAGAGAACTTTGTTTTTTTAAAAAAAAAAAAAAAGAAAAAAAAAGCTATGATTAAAGGATAGAACTCTACAGCAAACATTTAGTTTCTACAATTGATGCCAAAGGTAGAAGAGATTTTGAGAGAAAAAAATAGATGGATAATTTCTAAAATATGTAAAGTAAACAACAAATATGCAAATACAAGGAAAAAAAAAACACTACTAGCAGCATGAAAACCCCAGGGAAACAAACAAGAACATCATTGTAATTGAAAGTAATTACTTTGAACTTAACCTTCCTCCCAATACCTGATAATTCTGTGAAATCAGCCAGCTGTCACTCTTGTCCTTTTAGAAACATGACATTGATTTGTCTAGCAAAGACTCATCATTAGAATTCTGAGGTCTGCCTAATGGGACTACTAATAAATCTAAGTCATCAATTCTTGACCTTTTGTTTCCTGAAATTCTCGGTATGTGGTAAACTGCTGAAAACACATTTTCAAGGTCTGTGACTGTAACATGAAAAATAAAGGATCAAGGCTGCGCTTTGAAGGCCTGATCATATCTGGGTTCTGCCCTGCCTGCGCCCCAGAGGGAAAATAAGCAAGATGGATTAGGAACAGCATCTGGGGGTCATATCAATACCCTCTTTTGGGCTGAGCTATTTGCAAATAGAAATGGACTGTGTAAGACTGAACTACAAAGGGAGATGTGCCAAGGAGCCATTGCCCCTTCCCCTGCCTCTCCTTGTCCTCTTCCTCCCTCATCTGCCTTTTTACTGCACTGAGAGATCAGGAAAAAGTCCAGCCAAGAGAGTCTAAATTGACTATGCACATGAGAAAGAGAGAGAGAGAGAGAGATTATCTAGTCTCAGTTTTGGTGACTTTGAAATAAAAGGTTTGGGTTGGGGAGGGTCAGCTTCTTTTTCAAGGAACAGAATCATGGAAATTTTTTCTTTTTCTGCAAAAGCAAAACACTTCTCACCCTTATTTTTTGCTGGCTGGATTGAGCTGGTTGTAACCTAAGACAAAATGCGGGCAGGTGCCTTCGGCTTCCTCTAAATTCTAAGATGGCTGCAGGCACCAGACTCTGACAGTGATGTTGCTGAGAGTCTAGCCATAAAGATTTCTTTCCACACAGTTCTCCCTCCACATCTGCCTAGAAGGACTAGTCTGCTGCTTCATTTTCCCCCTCCTCTGCAGCCAATTTCAGATAGCTGCAGCAGAGAAAGTGAGACCCCCCACACCTTGTTTGTGTGTACCCTTCCTTCCGTGCCCCTCTGAGTGCATTTGGGTTGTGTTGGGGTAACATCGGGACAGGTGGTTGGCTGAGCTGATCCTCTCAAATATTCAGGCAAACTGGTTGTTTGTAGACAAAACATCCAGATGCTTTTTCACGACTGAACTTTTGATCAAATTGATTGGATGCTTTGTTGTCAAGAAGACAAAAATCCAAGTCAAAAAGGTCACCAGAATAGGAAATTTGCAGGCAATGAATAGTAGGAAGAATTACATATTTCTAGCAATGAAAAATGTGAGTTTTTAGATTGTGCTAAATGACTCGATACTGGCCAGAGCAAAGATACAAGTGAAAGAATGGATCTTTTTAAGGTTATATTGTTCCCATTTATTTGGCTTTGTGCTACCAGAAAGTGGCTTGGAGGCTTGCTTTTTAGTGCTCTGTAAAATGTAAATGGTCTAAGTTAAGAAGCTATTTAATCTCAAACAATATTAATTGTGACATGAAAAATGAGACCAATTCTTCCGAGACATTACAATCACCACCACCTCACGTTAACTGATCACCTCACTATGTTTCTCAAAAGAGCCTGAATATTTTCCTTATCCAAACTGCCTATTTTTAAGAGGAGACAAAAATCCTCAAATACTTTACTTATTCTGATGCTGAAAATGTGGTCTCCTAAAGTGGGCTTCCTTTGGCCTCCAGGCTCTGCAAACCTCTACATCTGATTTGTCTTGTTCTCTCACCCTCCGTGCCGCCCCCCCACCCCCCACTGCCTCTGAATTAAAACTCTTTCTAAAATAAAACCGCTAAGCAGCCAAACGGTCATAAGCCAGGATGCTGCTCCTGCATCTCCCTGCTTCCAGACAGAACTGCTGGACCCTAATGCTGCTTTCCAGGAGAAATAGGGGGAAAATGCATTCTCACATATTTTTTAAGTGTTTTTCCCTAAATGGGTCCATTAAAATCAGCAAGATCACTGTTCCTCCATCTCTGTAGCAGGCAGAATCACCACGCATGGAGATAGGAGCAAATTTGTATTTCCAGTCGGCTCTGATGGGGAGATTGCAGTTGTTCTACGGAAAGGCGATATCTCCATCCCTGCAGTACTGCCTCATGATTTCAAGACCACTGCCTCCTCCCGTAAGATTCTGCAGATGTTACACTTTGCTTGTTAAACCTCTTGCTAAATGTAAGAAATAACGTTGTTTTACTTGTAAATGTCCGTAATTCACCTACTGCAAAGCCCTAAGTCCTTGCTGTTTCATTACCAGCTGCCTGTTAATAACCATCAAATTAGAAGTGTCTCTAGCAGCATGACAATTTAGTGAGGGGAATAAGAACAGAAAATCACAAATTGTTTAGAGAAGTTGCCGCATAGCAGGCCTCCTGGGGCCGGGGCCTGATGCCCCTTGGTGTTTAGTTCAAGGCCACGGGGCTCTCTTGGGTGACATCACTTCTAACATAGATACTGTGTAATTCAGTTACACAAACGCAGCCCAGACAAGCAGGCTCACATCATCTCTTGTGCTCTGCGTAAGTCTGCACCAGAGGCTCTCAACACAGCCTGCACTTCCTGTTGCATGCCACGAAAGAGCCCTAAAACCAAGGAGGGAGGTGAAAGGAAGTACAAAATAATGCACCTTCTATGTTTTTTGTTGTTTTGTTTTTTGTTTTGTGTTTTTTTTTTCCTCCCTTTCTGCTCCCTTCATCTCTAAGGAATCCACAGCTAACCTGGACGCATTTTGTTACTTCCCATTCCCAGGGAGAAAGGCTTTTTCCAGCTGTGAGAGTCTAGGATTCACTTTTATCTCTTTCTAAACACTACCAGCCCAGAATCCTCAGACCACTTGTGGGCATTATAGCAACACAATAGGTACCTCCTGTGGACCCCATGCCTCGGATCAGAGCAGGGATTACGGGCAAGGCCGAGAGGTGGGAAGTCAGTGACAGCGCCATTCTCTCGTTCTTGCTTGAGCTGACTGTAGCTTCTTAACATGTGGTGCATCACCTCTTTCCCCATTCCTAAACCATAGCCGGCCTCTGCCCATCAGAATGTCAGTCCTGGGCTTCCTGGGCTCTGTCCCTTTATCCAGCTCTGAAGCCATTGAGTGTCCATTTCAACCTCACACCTGACTTAGCACCTGACTTTAAAGAAAAACATCCTTTTCACCAATAAGGTATGTGACCACTTGAAACCCCTCCAAGGCTTTCAAAGCCGGTGGAGCAGAGCATAACAGCAGAGGAGATCCACCCCCGGGGTTAAAATCTCACAGAAGGAAAGGGGAAAGCTGGCAGTAGCAGGTGGCTCCTTTGGGCTATCCTATTCACCATTTGCCCCTGGCTGACTAGTCCTGGGCCCCCACAGAATGGGCCACTGGTGCACAGGCTCAGGGAAGGGCTTCTCTCACCCTCTCCAAGTGCATCTGTCATTTGGCAGTGACAGCCACTTTGCACTCTGTACCTTGGCAGCTCACATCTCTTTCAGAGGCTCCCTCCTTTCCCCCCACCATAAGCCTCCTCTGTAAAAACCAAAAAAAAAAAAAAAAAAAAAAAAAAATCTTGTTCTTTCATCATAATTAAAGTGCTGTCAGGGAAAATGGCTGAGTTTTGCTGCTGTTGAAATGACCCTCCTTCTCCTTCTCCACTCCTCTTCGCTTCTCTCATTTGCTAAAGTGGTTCTTTCTCTGCCTGAAATCAGGCTCTTTGGTGATGGAAATTTTAGCTTAAAGCAGAGAGTTCTAAGCAGAATCCTAACCTTGCGAGGGTGGGGAGAAAATCAATGTGTTGAGCTGGCCTCTGTTTGCAGCAAGGTGCTGGTGAGGCCATTTTCATCAGGAGGAACGGTGGCGGTGGCTATCTCTGGGCTTTAGATGCATGCAAGGTCTCCTAAATACCAGTCACTGTCATGGTACACAATTTAGCAAAACTTGGTGGCTGCTTTCTCCCCGTTGACTTAGCTGAGGGTCAGGAGGAAGCTATTTAGAAGTAAGTACAGAGGTTCTGCATCTGTGAAGATAAAATCCAAACGCCTCTCATGCTCAGAGGGAAAGTGTGCCTGCGTGTTTACTATCACTGCTGGCCTACGTGCTTGTGTGTTTGAAATAAAACTGTAACTTATATAATTCGATGTTCTCCTCCTCACTCTTACTGAGTCATACTTAGTGTGTGTGTGTGGGGGGGTACTTCTTGTGTGCTGTGGACACGCATCGTGTAGGGGTCTTTTTAACACCTCATATCATTTTGTGACAATGTCATTCTAATCCTGTTAGCCATCACAGAACTTTCTGAAAATATTTCAGGTGGCTGACATTAAAAAACAAAAACCCTCCCTCTGAGTGACTTTGAACTCTGCCATTAGAATCCATGACATCTATTCACATACACATTACGGGAGGGACTATGATATTCATCCCAGCTGTCACCTACTTACATTATAAGGAAACTCGAGTGTCAGGAGCTTTCAAAATTAGCTTAATTTCCTTTTCCTAAAGATCACACATCTCAGAAAGGCCCCTTTTAACTTACACTGGGGAACTTAATTGGCAGGCTTTTGGGTTTCTGTAAGGGTATTGCTAATATCTGGCAAGTCAAGATGGCAATCTGGGCGGCCCTCAATGGAATCATTAGCTGTTAATACACCTCTGACTAACTCTAAGCTAAGGTGTGAAATCAACCCAAGCTCCACTAAGCCCCAGTTTTTCCTAAGGATATAACCGCAGTACAGTTGGCGGGGGAGGGTGGGGAAGTGGGGGGAGCTGTTTATGTAACAAACAACAAGGTTGTTTTGCTGCTGGCTTATTTGCTGGCCTGGCCTCCTGCCTCCTTGCTCCTTCCCCCTATGCCCTTCACATTATATTTCTTTTTTAAAGAAAGCAAAGCAACCGTATAGTACTCAAGCCTCTTTTATTTCCTGACTGTTTTATGTGTCATAGCCATGGACGCTGGAGAAAAACATGGGGCTTGTCATTATCGACCGGAGCTGGAATGAGTCAGGCACCCTGAAGGCTGCGATCTGAACCTTACTGCCACTGAGTGGGGTGGGGGGGGGGTACCCCGCTGCCAGGCAGAATAGCACTAAGCAGTATGCTGCTACTTGGAGATCTGGTGTGAGAGGTCTGCGTGTCCTGGGATCACAGTGGAAGAAAGTCAACTCATTGCTTTGAGGGCTGCTAGGCAGCCATAGACTTGGGCTGGGAATAACAGGGTATGGGGCTGGAACTAGAAGTGTGGGGGGGTGACAGCCCAAATGCCCTCCCCTGTTCCCCCCAATGCCTCTTGTTAGAATGCTACTCTTAAGAATCCCACTATTAAAAATGTGACTGTCTGGGCTTTTGGGCCTCTAAAGCTCTTTATGAAAATGCAAATGTCCCTTAAAAGTAGCCCCATAAGCCTTTGCCAGCTAATGGGATTAACTGAAGAGAACACAGCCACCTGCAGGGAGGTAAGGAGGCCTGGGGCCAAATCAACTTTTCAGATTTGCCATGTGCTCATCCATGATCACCTAGAACACAAAATTCAGGCATTCCTGTTGCAGTGGCAATTTTTAAGAAGCCACAACTTAATAATTCTATAAATCTCAATCATATTCACTACGGAGTAAAGTTTACCTGAGAGTTCTTTCAGTTCAGTCATCCACACAAAATACCTTCCCTTATCTTATTTTTAACGTAAAAAATAGCTGGCAATCTGTATTACACACTCATATTTTCAAAAAAGCCATACAGGTCACTATCATGTGCTGTGACAGTTAGAGACCTATCAATAAGACATATTATTTCAAGGGTAATAAATAGATAATTTAAAAGTATTTGTGAAAGGAAAGTTGGAAATAAAATTCTGGAAATTAAAATGTGTTTTTCTTTCCACAATGACTGGGCATTAATTATAGTATTTGAATATAGACTATCTCTATCTGCATTAGGGAACAAAAGAGACCCAAAGCTCAGGATCTAAAATGGAGGACTGGAACTAAGATAGAGGGCAGACCAGGAACTAAGATGGAAGGCAGGCCAGGAGCAAAGATGGAGGGCAGGCCAGGAGCTAAGATGGAGGGTAGGCCAGGAGCTAAGATGGAGGGCAGACCAGGAGCTAAGATGGAGGGTAGGCCAGGAACTAAGATAGAAAGCAGGGGAGGAGCTAAGATGTAAGACTAGAGCTAAGACAGGGGCCAGCCCAAGAGCTAAGATGGAGGGTTGGCGCTAACATGGAGGATGAAAGCACTAAGGTGAAAGCACTTTGTAGTACATCAGGACCTGACTGCAAACTACACTTTCCCATCTAACTCTCAAAACACTAATCCTAGACATAGAAGATTTCTAAGGTTAGGTGGGAAATATTGGGCCCATCCTCCTAAGAGAATTTTAGTCTTGAAAGATCCTGGAAGGCATAGTTTGGCTCCAGAGAGTGCACAATGAAAGAAAGAAGTTGGCAAAAGGCAGTTCTCAGCATCACTCTTGGGCCAGGCCTCTGCAGCCCCTCCTGGAAGCAAGACTGCCTCCTCAGCATGACCAGTAACCCTCTGGGCTATGCCTCCTGGAGAAAGGCCTCATTCAGTCCCATGACTGACAAGTTATCAACAGGGAGGTCTACCCTATCAACAGGGAGGTCTACCCTGTGACTAGAAAAGGTTCAGTTGCTGCTGTTTGTGCAGAAAATTTCAGCCTCAGAGTGGCATGAAAATCTGAATGGCTGTGCCTGTCAAATGTTGTTTGTTTTGACCCCAGCAGATCCTTCTAGGTTTTCTGCAGTTTAATTATCAGCACTCATGACACCTTTAGGTAATCTCTGATTTGGTGTGCTCAACTGGGCTGGAAGACTCTTAGCAGGCTGTTGAAGTCTTTTGGTTGACAATCTTTCCACCTTTCCTTATTTGTTCCCTGTGTAATCACTTATAACAGAGACTGCCCACTCTTCTTAACTTCCTGGGTTTTTTTTGATTCCATCAAGGGAGTCGCAATGTCTCATACCTTTGTCTTCCCCACAGGGAAGGGCACATATTTGGCACTCAATACATGTATATCGAATGAATGAATTAACAAATGAAAATGCCCGAATTGAGGCAAACTCACCGACCCGGCAAGGATTCATCCTTCTAAGGGACGTGGCAGACACGTGAGCAGCTACTGCAAGCTTAGAGATGCTACTAGACAGACAAAAAGGAGTAAGGCTATTTCGACCTACAAGTTAACCAAAAAATTAGGAAATAACTTATCAGTGAGAAAAAATGGGTACATGTGCCAGTCCCTGTGTACCAAGGACTGGGCAGGATTCCATGCTTTTGCTAAGTTGGACATAATCTACATATGAGTAAACCTCAGACCTGCCAATAGTCAAACATTTGAAAAATTAATTTGTGACAACTGTTTTCACTTGGAACCATGATGGATTTAACTATTTTCTTAAATGAGGCATGTCATTTTATGCTAAATTTCCATTAAACATTTCCCAACATTTCTTTCTTCCTGAAGAACCACCATGACCCCTAACTCCCTGACAACTCCAAAATGTCACAGAAGGCCCATTTTATAAACATATTTGTGAATGAGTTCCTTTTCTTAGCTATTAGATCAGCAATTATTTTCCCCAACACTGGCCCCTAATCAGCCATTTTGCTAAGTCTCAAAGCAACACAAATTTAGCTCAAATCAATTAGCAACACATTTCTAACTCTTGGCAGTTGGGGAGAGTCTGAACTCCTCCTGATGGGATGAAGCTAACGCCTTGAGAATGAACTGAGAGGCAGGTCAGCCCAGGAAGCCTTTGTGGTTGTGCTTTACAAGAAGGCCAAAACGTGGGAGAATGGGGCCCAACCACAACAAATTAGGATGAAATTTTGATTTTATTTTTTTCTCTTGAGCTGATGAATGAAGCCCAGGACATAGAAAGGCAGCTGACGGAATATTTTCCCCACCAATGCCAGGAAGCTGAAGGTCTGCTCTTGTGATTTGCATCTGGCTGTGATGTTCTCTCTCTGCCCCCCACCCTCACCCTAGCACAGAGCAATCAACCTTGTCCCTGTTCTCCTCCTGCTGAATTCGCCCCTTTTCTCTTCCCCTCACCTTTCCTTGCTGAACAGATTGTCTTCCCTCTCTAATGAACATACCCCAAGAGAATAAAACTTGTTTTTCAAAGTGGGGAGGGGGGAATGAGAGGAAGAAAGGAAGGAAGGGAGGAAGGAAGGAAAAAGAAAAAAGAAAACAATGCCTATAATGGGTCTGGCTGGAACCCAATTCTCAAGGACATCGATTTGTAAATTCAAAGGTTTCCCCAAGATCAAAGATGCATACTTAACATATAGGATGCTCACTTTTAACCTGAGGGTTTGCTTTGTTTTGTTCTGGATAATTATCAAATTTAAAAATTTATGGTTTTTTTTTTTTTTTTTTTTTTTTTAAGAACTGGAAGGTTCTCTGTGTGCCAGACTTCCTAAAACAAAACAAAACCACTTAGTGGGATAAGGCATGTGAAAACACTTGGAAAATGAAGTTGTGCTACATGCAGTGTGTTCCTAAGTTTAAAATAAAACAAAAATTGGACCATCATTTTAGAATCAGGAGATAAACATTTGAGAAAGCAATAAGAGGTGAGAGGGCAGCGGTCAGAGCTCAGAGGGTGGTGGCCCCCATCTTGGCACACAGGAGAGGCCTCTGTCCCAGCTCTTCTGGTTGGCACTTGAACCAACAAAGGACCTCACGGGGCAGTGAGATGGGGAGGAGAGGATGCCCCAGCCTGGATTGTGAGCCTGCCTCTCCTCCCTGTATTCCTGTCCCGTCCAGCCAGCCTTACCCCTCAGCTGTGCCAGCCACACCCTCCTTGGCAGCGCTCCACCCCCTGCCTGGTAGAAGGATAATCACTTGCAACCTGATCCTCTCCTCTGTTCTGGACTAGGAGTTCCTAGAGGGCAAGGACCCCATTTGGTGCTTAGAGCTAAACTTGGCAAAGGTACTCATTTTTCTTTTCTTTTTTTTTCCTCCTCTCTCTCCCTTTCAATTTTTCTTTCTTTTTTCTTTCTTTTTTTTTCAGACAGAGTGTCATTCTTTTTGCCCAGGCCGGAGTGCAGTGGCACAATCTCAGCTCACCTGAGATTGAGCTCACCAGCTCAACCCCTGCCTCCCAGGTTCAAGCAATTCTCCTGTCTCAGCCTCCCAAGTAGCTGGGATTACAGGCATGTGCCACCATGCCTGGCTAATTTTGTATTTTTAGTAGAGACGAGGTTTCTCCATGTTGGTCAGGCTGGTCTCGAACTCCTGACCTCAGGTGATCTGCCCACCTTGGCCTCCCAAAGTGCTGGGACTACAGGCGTGAACCACCGTTCCCTTTCAAATTTTTAAATTTAACCTCTATTTACTTCCTTCCTTCTGTCTGTACCTTCTCTTTGTCTCTCTCTTTCAACAATAAACAACTGGCCAAAGGGAATTGGTTTTAATTTCTGAGTCGTTCACAAGGATCCCGGGATTTCAAAAGATCAGAGAAGGAAAAACAAAGGGAGAGAACCTCAATTCTTTCTCTGCTCTTCCCCACTAGCGAAAGGACTAAACAAGTGAAAGAACTGTGGAAGGACGATGGCAAACAGGGCAGAGCTCTAAGGAAACTGCCCTGTAGTGTGTGTTTGTGGAGCAGGGGGATTAATATGAAACTGCACACCACGATTCATGCCGTCTCAAAACTATCCATACACCTGAGTAAAGAACAGGGGGAGATCATGATCAAGAAAACCATAGCAGGGTGAGGGCAGGCTGGGGGGATTTCCTGTAATATTATGATGTCATTTTAACAATAAATACAACTAGAAGAAAAGGCGCCAGACCAAGTGTGGGATGTGGGTTCCATGTCCTGTGGGAAGCGAAAGTGGGCAGCTGGGCCCCAGTAGGGAGAGTTCTAAGAGGGTGTGGTTCCCTCTAAGGGAGGGATTTGTGCGTCTGGCGCGGGAAGAAGACCGACCAAGAAAGCCACCAAATAAACAGACCAAACCCCCAACCACCCCTCCCCTGAGAAAAGCACAGAATGGCTATATTGGTGTTAAAAGTAAGGTCCCCGGGACCCAAGACAGGATGAGAGCCCCAACCAAAACACCCTGTAAACACGGGGCTTTTTTTCCATTTGGGCATCCTACATTGCATCTAGAGAATTCCAAGATCCCACTTTCTGAGAGCAGACCCAGCCATTCTGAGCTCTCTGCTGACCTCTGGTGGGGAGGAGCTCCAGTGGCCCAGGAAAGGTTGGAAAGAGGCAGTCACCTGCCTGGGCCTCCCCTGCTCCCCATGGTCTACAGGGTCACCTGCCCTCAGCCACCACTCAGGGCTAGAAGTCAGGAACTGTGAGGAGAAGAAAGTGTAAGAAAAGCTTCAAAGAATCCTCAGAAGAATATGGGCATAAGAGAATAATGTTGTAGGAAAGTTATCAACTAAAAGAAAAATGTTTAAATAGGTGGGTGGGAGGGACGTTTACCTTCAATCAACTGTTTGTATTCAGTTTCCTTAACTTTACAATTTTAAGAGTAAGGGGAGAGAGAATGTGTATATGAATGGGATATGGAGGGTAAATTTGATCGGAAAGAAATAAATTCCCATTGGAGGACTTTGTAGGCCCTTGTGTGGGAGGCCTGTGTGGCCCTTCTCAAATAGATGACCTCATCATTTTCCAGCTGCTGGATGGGGTGGTGGGGGGCAGAAATGGCAGGGAATGGCAACAGCACCTGTTCTTGGAACCAAGGAATTTGGCCGGACACCATCAGACCCAGCTTGCCCTTCAGTGGAAACGAGGCCTAAAGAAGCCAGAAGTGGCCTGCCCCAAGGCAGTGCTGAGCCTGAGATGGACAGTAGGGGTCCCATCCTTAGAGAGGACGCCTTCGCTAGTGAGAATGCCCTGCTGTATGTACCGTGAAGCACTGAGAAGTGGAGAGGGGTTGAGGAGGGGAAGAACTTAAAACTAGCCCTGAGGTCTCAGAGATCCTGAAAAACTCAATGATGCTTGCATGAATGGAAAAGCAACGATTTATCCCTAGCAAGTCCCTTCTCTGTGAACAATCATTGACCATGCACCTCAAATTCTACTCCATCTCCCCATATTGTCTTAAATGCTAACTTCTCCAGGTAGGCCCCTTGGATTTCCCTGGTGGAAACGAGCTCTGCTCATCTATGAACCTCTTGTCTAGCTCTTGATTGAGGTGTGAAAGAGTTTTTACCACCAAACTCTGCTCCTGCAAAGATTCTCCCGGCGATGGGGACCCAGAAACTATTAATTATTTACCAAAGGACAACAGAGGGCCCTACCATTTGATTTCCTATACAGTCTTCCATTTTGGAACAGACATTTAAAAAAGTGTGTGTTGGATAGGGTGTTGGCATACCTCATCTATTTAAACTATATCAGATAATTAAATAAGTTTTAAAGTGAGAAAAACCTCCCTCCTGTTTTTTCAGTTAAGAAAAACTAGAACCAGGGATTTGTCCAGGATCTCAGGACCCGTTCCCAGGAGAACCGGGGCACCAGGGCTATGAATCTAGAGGTTACCTGATCCTGTTCTTTCCTGTCCTGGCTAAGATCTTCAGATCCACTAGTTAAAAGTGGCCGGGATTTGTCCTTAGATGTCAATTGCTCAACTGTAAACTTTTAAAAACATTCCTCAGCCTTAGGGGCAGGGGCTGTGTCCCTGAGAAGGAGGATTTAGGGAGGGGGATGCGGGTTCTGCCTTAGGCGCAGACACAAGAGTGAATTTTTGAAAGCCAGGCTGTCAATAGTAAAAGCCGAGCGCCCTCTGCCAGCCGGTTCTGAGCGGCCTTGCTTTCTTCCATTGTTTCCACTTCCCAGCCCTGAATAATTCGTGTTCTCATTTATTTCCCTCCAAAAAAAGGTGGTTCCTGCTCAGAAAGCCCCCCCAAAATAAGAACCCTATTTAAAAATAAATCTCAGAAGAAAGTGAGTGAGGAAAAAAAAGGAAAAGTGAGAAAGAAATTCGAGAATTCCTTAGGAGGCTGCTTTCCGCTCTCCCCTTTCTGGGTTGTGAAACTTCTGAGAAGATGAGAGATGAGCCCCCTTTCTCCAACTAAGGCAGCCCTAATGATCTTCCTCCTTCTTTCTGACCTCCCACCTTCTTCTGGCAGAGCAGATGCCCCATTCTGAGCCTGCCTTAACATCTGATCAGGCCCTAACTCTGGGGAATCAAGATTGTAGAGCCAGAAGAAAAAAAAACAACAAAAAAGGCCAGCCACGGTGGTTCATGCCTGTAATCCCAGAACTTTGGGAGGCCAAGGCAGGCGGATCACCTGAAGTTAGGAGTTCTAGACCAGCCTGGCCAACATGGTGAAACCCCATCTCTACTAAAAAGAAAAATATTAGACCGGGCACAGTGGCTCACGCCTGTAATCCCAGCACTTTGGGAGGAGGCCAAGGCAGGCGGATCACCTGAGATCAGGAGTTCGAGACCAGCCTGACCAACATGGAGAACCCCATCTCTACTAAAAATACAAAATTAGCTATGTGTGGTAGCATGTGCCTGTAGTCCCAGCTACTCAGGAAGTTGAGGCAGGAGAATTGCTTGAACCTGGGAGGTAGAGTTTGCAATGAGCCAGGATCATGGCACTTCACTCCAGCGTGGGTGACAGAGCAAGATTCCATCTCAAAAAAAGAAAAGAAAAGAAACAGAGAGGCATCCACTGTGTGCTATCTGTTAGCTTAAGTCTGAGACTGAGATGCCTGGAGGCATTTTGGATTCATCCCTGGCACCTGAGTCCAAGTCTCAATCTCAAGCCTCCTTTCTCAAGCTGTCCCTGTCCTGCTCCCATCTTGGGTCTTGACTTCCTCATACATAAAGCTGAACACAGAGATATCCTCTGCTTCTTCCCTGACAACCCATCAAATTTAAGGTGCTCTCCTGACCATGGCAGGACCCCAGGAATACTTGGCAGAATCATTCCCAAATGGGGCCTTGTCAATACTTTCAAGAATCAAACGTCAGCCTTTTCCCGATGTCAACTTAGCAAATTCATGGAATCCTAGAATAAAGTTCTAGAATCAACCAAGGTCCCAGGAATGAGAGCTCCCAACTTCTAACCCAGTGCTGTTTGTACTATTCTAGGATCCTCCCAAAGAGCTGGAGCTCCTCTGCCCACAGCCTGCCCCATCAGATCAGACCTACAGTAGAAGACACCGAGGAGTAAACACTGTATGCTCACAAACACCAAACTGCCCTAGGATGAACGATTTCGTAAGAGCGCTCCAGAATGACTGGATCCCATCAGGAACATTTCCAAGGACTCCCACTCAGAAAGGAGAACCCTCCTAAACCCCAACCCCACCCTGGCCATTTGTTTTGCAAAACAAAATGATCTAATGTGCTTTCCCTTTAGTGGCTAAAACTGCTTAATTATAAATAGCTAGAAGTTTTCTGGCAATCCAACTTTACAAAATTTTCCCCTAACGTCTGGCATTTGTTTTTGGGTTCTGCCCTGAGTCTTCTAAGCATTTGCTTGGAAAGCTGTTGCACTTTCCCAGGCAAAATGTCAAAATCAACATTCAAAAAGCTTGCCTTAAGTAATTTCTAGGATTCTGCACTAAGGAGGTTTTATAGTTAGGGGGCACTTTGCTTAGCTGAACTTGTGACAAAAAGCTAGTCTTCAGACAAGTTTTGATTTCAAATGATATTTTAAATTTTACACGTTTGATATATAATTTGTCAAACTACCAATATATTTCTACACCTTCCCCTAAAGAAATCCTAATGGTAAAAGCTAAAGTGTTAAAATACACGTACATGTCTGGAAGGGAGAGTGGTCATTGTCTATCTATTTATTTACTTTTCTGGCCTTTGCAATGAACTCAGAGGTCACAAATTCGAAACTCCCTAAGGCGGGGGGGGGGAGAAAAAAATCTCCTTTGTTGGAAAAAATTAGATCCCTAATGATTCTGTTTCAGTTATTACAATCAGATGTTTCAATTAAAAAACTTGATGAGCTGAATTCAGATGTTACAATCTGAAAACTCTATAGAAAGACCAAATGGGGGCAAAAATGTAAATGTGTTATGTCAAAATATAACAAAGAAGTTATAAAGTCCCCTTCCATAATGGTTACTTGAGAGAGGCTGGTCAGATGCAAGTTAGGGACTTAGACCACTGTTTAAAATTCAGATCACAATTTAGTCCTGTTATGATTATTTCAAGAAATATAGTTACAGAGTCTGCCCTAGGATGGAGAAGGGGGTGTCCACTTTATCAAAGACCAAGCACAAGACTCTTGACCAGGAAATGTCCTTGGATTGTTACTTTTATTGGCATAGCTATGTTTCATTCCTGAGAGATCTTATGCTCTTTCTCAGTCCAGTCATTCAGAGCCGTTCCTTCCACTGCCCCTCTCTCCTGCAATCGAACTTTGTGCCTTGAAAGACCAGTTGCTAAAGGTCATAGGTTACCTCCATGCAGTAGGCTAGTTCCCTATGGGCCTGGGACTAGGGAGACCCAGTAACTGGGGCCCACACACTGCTTGCTGGTGGGTACACATTATCAGTTAAAGACTCTGCTGCTGTTTTGGGGAACACATATAAAGTGAGGCTCCTGCCACCCTAGAGCTGCTACATTGTCAGCAGCCATCTGACAGATGGGTCCTTCATGTCTTGGCATCCTTCTCTACAATGCAGAGTGAATTAATTGAGTGTGCACCAGTCAGAGAGAGAGTTCCTAGCCTGCTACAGGAAAAGGCATCCTGAAGAACCCCTGAGTGGAAGATGAGATCATTTCAGGGTAAAGGCTATTTAAGCACTGATTTAGCCTAGCTATGGGACTGACTTGGTTAATCAAAGTCCACTCACTGTTTACTTCCCTGAAATAATTTCCTTTTCTATTCTAGTTAGGGTCATCTGGGTCACTTTCTTCTCTGAGATTTCTAGAAATTACTTCTGCAGGGTTGGATGCGGTGGCTCATGCCTGTAATCCCAGCTACTAGGGAGGCTGAGGCAGGAGAGTTGCTTGAACTCAGGAGGCAGAGATTGCAGTCATCGGAGATCATGCCATTGCACTTCTGCCTGGGCAACAAGAGTGAAACTCCATCTCAAAAAAAAAAAAAGTAACTGCAGTGGACAAACTTTTCTCTGGGAAAAAAAAATATGTATTTTATATTATATATAATATATATGATATATATGACATATCACATGTATGATATATAATATGTAATCATATACAATCATGTATATATAATGATATATACATATATGATATATATGATATAATATGTAATCATATAATATATAATCAACCTCCTTAGTGAAGAATCCTCGAAATTACCCAAGGCAATTATATATATTATATATCATATATATAATCATATAATGTATTATCATATATGTGATATATTATATATATTTTTTATATATATATATTTTGAGATGGAGTTTTGTTCTTGTTGCCCAAACTGGAGTACAATGGTGCCATCTCGGCTCACTGCAACCTCTGCCTCCCAAGTTCAAGCAATTCTCCTGCCTCAGCCTCCCGAGTAGCTGGTATTATAGGCGCCCGCCACCACGCCCAGCTAATTTTTTGTATTCTTAGTAGAGATGAGGTTTCACCATGTTGGCCAGGCTGGTCTCGAACTCTTAACCTCAGGTGATCTGCCCACGTTGGCCTCCCAAAGTGCTAGGATTACAGGCATGAACCACCGCACCTGGCCCCGATATATATATTTTTAAGATACGCAAGTTACAGTATGTATGATCTTGAACTTTCCCCAGAATTTGAAACTGATGATGTTAGGGCAGTAGTTATCAATGAGGGGTGACGTTTTGCAATGACTAGAAACAGTTTTGGTTGTCAGAGAGAGAGAGAGAGAGAGAGAGAGTGTGTGTATGTGTGTGTGTGTGTGTCTGGTATGTAGCAGTCAGGGATGCTGCTACACATCCCACAGTGCAGAGGACAGCCCCCCCATGACAAAATGTCAACGAAGCCACTTGGAGGACCCCTCTGTTAGACTGAGCCCCCCAAAATGCTTCTAAAATCCTAGGATATAGCTAACTAGGAGAATTCACAGCCTAAAAGTAAAACGCTGGTCTGGCTAAAGCTTTGGGGCCTATTTGAGTCGAAGCTCTGTCGTGAGGTAGGGGGTGGCAGTAAAAGTCAAGGGGACCCTTCTTCGCCTTTGCTGGCCCTGGCCATCCCTCTCACTTTCACATAGACATGCCACCTGTTTTCTGCCTTATACTGTCTCACCATCTAGTGGTCACCTGAAATATCAATTCATCTTCACCATCTTTGGGCCCTTCTAGAGCCAGTCATTTAAAAATTCCCATGTTGGGGGCCAGTGGGCAAAAGGAACCCCCTGAATGACGTCAACGATTTAATTAATAAGTTAGTTCAGCATTTGAAGGCCTAGCAGAGCCACAGAAAGAGCAGCTATAAGGAAATAGGATGGACACTTCCTAAGATTTCAAAAGCCCATGAAGGCCAAAGAAAAATCAAGGGACTGATTATAAATAAGTCCTGTCTTTTGAAAAGAGAAACCCACAGGGCTTTCTGCTTAAGTCCCCCAGACACAGATGTTACATAACCATAGATTTTAAAAAAGTATCTATTTAAAAGGATGCGTTCAAGTGGTCTCAGTAATGTAAGTGCCTATATAGTTCCTAAATAACACTATCTATTCTTGACAGGTTTCCTGTTTTCATTTTTTTTTTCAGTTGGACCACCAGCTACTACAACTCTAGAAAAGTGGAGGCACAGATATGTGGGTCCCCGAGCCCTGGGGGAGCTGGAATGGATACTTGCTAAAACACGGGACATGAGATTCTCTTTCCTTTGGAAGGGTCCTGTCGTGGCCCTTCTTGGGTTCTGGACTATCTTACAGTGTCTGACTTTGGTTTCTGTGGATCATGATAAGCATTACTCTTTTTTTCCCCCTCAAATATCCCACAGCTTCAAACTTACCTGAATGCAGGTTCCCCGTAAAAATACCATCATGTAATTTTCACGTTAGCAATCAGTTTGATGAACAGCAAAATTGTTCAAATGGGAAAGAGGAGAGAGATAATATGGTCTTTTGATGGAAGGGGAGAGGCAAGAGCCAGCTAAATCAGAAGAGAGAGGCTCTTGCAGCCCAAGCCTTAATTTCCTTGTAAGAATCGATGCTCACTCAGTGGTGACACTGAGCATGTGAAAGCTCAACTGTGACACTCCTTAGAAAGTAGTACAGGGATTTTTTTTCCTTCCCATTATCAACTCATTAAAGGAAGTTAAAAGTACTTACTCTGTCCCACACACAGTGTGTGTGTGACAATGTCGGAAACATTGACTGACTCATAATAAATTTGAGATTGGATAACAATTTATACTACCTTTATACCTCTCTCCTCGCCCCAAATTGAATCATTAAAAAACATTTAGTAAGATCGAATGTGCAGTTCTGTGGGCAGAACTCCACAAGTCAAAATATTCCTGAATTTAAATACTCCTGAGGTTTAACAAATTACTCTGCAATGCAATTTGGGATTTTTCTCTAAGGAAGTACAACAGAGGCACACTCCCTTAATTTCCATTGCTCCGTCACAGATCAGTTGCCTAACATTCTTCCCTTAGCGTAGCTCCCAGTTGTTGCATGTAGAAAAGCACTCCACTGATTCTAACTTGAAAGGTGTGTGCCTCATGTGTGCTCAGAGAGCATGTGACAATCGACATAATGAAAAATCAAACATCGTTTTGTTGTGTTGCTCCCTACCTCTTTCTTGGAGGTCTCTTCATCTTCAGTTCCCATGGGCTGGCCTGGTTCACCATCTGGCTGTTGGAAAGGAAACTAAACACATTTTCTTTTCTTCTTTTCTTTTCTTTTTTTGATGTGTAATAACCGTAGAACAATCCAAGCTCAGGTCCTTGAGCTCAGCCTCGGTATTGAGTTGATTTGTAGTTAGGAGCTAATCAAAACAGAAGGGGCAGCTGGATAGGCAGGGGTGACAGGTGACACTTTTACAGGATAAGTCAAAAAGTACGTTATCTCCTCATCTCTCTCTGGCACATCATTCACCTGAGAGTGACTTCACACAATTATAAATGTGGCAAGGTGGCATTCGTCTACTGCTTGGATTGATCTTTGTTTACAGAATGTAAACAAAGAACGTACTCTGACAGGTGGAGACAGAAAGACGGAATGAGGTGCCCGGCACTTTTAGAACTTACACGTTAATAGTCTAATGGGAAATGCAAAAAACAGAAAAACAAACAAACAAAAACCCAGCAACAACACAGGGCTTTCTGCTTAAATCCCCCGGACACGGATGTTACACAGCCATAGATTTTTAAAAAGGTATCTATTTAAAAGAAAGCAAACCAAACCCCAAACCTCACTTGCAGCAGGGGAAAAAAAAATCTAGGAGGAAAAGTAAATTTCTAAAATTAAAAGTTGAGGCTTGGTATGGTGGCTCACACCTGTAATCTCAGCACTTTGGGAGGCCAAGGCGGGTAGATCACCTGAGGTCAGGAGTTCAAGACCAGCCTGGCCAACGTGGTGAAATCCCATCTCTACTAAAAAATACAAAAGTTAGCTGGTCATGGTGGCAGGCACCTGTAATCCCAGCTACTGGGGAGGCTGAGACAGGAGAATCACTTGGACCCAGGAGGCGGAGGTTGCAGTGCACCGAGATCATGCCACTGTACTCCAACTTGGGTGACAGAGTGGGACCCTGTCTCAAAAAACAACAACAAAAAACCCCCAAGAAACCCAAAACATTTTTGGGGTACTGATATGTGCCAAGCACTGGGTTGAGCATGTTACCCTTTAAAAAAGACTCTAGATTTCTCAAATGTAACTTTGCTCCTAGTAGCTGGCCCTCTTTTGGGGGGAATTAAGAAAAAAAGTCCAGGCGCGGTGGCTCACACCTGTAATCCCAGCACTTTGGAAAGCCGAGGCTGGCAGATCATCTACAGTCAGGAGTTCGAGACCAGCCTGACAAACACAGTGAAACCCTGTCTCTACTAAAAATACAAAATTAGTGGGGTGTGGTGGCACATGCCTGTAATCCCAGCTACTCGGGAGGCTGAGGCAGGAGAATTGCTTGAACCCGGGAGGCGGAGGTTGCAGTGAGCCAACATGGCGCCATTGCACCCCAGCCTGGGCAACAAGAGCAAAACTCCATCTCAAAAAAAAAAAAAAAAGAGGATATAGCCTCTTTTTGAAATACCTCTCCTCTCCTTTGTTCAGGGGCTTCTTTCCCCCTGAGACCCCCATGGCCAATTTGTATTCTTGCCTTCCTTCCGGTCTCTAAATTGCGTAAAGGCCACTTAGGACTTGCAGACTCTTCAGCAGAACTCCCAAAGAGAGGCTCAGGTCCATTCTCTTCTTCCTTCCTAAAGAGAACATGATCTTATGCTTAGGGTGACCACAGGCCAGAACAGGAATCTGATGGGAAAAAAAGCTCCATTCAGTCTAATTTAATGAAATCTGTGAAGGTGTGTGTTAGGGCCAGAGTCTCCTAGTCCCTATTCTAAGGGGTCAGAGATGGTCGATCAGGCTGACCAATACTCTTAGTTCCCTCCAATGATTTGTTTTAATTGATGGTGGGGACCTCGTGACATCAATTGGCCCTGTTCCTTCTGTCTTGAAAATTGCTACTCGTCCTGAGAAATTTGATTTTTAAATGGGCAAATGGCATGAGTGGGTTTGAGAGGAACCTCACATTTGCTACTATAGGTAAAAGAAACCAAGAAGTATAGAAACGAATTGTTGTTCACTACTGATGTGTCTCCTGAGAGTTACTTTATTTAGAGGCATTTGAAGAGCCACACTTTTGCTGGGGGTTGGGCGTAAGTTTTATTTGGAGGAAAAACTAACTCTAAAAAGAAGAAGGAGCATGGCTGGCATTGGGAATTTCAAATCTAGGTTACCTTCTCTAAAAATAAATTTATTTTTTGCTTAATACTAACCTTCCTGGCCGGGTGCAGTGGCTCATGCCTGTAATCCCAGCCCTTTGGGAGGCAAAGGTGGGCCAATCACCTGAGGTCAGGATTTCCAGACCAGCCTGGCCAACACGGTGAAACCCCGTCTATACTAAAAATACAAAAAATTATCCAGGTGTGGTGGCGCATGTCTGTAATCCCAGCTATTTGAGAGGCTGAGGCAGGAGAATCGCTTGGACCTGGGAGGCAGAGGTTGCAGTGAGCCAAGATAGTGCCACTGCACTCCAGCCTGGTGTGCAGAGTGAGACTCCATCTTAAAAACAACAACAACAACAACTAACTTTCCTGCATAAAAGTCCAAGATGATTTCTAAGACCATACACTGACTCTTGCTAAATAGAAATTAGCCTGGACTAGAAGTAAGACATACTTAAAAAAAAAAAAAAAATCACTAGGAAGACTATGGAGCAGAGTTATTTTAATAAGATCATGAGATCCAGACCAGGATTCTAAACATTCTAACACTATACTTATAATAGAGCTATGCAGAAAAGTAACTGCATTTTATTATTATAATGATTAATTATTACTTAGTGGAAACCTAAATAAGAAGAAAAGCTTTAGACCCTGCTAAAAAACAAACAAAAAACAAAACAAAACAAAATTTCAAGAAAACCTGCATAAAAAATAAACAAACAAAAAAAAACTTTAAAGAAAACCTGCATTAAAAAAAAAAAAGGAAACAGTGGCCCAACAAACTAAGGCTGCAATGTTGCAGTGCTGGCAGATGAGTTAAAGCAAATGGGGAAATGAAATATCACCATAGCAATGACAACCATCTCAGAAATGGGGGAGCTCACATTTCATGTACACTTAATGGACATTTATAAGCAGGGATCTGTGAGTTTGGCTATAATTCAGAAAGTAGCAGACCACTCGACACGTGTCATTTGGCAAGGGATTTTAAGAGCACATAGTATACTTAGAATAATCGTGCTTTACATTTAAATAATGCTTTATAGCTTACCATCACATTTCTGGTAAGCATTATCTTATCTGAATTTGAAATTTGAGATCCTTTACCTACTTAGCAGTCTTTGACTAAAAGTGCCTGAAGGCTGGGCGCGATGCCTTGTGCCTGTAATCCCAGAACTCTGGGAGGCTGAGGCGGGTGGATCACAAGGTCAGGAGTTTGAGACCAGCCTGACCAACATGGTGAAACCC
>NW_012104365.1:461268-468360 GCF_000951045.1 Mandrillus leucophaeus | reverse complement strand
AACATTAATCTACCTATATGGGAAATTTTTTTTTGAGAAAAATCTATAAGAATTAAAACCAAGATAGAATTTCAGACTTTGAGAAGCATGAAGCTTACTAGGAGACTGAGAAGAGAAAATAATAAATCTATCTGGACTCCAAAATTTTGTGGCCTGATAGGCTATATCCTTCCCACCATACCAAAAGCTCAGTGGAGGCATTTAGAATACAGAAAAATGGCTGTATGTTAAAAAAAAAAAAAGAGAGAGAAAGAGAAAATAAAAATAAAAAGGCGCTTCTGCAAGATGGGATACAATGCATCACTGTTGCACTTGGTGGCATAAATAATCATACAATTAATTGTGATTCGCTGTATAAATAAAGCATCATAGCAGAATAACCTTTCTTATATATAGCATTTGCCTACACAATTTTAATAAATGTGGCAGATACTAAGAAACTCTGATCTATTAGCCACCTTCAGTTCTTAAACAAGGAGGAAATCACACCTAAATGAAGTTTTAAAAAATGTTTAAGCCACCAAAATTATTTTAGAACGTAACAGAAACATGGAAACAGTCTATTGGTGGATAGTGTTGAGCAAGAAGAAAAAGGCTTCTTTAAAAAGAACTCTTTAAATATTTTAGAATTTTAATCGTATTATTGATTTCTATCTTTCTCTCTCTCTCTCTCTCTCTCTCTCTCTCTCTCTTTTATTTCTTAAGATTCCCTGTAATGAGATTAAATAGTCCAGGCAATACAAACAGAAAGGATAAGCACATAAACAAACATTTTTCAAGCAACAGATGAATCTGCATGTCACAAATTAGCAGCCATATCAAAAGACAGCCATTTGATCTACATTTTCAGTGGTAGGGATGTATGGATGGATGTCTTGTTTTATATGTTGGGACTAGAAAGTTAGTAAAAAGTCTTGTCCTACATGTGAGTAAGTCCTCATCCTTCCTCCTCTCCCTGTCCCTAATCAATAATTCAGGTCCAGAGGAGGTACGTCACCTCTGCAAAAGGAAGCCTGGTCAAAAACTGTAGCCTGCTTTGACAAACTGCAGTGGTACAGTTTCAGCTAGCAGCTAACACTGGCTATTGTATTTCAGGCTTATGCTAGACATGGCTCATGGTTTACCAGCCCATCTTCTGGACTATGCTGCATCCAAAGGTATTTGGCCACCAGCACCCAAGAACAAAGCCAGGACAAGGTGCAAGGTGACCCTACCAAATATTCCTTTTGTTACAAAAGTTAATTTTTACTCCTGGTGACAAAATAAGGGGAGACAAAGGAAACTTCTAATGTTCTTAAGACTGGTCCCAAACATGGACAGTTTGCTGCAGGATTGATGGCTGCACAATCTATGGTATAAGTCTCCAGTCCTGATGTAAGTGGACTGTGTCTCCTCCACCCCCACCCCCAGGAAGAATAGAAGACTCAAATCATGGCAAAGCATTCCTTAGTGGAGATCTGCTAGGAAAGCTTCATTTCACAAAGGAGGCAACTGAAGCCCTGCATGTAAGGCACATTACCAATTTGACAATTAGGGGTCAGGTGCACACTGTCACTTGGGTCTCCTGTCTGTACCCATTTGTGTCCTCCCACCCCAAATTTACAGGTTTGCTTCCCAGGATATATACAGAAAGGGGATGACCTCCAATTCTTTTTGCTTACAACCAGTTTTCCATGGTAAATAATGTGGGTAAATTTTAAACACTAATCTGAGCTGTGCTTGGAATATTGAAATGGGTCTGTTATGGCAAAATCAGATGTCTGCAGGGAAACCAGTGCATTGTCATTTAATGTGTGGTAGCTTTAGTGTAGCTGAGACATTTGAAATTTAAAACAACTACCATATTATATGTTTTTGGGTAAATGATAATGTTATGATCTACCTGGATGGGCATACACAAAATGATCCTCACATCTAAAATTGTGATTTGTGAGAGCCACATCACAGTAGCATAGTTACATGCCAATAATGCCATTAATAAAAAACCGTCACAAGTTCTAACATATTTAACAAATGTAGCACAGTCTTAAAAACTGTGATCTTGAAATCCCTTGAAAGGTCTTAGAGAATAAAATGTAAAAATTAAGCTTGTGAAGTTCGTTTGAAAGTTTTCATTTAAACCACATATTCAGACCATTGCTAATTGCTGATTTGATTAAATGTGGCAAAAATAGTTAATGCCCCAGATTTGAAGTTAAGAAGTCTTGAGGGGCTGGGGGAGTGGGGAACTGGGAATGGCCACGGAAAGACTGGGAAATACAGGAGAGGGTCTTGCTGTGGGTTGCGGAGGGGGATCCTGGAGAGGGGAGGGCACCAAGAGGTGGGGAAATGTGAGCAGAGGAGGGGGAAGGTAGAAGGCCACCAGAATACCCTCCTGATGAGAATATCATGATTTTTAACTTCTGTAATCAAAAGACCTTTATATATTTTTTGTATCCAGAGCCAATTTGCAGAAGACCTTACCTTTGACAAGCCTCTTTGCCCCCAGCTAAAGCTGCTTGAAAAAATTCACATGCAAACATTTACGTGTTTCACAAGTCATATTCACGGTTTTGCCATACTTTGTCCACACACTTCAAATACACTCAGCGCATTTGTTGAAAATTTTTATTTTAGTTGCATTTCAAACACAAAGGTGACATTCCACTCCCAACACATACCCCCGTCTTTTTAAACCAAGCCCCTCCTACTGTACTCTTTGTAAAAATAATTGGCTTACCTCAGGCTCTTCGCTAGGAAAAAAAATTATTTCATATTTTTTAAACACAGCCACGCCCACCCCCTTGGAACCAGCCCCCACGTGGTTTGGGATTCAGACTTGCCTACAGCAGGTTGTTTCCCCTCTCCCCCATCCCCCGACCAGGAGAGCTGAGTGTGTGCAGAATACTGAACTGATGTGTGCAGCCCCGGGCGCCCCAGATACCTGTGTGTCTGGTTTTTCAACTGTAAAGGCGGGAGGGTTTGGCGAACGAATGAGAAGTGAGGAAACGCTTAGCGCAAAAGGAAAAAGAGAGAAAGACATACAGGAACAAGGTTACGGAGGCCGGCAAAAAGCGATCCCCCGCTCCCCCAGGCCAGGGGCCCCGCTTATTTCCCGGGAGGCCCCGCCACCTTCCCCGCGCGTACTCCGCACGGCTCACCGCAGAGCGCCCGGGTCAGGTACCACCAGAGTGTGCGAACACTGAAAGTTTTTTGCCCGCGCCATGGCGCAAACCACAAGACAGCCCGTTCCCAAGTACAAGTACACAGTCGCCGGGTAATTTGGGGGTGCCGGGATAGGAACGGGAGACACTTGAGCGTATCATGCACAGGCGAACACAGAATATGGACACCAACACACACCAACGACAAGCTGTCTGAGTCCAAGCAGCCGTGCCAGGCGAGGCGGGGGCGCGCCTTTCCCAAAGACCCCAGCCCACCATGGACCCCACCAGCCTAGCCAGGGGAGCCCCGGGGCCCCTCCCCGGCAGTTCCTGGCTCACCTGAAGCCCCTGCCTGTCCAGCTTACGGTTGCTGGCGCTGGCCTGTCCAGCCGGAAACGACCCTCAGTGTCGCTCGGCATCACTTTTCTCCCTGGAGGGCATATACTTCGGCCACCCGAATCCACCCAAGATCCCCTCCCGCTCCCAGGGCATAGTTAGGGTCCCTCCCTGGAACTTTCTAGCAAGCTCTTCCCGCCTTTGGCTGGATCCCCTCCTCCCACTGTCGAGCCCCGAGCCCCACCAGGCAGCCCTGCCACCCCCTACCCAGTTCCCCGGCGGCCCTGCTGCCCGCAGGCAGAGTCCGCCGCATTACCTAGAAGCAGCAGGCGGTGCGTACACATGTAGCCCATCTTTTCGTCCTGGAGTTGTTTGTCGATGAGCTTGCTGCGTTTCTTCTCTGCGCGCTTCTGGGCCCGCTTCTCCAGGGCTTCTTTGCGCATCTGTCTGCGCTTCTCCGCCAGGGGTACCTTCTTGACCTTGGAGGAGTGCGAGGCTTTGGGCTGGGGACTCTCAGATCGACCGAAGCAGCCCCCGAAGGCTTGCATGAGGAAGTTGCGGAGTAAGTTGCGCTGGGGCTTTCGGCGGCGGCGATTTCGCCGATGCTGAAACCAGCGGATGCATCCGAAGGTCCCATCGTCGGACTCGTCTCCGCTGGAGTCATCGTCGCTGCTGGCCGCCCCTTCATCGTAGTACCCGCGGCGGCCGCAGCTGCGCTCGGACTTGCCCCGCCAGGCAGACGCGCGAGCAGGCCGCGGAGTAGGCGGATCGGCAGCCTGGATCTCGGGGCTGGGGGGTCTAAGGAGATGGAGCTTGCGTCTGGCCCCGGAGGCAGGGGCTGCAGAGGCCGCCCGGGCGGCTTGGGCTGCCCGGGTGGCAGAAGCGGCTGGGGCAGTGGGAGCCCCGGCGTCAGGCGCAGCTGGGGCGACATGGGCTGCCCGGGTCTCAGCAGCCGCAGGGGCGGCGGGAACCTCAGGGGCTGCCCCGGAGTCGGGATCGGCTGGGGCGGCAGGGGCTGCCCCGGAGTCGGGATCTTCTGGGGCTGCCCCGGAGTCGGGATCCGCTGGGGCTGCACGGGCTGCCCCGGTGGCGGTATCCGTTGAGGCTGCCCCGGCGGCAGGGGATCCGTACCCCGGAGAGGGGACTTTTCCTCCCTCCGCGGCATCAGCGGCTGTGCTTCCTTCCATCTCTGCTGCTTCCTCCTCAACTGGGGGTCTCTCTGCTCGCTCTCTCTTATCTGGGGCTCCGGAGACCTCGATGGGCGGGCCGTCAAGCGCGATTGGGGGGCTGTCCATGTTGACGGGAGCGTCGTCGACCCCAGCGGGGGCGCTGCCAATCTCGAGCGGGGGTCCGGAGATCTCCATCGGGGGGCTGCTGCCCGTGAAGTTAGGAGGAGGTCTGACAGCCTCTCGGGATGGGCTGCCGATGGCGCCTGGGACCCAGAGGGGAGGCGCGTTCGCGGCGGGAGTGAGGCGGACCGCACTCGAGGCCGCGACTGCCGCGAACTGGCCATCGCCGTCAACTTGTGCGATAACTCGGGAAAGCCCCGGGGGTGGGCTGTCGTCCCCAGATCCTTCTCCGTCAAGCTCAAATGGCATAGTCTCCTCAGGGGGAGGGCTGTAGCCTCCTCTGGAGCCAGTCTTTGGAGGCGTGAGGGCTTGGGGCTCCTCGGGAGGAGCTCCGGGGACCCCTGCAGCACCTGGGCCTCCTGGAGCAAGGTCTGGGACCTGTAAGAGAGGTTGACTGCAGCCTCTCTTGGCAGGCTGGTCAAACTCAAAGGGCATAGCTTCTTCTGGTGGAGGGCTGTATCCTCCCAGGACTGGTCTGGCACCACTGAAGGCTCCAGGTTCCATGAATGCTGGGCCGAAGGCCTCAAGGCCTGCATGGGCCCCACTGGGGGATCCAGGCTGCTCCAGTGTAGGCCAGAAGCCTCCCAAGCTGGGCTGTTCGACCTCGAAGGGCATTGCTTCCTCAGGAGGTGGGCTGTAGCTTCCATGGGCTCCAGCTTCCCTGAATGCCGGGTTGAGGACCTGAAAGTTGGGCCTGGAGACCTCTGGGGGTCCATAGGCCTCGCTGTCATTCTTGATGGGGATGGGCTCGTTGTGAGGCGGTTCGGTCTCCATCTCTTCGGCTGGGCTAGGCCCAGCACCGGGGGCAGCTGCCCCTGGGGCCTCCAAAGATGGTTGATCGGGCTGTTCCCCGATTTCAGGGGGGATATCGCGTTGTCCTGACATATTATTGCCGTCGAGGCAGTTGCGCACGCCCATAACACGGTGGCGGCCTCTCAAAATAAGTTTGGGGCTCCGTAAGACGGAGCACCCAACCGAACTAGGGTGAAAAAATTATTATTATTATTTTTAAATCAAAGTACCAGCTGGAAAGTTCACCAGCCTCACTTTCCAACCCTTGTGAGGTTGGGGGGCTTCAAGGCCTGGAACCCTAGACTGAGGCTGAAGCAACTCAATTGTTGCTGGTGGAGTCTTGGCTCCTTTCTGGCCACTTTTTATCCCCTCAGTATGCCCCCCAGCCCCTCTTCCTTGGTCTGTCCTTATGCCCTCCTCTCTCTTTCTTTCTCCTCCAGGCCAGTCCCGCCTGCTTGGATCTGACGAGCGTGCCGATTCGGTCCGAAAATCGCCAGTAGCGCTCTCTCTCTGCCACCAGAGGACGCCGGTTCCAGTGCCGAGCTGGCTCCAGCTCCAGAATCCTGCTCCTCGCGCCGCGGCCCGGGACTTTGGGTAAGGGGGCTGATGAGCGCAGGCCTCGCAGGGACGTTTTGGCTCCTTCCACTCCTCTCCCTGACTGATTTGGAATCTTTCTCCTCGCTTCTCCCCTGGCCAGAGAAAGCTCTCCTGCGTTGCGGGACACGTGACGCAAGACGTGGGCCTCGGGACGCTGGAGTACAGGAGCTGAAACCCTCCCTCCCCAACCCAACCGACTCCTCGGGGGAGGGGGGACTGAAGAAGGGTTTCATCACCCCAGGATACCCCTGAAACACTGAGTCATAGCCCCCAGCCTCCAGGCAGCTCCGGATCTCAAGCCCCTAGTCCAGAGCGCAAGGCTTTTGGTGCCTGAGAAGGGGCACAGGCATGCGTGGGGATGCGACAGGTGGTCGTGAGCCCACCAGAGAAGCAGAGAGAGACGAGGGAGAGGGGATGCCGAGTATGCGAGCACACAATTTGTTTTTTAAATGCCTTGGGTGTACTTTTTACTGCTTTTGTTTGTTGCTTGCTGAGGTTGGCTCCGGTAAAGCACTTTAACAGCCCCCACCCTCATCACACTCTAGGGGTCTCCGCAGTGGCCCACAGCAGCGCAAGCAGGGTGCTCCCTTGTTTATGTGGATGGTGACGCAGGGGAATAAGAAGGTCTCGGGTGCGTACCACCAAGAGCAAAGCCCCCTAGGCAGTAGCTGCGGTGGCACCGATGGAGGGGTGGGGGGCGTGCTGCGCAGAGGGGGACCCCACAAAGCGGCCTCAGAGTTTCGCAGGTCCTGCGGTTCTAGGGAAGGGTTAAAGGGGATTTTGGTTGGCGTTTATGGCCGGTTTAGGGTGATTTCGAGAGTGGACAACGCTGTGGGCACTGAACCCACAGATAAACACCATGCCGCGCGGCAACC